>NC_074707.1:6031880-6389326 GCF_024334085.1 Lutzomyia longipalpis
TATGGCCAGCACACTGGACACCTGGATGCTCTCAATCACGGAGATGGAGAAGCTCATTGAGAGCCGCGCTAATGAAATTCTCACCAACTGAAGCTGCACTCTTTTTTTTTTTCTGTATGGCAGTCGCAATTACATTAATTTTCTGGATAAAAATGTAAGAATTTTTATTTTTCTCTCTTAAATTATTGTCCGGAAGATATCCGGAGGAGGATTTCTTTGCCATTTTTGTGAGAATTTATGACTCTAACCAGTTAACTTTGTATGAGCTCCGAACCGACTTAGATGTTTTTACAATGTAGCCCTCGATTTGTTATTAAAAATCATTAAAATGATTTTTTTTTGCGCTAAAATTAAGAAGATCTCAAAGAAATTTCTTCCGAAACAACAGGGATGGGCGATTCAACTGCCCACCTACGGGAATTAAAAAAAAAACAAGCATTTCCTTACAAAAAGTTTCTTATCAGTAATATATTTTGAGATAAGCAGTGTCATCAGTACAATCAGATGAAATGTTTTAGTTTAAAAATTCATTTAGTTAGTGCTTCGAGTAGATTTTAAATGTTGAGGCAACGCAGTCGGGTTTCAGGGACGCGCGACGTAAACTCAAATGAGATTGGCCGTCGTGTCTCCTCGTGCGAATCCCGCCTAATTCTCTGCGGCGGACGTCCCATTACGGTACTCATGGCAATCTTCCGGTGGCTCATTAGCTGCCGCACCACCTCCTCGAGCTCAAAGAGATGATCATCCCGCGCATCGGGCAATTCTTCCCGCATAAACGTTGCGAGGCGCAAGAGGTATTCAATGTTGTGTCCGCAGGACCCGCGTGCATCCACAATGTGTCTTGCCAGTGAGATTACAGTCTCCTCCCCGGCCCACTGATCATTCTCATCGGAGGCAATGTACAGCAGCACCGGGAAGGCTTCCCCGCTGTGTCCGGAATTCGCCGAAGCTACACGTGGGAAGAATTTTGTGTATTCCACAATGTAGCCACCGAGTTTGCATTCACGCTGCTTCAGGTAGTCCAGGGCTGTTGGGCCTGCGATTCGGTAGGCACAGCCCCATGTGATACCCTCCTTGTCTTCCACCAGAGTCGCCACACGTCCTGGCTGGAAAGGTAAGAAGGGAAAAATTAATATTTTTTCAAAGAATTTTAACGCGTTTTTCAGAATTTCTTTTAAAACAATTATAAAAAAAAAACTTTTTAAAAAAAATATACGACATCAATAAAATTTATGAAAGCTTCATAAAATATTTAGAGCAAAAAACGAATGAGAAAAATTCAACGAATCGTGGATAGAATTTCCATAATATTGCTTAAGAATCTGCAGCAAACTTTCAATTTTCGCAGCATTAAATTACCTTGTCTATTGTGCCCCTCTGGGTCGTATTGCCCTGCCAGAATCTCCTCACGTAACCACGAATGTAGCCTGTGATGCACTTTGTGTAGTCAAAACCGGGATTCCAGCAGAGGGATCCATACCCAAAGACCCAAACAGATGGAATCTCCTCCTCGGTTTCGTTGTTGTTACTGCTACTAATGTTGCCGTAGTCATCGTACGACGATTCCTCGTCCGCAAAAATATTCTCAATGCTGCTCATTTCCTTTTTTATTAAGCTCTTAAATCTCACGTTCAAATGATTTAATTTATTTATTTTTTAATACTCAAAGCTCACTCTCTCCTCTTTAATTGTTCACGTGAATTTTTTTTAGTGTTTTCTTTGCCTCGTTCTTTTAGTTAATTTGTGAAAGAGTTGGCATAAAGATTGGGTGTGGGTTAAAAGAAGAAATGACGCTGGTGCAACTTCATTAACACTTCTTCACTAAAATCTACTATCACAAATGTTTTCTTATCTCCATTTTTTTCACAATGATTTGCCCCTTTTCACAATAATTTCCACATGATGTTCACACTATTTGGGTTGTTCTTGTACTGCGCGGAGTTCCACCAAATTGATCCAATCTCGTACCTACGAAGAAAGACTCTGTGTGAGATTATCTCTGGTCAAAGAAAGACATCTACTGTTCACTGTTCAATTTAATTCTGGCATCTGTCTCTGGTGACTTTGGGAGTGGGATAAAGAAACGCAAAAGGAATGAATGTGGGTGGGAAAATGTGCGTGCGTCACAAAGAATCTCATATACTGTAAATTTGGCCCTATAGAATAATATTTGTTGTTGGAGAAATTCTCAAACATTCCAAAAAATGCGTGCTTGCCAGTCAAAACTTAACGAATTATTATGAAAATTAGAGAAGAAAGGGGAGAATAATTAAGAGAATTATTCTTTAAGTGTCTCTTTTAATTTTATTTATTAATATTTCGTGAAATATTCGTTAAGCTTTGATAATAAAAAAAAAGTTAGATATTTTTCTAACAAATATTTTACAAGTTTTAATAAAAAAAAAAGATTTTTAGCAAAATTCTGCCAAAAACTTAGCCAAAGTGAACCAAACTTACAAAAAAAAACTTTTCAAAGTAACGCCATAAAAGAAAATTCGCCTTTTCAAAATTATTTTTAAATTCAAAAGCTAAAACTGATTAAGAAACTGAGAAAATTCTAAAATCTATGCTAGGGATGCTAGGTCTCTTTCAAACAGAAAATTTTCCAAGAACTGACTTAAAATTTGTAGATTAGGTATACAAAAATACTCAAACCTACTTTATTTACTTCTAAATTTAAAAAAATAATAATAATGAAATGAAATTTTTATATTTTGTTCAACTTAATTTTGCATAACTTATGACCATTGTAACGTAGAGATTATAATGCAGCCAGTAAGAATGCTTTGCCGAAATCTGTCAGCTAATCAGAAAACTTTATTTTCAAGCTTAGACTCACTCTACTTTTCAGTCATTAATTTTTTTTAATTGAAGTTTATTGAATTAGGTAAAATACTCTATATTCATTTCATTTCATTTAAAAAAAATTGTTTTTTTTTATTTAAGTTTGTTTAGTTTTATGGTAAAAAAAAATGATAAAAAAAATTTAACTACTATTAAAATTATTAAGTTTCATTATTAGGTATTAGACAAACACTATATATATATACATATACTATAGACGTCTATAGACGTTTATTAGGTTAGGATTATTAGAATAAATAATTCTCTCCGTAGAATAAAATGTTATCGAACTAACTTTAAAAAAAATCGAGACAAACACATTGTTCTTTATTTAGTTTAGAGATTAATTTAAATCTTCTCGCGAGACCTTGTTCACTGTCAAAGCATTTGCGCATAAGCAAAAAAAAATTACTCACTAACAGCTACAGCCTTATCGTCTCTCAATTCTCGACAATTCTAATGCACATTTCTTGTTTTTTTTTGCGGAAAAAAATACAGAAAAAAGCAATAAAAGATAGGCTCGAGATAGGCTGTCACGATGACAAAGAGCGGAAAAAAGAGAAAATGGGTCAATGGGGATGAATTATTATTTTTCTCGTGAAATTGGTTGTAAAATTCATTAATATTTTTGCAGAATATCACAAAAAATGTGCCAAAAGAAATATCTCATTCAGTGTGAGAGCCAAAAAATAGAGCCAACATATGGAAAGAGTTTTTATCTATATACGACGAAGAACTATTTTTATCAAAGATCTCTTCCCGGTTCTCAGTGTGATTTACATTTTAGAATTTTTATTCTCTCTTTCTACGTCTCTCTTGCAGTATCAGGCTTGTGTGGCGTGAACATTGACCGAGATTCTCATTTAACATTGTAAACATGCGGGATTTGTGCGTAAAAAAAATCTTTGTTTGGACGCTCTCACAGAAAAGTCCATTGGCCTGGTGAATTTTATTTTGTAAAAGAAAGCGAGATTTTTTTTTGCGCAAGGCGACGTGTTGTGCGGGGTAGATAAGAAAAAATCAATTTGAGAATGTCGATGTGCGAATTTGGGGCAAAGCCAAAAATCTTGTTGATGAGAGAAATAAGGTCAAGGATAAGGCGCACTTTCGCTGGCACATTTATAGTACATTTTGCAAACTCCGAACTTGCTCATCGCGCAACGCCAACAAATTTATTTATTTTTTCTCTTCTGGGAATGTCGTGCAATTTTGCCCAATTGAGGGACAATATAATTCAATTTATTTAAATTTATTCTTCGTCCACCAACAGAGCCGTCTGACGTCAGAATTTCCCCAAAGGGGGTGGAAGAAATATCCTCATTTACGTAAAAATACGGAGAAAATTGGCAAATGATGTCCACCCACTGGGGCATTGCATCAGCTATACAAAGTAATGTAATTGACTCACATTTAGGAACAGAAAATCCTCTCACGGCATGCCTTTGGTGTGAATTATTGAGACACTTTGTACGTGAAATCACAGCAGAGTTAAATCCATGACTTTTCTTGGCGATTGAGGGTGAAATAATCACTAAAATCTCACTATTTTAACACTGTTATAAAGAAAAGGTGGAGGAGAGTTTAACTAAAAACTGCGATAAGGTGGTGGCCCATCGCTGTTCAATTGATGAATGATTTGCACCGACTGGCGTACGAAGATATTTCGCCTGGTAACTATACTGAATCAACTTCAATACTGTGCAGCTCGTACACTCCGCTCCATGGCCATAGCTTCATGGACTTGAAAATATTGTTATGCGGGGATCACACGGCATGTGTGTATGCCAGCACTGCACAAAAGCTTCACCAAGACACCATTAAACTCGTTGCACTTACAGGGAATTTATGGAGAGGAGAACTACCTGATTGAAAGGAAATTTTTTTCACTCCTCCTGACCACATGCCAATTTCGGCAGCCGAAATCGACAAAATCTCCACTCTGTATGGTGGAAAATTCCATGATGAACGGCGCATGGCAAGTCGCAAAGAACCAGAGAGAGGTGCTGAGGAAGAGAAGAAGACACAGAGCCCATTTAACTTTCTTCAAGCACATGGCTTTTTTGCTGTCTCTCCGCACCATCATCGGTCACTCTGTACAATACACACCGTGTCGGCAAAATGTGAATGATGCAACAAAGCCAGTGCCAACAATAAGCCCCCGTTTTTTCCGCTCAAACCCCATGAATGAAGTACGGAAGAAGAAAACAGAAATGATTAGGTATAGCGGGACAGCAAGTTTCTTTTAATTCTTTTCTTGCGCTCTATTAGTTCCTGCAAAGCAAAAAATGTTCTCTTTCATGGAAACTTTAAGGAGTGTCGGACAAAAAATTTGAAATTTTTTTTAAGTCTTTTTTCTGCATTCGTTTGGCTATTTATTTGGTCAATTTTTGCAATTCTCAGTAATTTGGGTTTTAAGACTCGTTTTTTAGGAGAGACTTTTCTGGCAGTCTTTTAAAAAGAGATTTAAGAGTATTGCATTAGCTAAGAAAATTGCTTATTGTTTGGATTTTTTACTTTAAATTTTTTTACGGCATGTTACATAAAGATTTTTTTCCATTGAATTGGTGAAAAGTCTGTACAATAAAGGCATTCATCTTGAATTTTGCAAGATTCTCCAATAAACTAAAAAAGAATATTCTAATAAGAATATTCTGCCACTCAAGAAAATATTCTAAGATAATTTTGATTTAACTGAAAATATGTCTTATTAGAATCTTATAGAGATTTTGAATTAACTTTTTGGGTCGTTTTAATCAATCAAAAGAATTAATTTATAATTGTTTAATTAATTCATTTTTTGTTTAATTATAATTAATTAACTTATTATATTTCTGTTTTTTTTTTGTTTTAAAAAATAAATAATTTTTAAGTCCTTAAAAATAGATTGAGTTCAATTTGAAACAATTTTTAATAAAATAAAAATTATTCAAAAAAATATTTATTTAAAAATAGCAGAAATATTTCTCAAAAAAAATAATAGATCGTAAGATAATTTTCATTATGAATTGAATTCCTTATAATTTTCAAACCCTGAAATACCATACAATTAAACAAATTTATCCCAAAAGAAAGTTTGAGAACCACATAGGTAAATTAAAAGAAAGATAAGAAATTGTCTACTTTCAGGCTTATGAAGCTTTTTAAATTTTCATTTTGTAACGTTCAAAATATTTTCTTCTCGGTCTCTAATGACTCTATTTAAAGATTAATTTATTCCTCCTTATTCTTCAAGATCCCTTGAAGATAATACAGAGCTAAAATCGCTCTTAAACTACAAAAAAAAATAATCTACTTTTTTTTTAAATTCATATTTGATTATACAGAAAACAGCTCAATAATCGGTAAATGAAAGAAATTGAAATGCGTGTGGAGTGTGTGAATCTCCTCCTTCGGGATTTTCACGAAATCAGCGTGAAATGGGTGGAGCTGGGAAACGAATTTCCCACTCTTCACACAGGCAAATGAAACATCTGCAGCCCGAGAAATCCCAATAACAGAATAACAAAAAATAGTGTCACATGTGCTTCTGAGGAATGATCATCTCGACAGCCTCGGTAGTGTCTCCTCAGTTGCGGGGAATTGAAGCCACGGAGAACGAGTGATTAGTGTTTGGGGGAGGAAGATTTGTTAGTGAGCAATTTCATTGGCATTCAACCCTTTTCTTCCGCGTGACGCGTGGGTGATGGTGGTTTGATGAGTGCGGAGTGTGCAGAAAAGAATCGGGGACAATGACCAAATTCAGTGAGAAATTGTGCTGCAAAATTGCACCGGATTACAAGAATGGCTACGAAGTGAGTCACAAAACTTCAACACCAGTCGGTGACTTTTACCCGCACTACCAGGCACCGATGCAGCTACAAACCGACGTGCAACAGCAGAGAGGGAATCACTTTGAGCAGCAGCAAACGCATCATCAAATATCCTCAGATGCAGATGACAATAGTTTGAGCTCTGAGGAGCACGTACTAGCACCAGTTGGATGCTCAGCTGGGCAATCTCGTCCCTGCTTAGCCTGGGCATGCAAGGCGTGCAAAAAGAAGAGCGTTACGGTGGACAGGAGGAAAGCTGCAACACTCCGTGAGCGCCGACGTTTGCGAAAAGTAATTTCAATTTCAGTTAGTTTTTAAAGACTTACAATTCTTAAACTTTTTTTTTGTAATTTCTCCGGGAAAGGTCAATGAGGCATTTGAGCTACTGAAGAGACGAACAAGTACAAACCCCAACCAAAGACTCCCCAAAGTCGAAATACTCAGAAATGGTAAGATTCCCTTTCTTTCTTTCTTTTTTTTTTTAAAAGAATTCTATTTTTAAGATATTTATAATTTTTATTGACTGCTTTGCAGCTATAGAGTATATTGAATCCTTGGAGGATTTACTACAAGAAACACCCGCCAATAGAGAAAGTCCCGACACTTCTGATGATCTGAATCAAACTTCTCGTTCTCAGGATTATATGGTGAGTCTTCTAGATTTTTTGTATTGGCTAAAAACTAAGAAAATTCAGAGATTTTATTTTAAATCCTTTATTTGGTAATTTATTGAAAAATTTCTTAAAAATTTAATGGAAAAAAATCAGCTGAGATTTAATGGCTTCAATCTTCACAATTAAATTCTCTATACTAATGCCGTTTTCTATTTAATAGATTTAATAATGAATTTTGTATTCGTTAGAGGAGTTATAAAAATGTTTTTTTTTTTTAAAAAGAAAGAATACAAAGATTTTTTCAATCAAACCTTCATAAATTAGAAATAAATTAGAATATTTGAGTAAAAATATTTGCAAGTTTTCAACTTTCATCGTCTATTCGAGCTTTGATTTCCCTTTTATTTCTTGAAAAAATTCAAGAGAATTTATTCGATAAAATATAATTATTTTTTACAAGAGGAGTGAGAAAAAATATTAAGATGTGCTCTATTCGATAAAATAGAGTAAATTAGAAAATCTGAATTTACGATAAATCTATTTTAAAAATTGATTTCAAAGTTGCTCCAAAGAATGTTTCGAAAGCCCGTCATTTAAAAAATATAGCTTCAATTAATTCCTCGACGTATTTATCAACTCAATTGACATTTTGTGTAAACTCCCGGCAACCACATTGAGATTCGCAAGAGAAAGCAAGAGGATTTCGGGAGTGTTTGCGTTGCTCCTTTTGACACAACAATTAATTGCCCCAACATTTATTTTCTATATGCGCGCCTCTGACTACCAGCTTGGCTATCATGCCATGTATATGCTCAAATACATATATACCTACCTATATTAAATCCTGATGAGATGACGAGAGAATATTTGAGAAATTCCCCAGAGTTACCGTGGCAAAAATTAATGCCCCTCATCCATGAATTGTGCGCAAATTTAAAGGCGGAAATATTTCACAGTAAAGTCAATTTGATGATTTGATACACCGCCCACCCACGTCTCTCGATTCTAACTCATTTGGTTGTCGCCAACATAGGGAGGGGTGAGGAAAACCCGCAAGAATCGGTGCTAATATTAGGTTTTCAAGTCTTAGAAGAACTTTCTCTTGCTTTTCATCAATTTTCAGCTATATTACTTTTCTTGTTCTGTTCATGCGGCGGGTGTCTTCAGCACGTCTCACAGTGCAAGGAACACCGGTTGTATGTTCAGGATGACACTCCGTGACAGCTTGACATATTGTGAATGCCACAAGAAGAGCCCGAGACTAGCTAATTCTCCACCTTCTTCTGCATTTTACACAAAATATCGAATACACAACAACTTTATTTCCGCCAAGAGGCAAATTAAATGCCACGGTGGTCCCACTTCATGCCATCCATTCTTTGTAATTTACATAAATGATTTTGTGCTTTTAATAGATAAAAATATAGGGGGTTATTAGGTTTCTTTATCAGTAGAGGGTGGTCCTTTGAAGACGAACTTTTTCACCCCTTTCAGCAATACTTTGCTTTGCTAAAAAAAAAACTAAATCAATTTATCTTGTTAAAGATAAAGGAAAACATTAAAATTGATTGTAACATACTAGATTTAGATTAGATTTAATCAGATTCTTATCCGTGCTGGGATTTCTTTTATAGTTTTTCAAGCTTTTGATACCTGATGGAAAACTCGTGCTGATTCAACAGAATTGAAACGTCTAAGTTCGCTAAAAACATTTCTAAATTCTGACAACTTTCTAATTTATAATTCCAACCTAATAATTTCTTCATTTAAGAAACGTACAAATATCGAAAGAAAATTAAAAGTAAAATAGTTTTTAAGAAGGAAACAATCAAACAAAATTGAGGAAATTCCTTTAATGATAATTCCCTCAAATGTGCCCTCAAAAAAAGAAGAAAATATTAAAAATCACCTTTAAGAATAAACAAAAAACACGGAACAGAAAAAATAGAAAATTTCCTTTTTTATTTATGTTTTCAATTTTCTTTTGACGCATCTTTATTGCCTCGTTTCCGCGTGATGGTTCATAAAAAAGATGATTGAGCGACATATTAGCATAACACATCTTAAATTTTAGGAAGAAGTAAAAAAAAACTAATCCTTTCATCTTGCTGAAAGACTTATTAATAAGATTGTGGAGAAAAGAACGCGAGGACATCTCTCAGCACTCAGATCATTTAGTGCTACTGCTGAAAAATTTATCCATTTGAATCACGGAGAGGGTGAAAATATATTTATTGCTTTGGCAATCAAACATGTTGTTATGCCAAAGCAACAGGAAAAAAATGTTATTGTCTCTCCATCAAAAGAGCATAGAGACAAACAATTCTTCCACCCATTTGTAATTAATTAAATTTTATGATGCAGATGAGTTTGTCTCCATGATGTACGCATGTTCCCTCCGGTATATGGAGCGATGTTTTATGAAAATGTACCGCGCCTCATAAAATTATTAATTATTTAATTAAATTCGACAGGCACTTAAGAGATGCATTTTGCTTTATTTTAAGTGCCTTTTCTTGTACTAAGCACCGAATCCACTCCTTTTTTTTTTGCTCCGACTCCCGTGGATTTTCTCTTGGTGTCTGCACACACATGCTGCACTTGAGATGGGTTTTTTTCCTTCGCCGATGGTGGTGCAAAAAAAAGGAGAAGGAGTGAGGAAAATGCAGTGTAGTACTTCGAGATTACTTTCTTTGATGCAATTAGACCCAAAGTTATACATCTTGTGAACCATTCACGTATCGTTGCTGTGAGAGAAAAAAAGATTCCCTCATCCATCTGCAAAACATCTGTGGTTAGCTACAAGGAGTATGCAAAAAGACTCTAAAGAAATGCAATATGAATATAATAATTAAATATATTTGCTATGAATCTCATGATTTTTTCATGCTCTTACTTAAAGCTTTTCTTCTTAACTCTTTAAAGAAATTTCTTTTCATTTCACTTAATTTTCATAGAAAGAATTATAAGGTTGAGAAGAAGAGGAAGAAAATGTAGTAGCTACATATTGGCAATTAATTCCCAAATATGTTCAGCTTGAGCCGCTTGAGCATAGTGCAGAGGAGCATATAAAGCGAGGAATGAGTTTCGTGTTAGAAGAACCCAATAAAATGGATCATATAGCTCATGTACCCCAAATTCCAAAATCATGTTCGAAAGCAAACGGATTTCCACTTCCCTCACGGAGGAAAATTTGTAATGACAACCCATATAAATCACGATCTGTTTTGACTTGGCGTTTCCTTCCACATCTCCTTCCCAAAATTTCCATCCCGAATGACTTGTGAACGGCACACCATAAGACGAATTTAAACATATCGAATGAAATGTGACGCCCCAAAATGCACGACACACGTGATTTTTCGGGTGTGCACATCAAATGGCATAAAGAATTGCCCCTCTTGCTTTTTATATTTTTCATTAAAAAACCATTGAAATGAGAATAAAGTCCTCCAAACCATCCTGATGTGGTTTAGTGGCGTGACGATTTAAAGAGGTTTTTTATCGAGATTATTTTTACTCTCTTCACTAAATCCATGCTATATAGAAAAAGTGTTGTGCAATTTATCTATATATCTATTTCTTGAGGTTCAAACTTTAACATCACGCTTAAGCATAAACATGACAAAATTTTACGACCAGTCGCCAGTGAGGATGAAAATTGTCAACATTCTCTACACCATTAAAATGCCTGAGAAAATTTCCTGCTCTGAAAAAAAATCTCAACACGAAAAGATTCTAAAAACTCCTTCAATTTTGTTATTTCGGCATTCCAGCAGGAAATATCAGTAATAAGCCAAAAATTATAATGATGGTTAAACTTAATAAAATTCTTCTAAAGCACTTTATTATTGTATGGGAAAGTTCCTCAATTAATTTTGCCAAAGAGATTATAAATGTTTCCTTGGGTGAGAAAGTTTCCCATAAATTACCTTTTCACTATCATTGATTGATTTAGTTTTTTTTTTAAATTGAAATAAAAGAAGAATTAAAGTATAATTACAGCTCCAACATATCTTTTTTTCACGTATTTTACGACTATTTTTATTCTCAATTTTTATGATTTTTTGTCTTGTAAAACCTGTGTATGTACTCCCTTAAAAATCATGCAGCCGGTACTCAAAAATCTCCCTGAATCCCAATAAAAATAAAACTTCTGTTTTACATAAAAATACTTAAATCCTTTCCTGGATTATAAGAAAAAAAACTCTTTCCCTCTCTATATGAATTTCCGTGATTTATGGGCATTTTCCGCGATTCAGTGCCACGGAGGAAAAGACGAAAGAAAGTATTCAATGGGGATAGAGGCTGATGGTTGTGTTTGCGTTTCTCATGCTTCGATGGCCATAAAGTGATTTGTCCTTTTGATTGAATTCTGGCCACACGCCAAGACCGAAATCTTTAATGTTCCTTTGCCATTTACTGGCTGGTGTAACGGGGAAGCTGATACACTCCATAATGGTTAGTTTTCTCTAATTTAATTAAAGCCACATCTCTTTCTTCTTATATTTATGATGTTGGGGATTTATCAAAAAGGCACACTCACTTATTCCATACATAACATATTTATGTACATAAGTATGTTCGTAGAAGCTCATTTAGCAATGGATGTTGCATTCACTAATTATAAATTTGTTGTTTTGAGGTACATATTTCTTATGCATTGCTATTCTCATGGGGAAAACTAACAAATAAACCTCTATTTGTGTGCTCATCTCCTCGGAAACTTGCAAAGGGAAAAGCTTTTCTCACAGAGGGACATCAGTCAGTATGGGAAAAGGGGTGTATATGGAGAGTGAACATTATAGTTTCGATGAAAACCAAGAAGCAACACATTTTCAATCTAATTTGGCACACCTTTGATCACTACACGCTTTTACGGATGCCGCGCAAACTAACTAATTAACTGAGCAAATTTTCAAAGAAATTTGCAAATTAATTATTAAATTTTTAACTTCTTCGTCTCGGGCTCTTGCATTGCGTTCCCGTTTTTCCTCGCATGTTGTTCATTTTGGTTTATTTATGAAGAAATAGAAAACTCGCATTATATACAATACAGCAGATAGGAAAAGTTGCTACATATAGAGTGTGTCTCTCTATTATTCAGCAGTGCGTAAAAGAAGTCAAAGAGAGGAGAGACCACTGCGTGGAGTAGTTAAGAGCGCTAAATTTACGATATCTCCTCCAGAAGACAATAAATTTGTTCTAATTCTGTAACGGTTAAAGGAAAACCCGCGTGCTCGGGGAAAATTGGTAACAGTGACATTCTTCTAATTTGTTTTTCATGTATCATCGCCACACATTTCACGTTTGTTGGTTTTTGTCTTTTACAATACGATGAAGTCTCACAGCGTTGACTTTTTCAGGAATAAGAACGACGAGGAAAATAATACATGAGAATGGCAATTATTTTTATCCATCATCCTCACATCTTGTTCCCCCTTCCTTCATTTTCATCACCTTCATTCGTTGCAGAATAAAATATCGATGAATTTTCCTGAAAGTTTTCTTCTAAGATTCTCAAATTTGTATTTCTTTAAGGATATCTTTCACTGAGGAATAAAGTATAAAGACCCTCTGTAATGCAACCTAAATGTCACCTTAAATTTTCCTGTCTGTCCCCTAAATTAGAGATATTTTTAAATTCATTCATTTTGTAAAATCATCGTGAAAATTATGCGAAAGTTTTCAACTGACAATTAATTGAATGGGTTTGGCAAAAAGCAGAGACAAAGGTCTTCCTCTTCGACGGCAATTAATGCCTCCAGAGCTAAAGTTTATGATGCGTTTCGCATTATAAACCCGCAGACGAAGAGACTTTTCCTTTCGTCTGTATATGATGTCTAAATCATAAGCTTATTGCATTTTCTTGACATGAAAATTTTCTTCTTGTGTGGCACGAAAAGCAAATTGCTTGTACAAATTTTTCTCATGTCATCTTGCGAGGGATTTAGGATCAACTGAATTGGACGTGCTGCCACATGTGCTACGGGAGGGATCTACCGCAGAATATGATCTGTGAAAATTTTTTAAATTGAATTCTTTAGAGAAAATTCTTTTAGATAACTTTTCAGTCAGTATCGGATTACAAAGAAGATTTAATTTGGGATGAAGATTAAAGAATTTTTTCAGGGAGATTAATCAGCTATTAATCGTTTTCTCTGAGCCTTTTGATTCACGCAAAACCTCTTTATGAAAGTTCTTACAGTGGAGTTGCCAGGTAAACCAGGCGCCTCCACTGCTGCTTCAGCTATAGAGGTGTCTGGATATTCATCAATGTTTTCTTTAACATTTTATTTGATTTTATCGAATAATTGTTATTCTTTTTTGTCCTTAAAAAAACACTTAATCTTTTAATTAAAAAAATGCATAAGACTCTACTCTAGATTGGCACATAGAATGTATGATCACCTACATAAATCATCAAATATTATGAAATCTCAAACCTTCCATGAGTCTCCTGAAGTCTCCTATATAGCTGTCATCGGGATGCACGGAGGCATGATTTGTTGCAGGATTCATGAGAAACATGTGCAATGATGCGCTTTTTCTTGAATGAATTCCTATAATAAAATTAATTTGCCCCGTTTTTCCGTGTACACCGCCGATGTTTCTTTTCCCAAGAGGCACAGAAAAGTCTCGCTGCTTAGTTAATGATGCATACAGCATCATGCTAAAACATTCTTTCTTTTTGGCTTGCTATGCGTCTGCAAAAAATGCAACCTCTCGACTTTCTCATGCAATAAAAGGACACACACATGGAAGACAAAATCAATTTTGCAACTTGTACCGAGAATTAGCACTTAATTAAGCAAAAGAGTTCGGTGAATTTGCTTTCTATTTTCACATTTCTGCGCCAGCAAGAGCGGTGCGTTGTAAATCCAGCAATAAATTTGTCCCAAAAGGAATGCCACTCCTCTTTGGCTTCAAGGCGCGTCAGGGTTCAATGGAAGTGTCGTCCAAATGTCATGAACTCGCGCGATTGGAATTAACATTGCGGAGATATTTGAGATTACATTCGAATCTCCCTTTTGCAAATGAATACAAATTCTACCGTCATGAGCGATGGTATTTTGGCATGAATTTGGAAAGATCATTAAAATAGTTACGCCGCGTATTACGGGGTGTCGTATGCCGTGAGAATTGAATAATTTTCACACAGAGTTTCACATTTCTTCTCCTTAGAATTCTACGATCTTCTTTTCTAACTTTTCGTTTATCTATTTTCAGAATTGCTGTCCTGGTTCCTTCTTGAAAGAAAGACTGCATCAATTAACCAAAGACACAGACAGATTTACGCCGATTGCCGGTAAGTGCCCGTGCCCTTGCCAAATTGAAGAATTTTTTTTAATGATTTTTTTTTGTTATAAAAGTAATAAAAAAGGAATTAATCCAATGGACAAAGCAAAGAGTTATTAAGTTATTTGCCAAGAAATATTTCTGTTTTAAATTTTTTGTTTAAAGAATGTTGGCAAAATGTTCACAAACTTAATGATTTTGTATTACTATGGGAATAATTAATTTTAAAAGCATATTTTAGCATTTAAAACGTTATTTAAGGGTTGTTAAATAAACGATGAAAAAATAGATTAAAAATGCCAGAAAAAACTGTTTATAATTAGGTATGTAACAAAGAGAATTTTTCAGTGAAAGAAATTTTTCTTAAAACAAAGTTCTAAACTAAATTAATTTATAAATATTAGCAATTCCTCCTTCCACAAAATCATCCCCTATAACAAACTATCTTTGATAAAATTGCAAAAGATCAATAAAAACTTTCCTTTCAGGCTACATTTCAACGGGAAATGTGAATGGATCGAGTCTGGAGTGTTTAAATTTAATTGTCCAGAGCATAAATGCCGTACAACCATCACCAGTCCATCCATCTGCAACTTCACTTCCCAGCAAATTTGATACAGTGGTTCAGTGATGCGTCTCCCCACCACCCCCACACCCCATTGAGACTCCAAAGATTTAAATAAATAAAAATTATTTTCCAGATTTTAGAGAAAATGCCTCGTGCGTAAAAAAAATCTCAAATGCAATAATTAGTGTTTGTAAAATTTAGTGATTGGCTTTATTATATAAAAAATATTAATTAGGATTAATTAGGTACACATTTTTTGTTAAAAAATAAATAAATAATCGAGATGAGAAACTCTATTAATTTGCAATTTATTCAATAGAAGTGATTTTAAGCATTAATATAGAAATTTTTAGTGAAGAATTGGATGAGATTATTTTTGTTCTCATAAACCAACCGTGTTGAGAGGATACGTGGTATACATAGAGATATATAGGGCAGGAAATGTGAGTTAAGATTTATATATAAAATGAATACAATCTTGTCGAATTTAATGTGTTGAAAGTATTTAATGGTTAATGACTTTGGGGTTCTTATCGGCTTCTCCAAGAAGAGATAATAAGTTGCTGCTTGTTTAGTTGAGCGCCCAAAGTGCCACTTGAGTGAGTTTCAAAAGCACTTTAATGTGTCGTACAGAGGAAGCTACTCTCACCCTCTAAAACCATCAGCTAGGGGATCATTTTGGTGTCAAATTGCTCTTGAATTTTCAGCGCATCATCTGCCGTTTTCGTCACATTTCAACCCAAAAAATCTCTTTGCTTTTGCGCCTTCTCAAACGTCTTCAAGTGAGGAAAGGGGAGTTTCTTGAATTGCCAGTTTAAGAGTAATTTATTTATTTACATTCTCTCCCCCCTCTCTATGCCATCTCAAATCATTCAATATAGATATATTTTCTCAATCTTTCGGAGGATCATTAGAGAAACACGACCGACGCATGCCTCTGTGCCTGCAACGGATATGTGGGCGTGCATTTATTTTTGAAAAGGTATCGGAAGGAGATTCCCGTGCAGTCAAAGAGAAAATTTGCCTGAGAGGCACACAAAACTTGACTAAATGGCCCATGAAATGGCTTGACAGTCGGAAAAAATGGGATTCACTTTAATCTTCCAAACGTGCTAAATTCTGTTTATTTTCCCAAAGGGATTGTCTTTTATTTTAAAAATTTTTTCACGCTCCATTTTAGGCAAAATTGCTTCATTTAATTTTTCTTAAGTGCTTTGAATACTTGTCCGTTGTCTCTAAGGAAGAACATTTAAAATTGATTTTTTCTCAAAGAAAATTACAGAATGAATTGATTTTCCCGGAACTGCAACATTTACGGCAGTTCTCAGTGGAATATTGAGAACAACCTTAACTGCATGCTCCTTCTTGTTGTAGATCACAAGAACAATTCGGCCATCGGGTCTCTGGAAACCAACAACCTCCACATGTGAATCACTCGATGAAACTTTGATCCTGACTGAATCCTCCGTGATAAATCGCGAGAAATGCCCAATTGCGTAGAAAAGTGGCTGCTTGTAGGCCTCATCGGCGGTTTTGTTAACAATAACGGCCGAATCGACAAAGTTATTCACATAATTGGGCCCTCCTTGTTCATCCAGCAGCAAATTCCAATCAATCCACCCATTGACTGAATGCTGCAAATCCTGCAGGTAGGCTGTAATATACTCCTCAGCCCTAGCCCAGGATCCCAAGATAGGTCCATGTGTCTGAAGAGGTTTATCCCCAATTGAAGATTCAGTATTGAGGATCAACTTATTAGTGAAGGTTTTGTGTGTGGTGTCCAAGACAAGGGGTGGTACAAAACGATCCCAATACCAATGCACGGCAAAACCAGCTAAATCATTCATCACATTTGGTCGAGCATCAACCATTTCGTTAAACCACCACGGGAAGGTGTAGCGTTGATCATCTCCCGCGAAAATCTTCACATTCCCGTATGAGCTGTTCCGGAGTGCTGGCGCTAAGTGATCCGCAACCCAGACGGCCTGGGGACGTGCTGTCCATCCCAGACTCATAAAATGTACAAACAACCACCCAATCACGCCATTCATTGGCTCATTGCCAGTCGTAATGCCCCACAAATTAACACCACTCTTGGCCATTAAATCAATAAAGCGCACGTGGTAGTCTGCCCATGTTTGGTAGTACTCCTCCTTCAGAGAACTAGCTCCTGTCCAATCGTTATTAGTCTTCATCCATATGGGTGAACTCCAAGCACTTCCGAGGAATTTAATATTACGATTTCCAGAGACATCTTGAAGGTGTTTGATTTTGTTAATTAACTCCACATCGCGGGGATCGAGGCTTGAGAAATTCGATAGACGAGCATCATCTTGGGGATTCTCATTGTACGCCCATGGCTGTAGATCAAAGTCACATCCACCTGGAAAATAAATTTAATTAGTTCAAAATTTTATTTTTTTTTACTTTTAATGATTTTTTCAATAGAAAAGCTCAACGTCTTTAAGGTGGAAAGCTCATTAAGAAGAAAAAAGTTTGATTTGTAAAGATTGATTTTCAGTTAATTTTTGGTTAATTTTGAGGCAAAAATTGTAATTCAAAAATTTATAAATTCTTTAAAAGGAGGCTATTAAATGAACCTTAAGTTATTTTTATATTTTTTTTTATATTTATATATATAAAAAAAATAAAGAGAAACGGAAGCTTAATAAAGTCAGTCAAAAGTGTGGAAAACGCTCAAATTAAATTTTTCAACGATTTCCAATTTTTTTCAAGCTCCTCAGCTTTTTGCATAATCTTATTGGAAATCCTATATTTTTAACTTTTTTTCTAAAACCCTTGACTGACTTTTTTACCCACAACCTCCCCTAATTAAGAAGAAACGGACCCCCTATAGATATTTATTTAACTTACCAATAGGAATTCTCATAAAATTATAACCAATTCCTGCACGTGAGTAGTAGGATTTGTAGAGCAAATCTTGTAGTTCAGGTGAAAGTTGATCTAAATTGTGGGAAACTGCCCCCGTGAAAGCACCACCGAAGCCAACAACTTTCTGATACTTCACGGTGGGATCGACATTCACATTCACTTGATTTTGATTGAGAAAATCCAGTAAATCACCAAATAAATTCCCAATGAAACCACCCACAAGGGATACTTGTGGCACCTTCTCAACTAGGTCACCAATAATGAAGTTCTCGGTGGAAGATGTTGGCCAAGAAAATTTGCTTACATTGAATCGCAAACCAGCCTACAAATATACATAAAATAAAGCATGATGAGAGCAACATTGTGATGTTGAGATGCCAGTTTCTATATCACAAGCAAATATTGCTCTTGATGATGAACTTACTTGACTTGAAGTGACTATTACGATGTCCGATTCGCCGGGATTATCAACATTTTCGTCAAGAAAATCACAATTTGTTTTGCTACACACACAAACGTACCCATTTGGATACTCTCGCAGATTGCATGGAATACTTTTAGCTAAAAATAGACAATAATACAATTATTTAGGGATTTAATGAAATTTCTTAATAAGAAACTCTCAATGAACTTTTATTCTTCTCACCATTTAAGGGAAGAGCTTTGATGGTGATGATGAAGAGTATCCACCACAGAAATGAAAGTTTTTTATGGAACTTTATCATTCTTGAGAGCTTTCTTTGGGAGCTAAAAATTCAACACTCCACTGGGAACGTCTGTTGGAAGACTGAAGAAACCTTGAATTTATTTGCTCGGTCAAGCATATATGGAGTACTTACCGAATAAAAGAACATTAAGAGATAAAAAGATAGTCGATTTGTTTGAATTGCTTTAGAAAATTTAACGTTTTATCAACTTACCGCATTATTTACATGCATAGTGTAGACGAAAATTTTATTCATTAATTAAATAAAAAATTTTACAAAAATATATAATCCTTCTGCTGCTTAGCTTTGTTTATTTTTCAACCCCTCTGTAAAGGGTAGAAGATTGTTACCGATTTAAAAATTAATCGTTATACAATAAATATCATCACCATCTGACCTTTCTCACCAGCAATACAATGCGTTATAATTAATCTCGAAATTCCAATCTAAAATTAATTGATTGATGGGTCAATAAGAAGGCGTTAAATTGTTGAGAATAATAAAAGCTCTAAAAGCTATTTTATCATTAAAATGCATAAAAGTCAGAAATATTCATCGAGCTCTTTTAGTCCCACAAATTAGTTCAAAATGAAACCCCAAGTAGTGATTTTGGCCTTAATTTTAGCATCAGGATGTAGTGGTTTTGTACTAATCTTGGATGATAGAACAGCAGAAATAACGACCAAAGCTCTATTGGCTTTCTACTATGATCAACGTATTATATCCTACATCCTAACTGAGGAGGAAATGGAGTCAGTCGCGTATGAATTATTCAAATCAGCCCTTCACAATACGTACCATTTTACCTTTTACGACTTTATAATTTCCGATTTAACGGATGATTACAAATTACCGGGCACAGAGGAGGGTATAACACCCCATTCCCACACCCACAGCTACATAGTCAGTTCAGAAGCTTTCTTTGGGCGTCAGGATGTGATTCAGAGTCTCTTCCGTCAGAATCCAAATGCAAAATGGGCCATTGCTATTACGAGCTTTATTGAGGAAAGAGATCTTCTGGAGTTCTACCGGAAGTACTGGGATCTCTACAACATGGCCTTCATTTTCACCTTCTGGAATACGTACAAATTTAAATTTCCCGACAATTTAATCACAAACATAACGTATGCATATTCAGAAAATTGCTTCCTGTACCTTTTTAATCCCTTTGAGCTAGGCAATGATGGCCTACGAGGGAGGTTCACAAAAATGGATGCATCAGAAATGGAAACAACGGCAGATTGGGCTGAAATATTCTATTTCTATCACAATCTCATGAATAATTTGCATCAGTATGAATTGAAAGTTGTTCTCGGGGATGATGATCTTCTCGTCAAGATTGTTTCAGAGGATAAATTTATCTACCCCGATGGAGAATTAATTGCAACGTTGATGGAAAATATGAATTTTAAAATTAAACGTATTCCTCTTGGAGAAGTAGATCATCTTGGTTCTGTGCTTGACAATGGAACTGCCGTAGGTGTTACAGGAATGTTGGAATACAATGAAGTTGATATTATTGGGAATTCTCGTCTTATGACGGATTTGGGTGAGATTTTTTGAAAGTCTTTTAATTAATTTTAAAAAGTATTCTAAAAAACCAATTCTAAAACAAATTAATTTCAGGAACAAACAACACAATTTTCCTGTCTCCAAATGAACTTTCAAACAGCATTTTCCTGGTAAAGAAGAAAGCCCCAAAAGATAAACGCCTAACAGTGATGTCATGGGAAAATTATAAATTTCCCTTGAATTATTTTCACGCCTTAATTTTCATCCTATCCGTACTTTTCCTCACAGTGATGGAAATATTTTTTCAGTGGAAATTCCGCAATGAACAGCTAAATGTTTGCCGTGTTGTGGTTACAATGATTGATTCGGCAACCCTAATCTATGGTTTTATTGAGGAATCTTCGAGATCTCTCAAGAAATGGACCAAAATCTACCAACGTCTCTTTCTCTGCAGCATCATTTTGTACGCAATGTTCCTGTCGAGTGTCTACAAAGGGAACGTTGTGAAGGATTTGAGCAATGCTCTCGTGTACGAGGATCCAATGACCGTTGAGGATATTCTAGAAACAAAAAATGAAGTTCTTTACTTCACCAGCATTCATACAATTTACCGGAAGTACGTCAATGATTCAACTTTATTGATCAACAAATTACGGAAACGTCGTGGACAATGCGCAGGATGGGGTGATTGCCTGCGTAGTGTCTTGGACAAGGATATGATTATGCTCGTAAGGGATACTTATGCTCTTGAAGCAAGAGCACAGTACTGGAACAATGTAACAGGAAGCAATCTCTACCACATTGTTCCTGAAGTTCCATTTGCCTTCTTCGCCTCAGTCACAGTGCCCAAAGGATCTCCCTACCAGAAGAAACTCAACGAAATGATACTTAAATGTTCAGAAGCGGGGATTTTTCATCATGCTCAGAAAAAGGCTAAACATGATTTGGAATTGAAGCACCTGCGAAGGTATCTTGTGGGACAGTTCATCCCAGAAGCTCCCAAGAAGCCAATTAATTTCCAAAATATCGATATGGTCCTCACTGTCTACTTAATCATGATTTTTACAAGTACTCTTGTTTTTCTCTGCGAAGTTGCGGCTAAAATAATACTAAAGAAAAAACTTTAATGGCTTTCAGGAAGTACTGAATACGTGAAAAGAAATTATATTATTGAATGAAGAAGAAAAATAATAATTAATCTTTCTTGTAAATTAATATAATCCAAGAAATTAATAGATTTGTAAATCAACAATAAGGCACACAGAGGGTATAATTTAGTAGAGGTATTCTTGCCTAAAATAAAATGTATAAAGGACATCAGGAGCATTAAGTCGATGGCAGTGGTGTGTCAATGTAATTCATTTGTGAAATGTATTTACAACCAGCACTTCTCCTTCTATTACCTTGGAATGTTCTTGCGATAGATAGAAGTTTGACTTTTCTCGATGGAAAATCACTCGATACATCCATAAAAGCATTGCTGACTTTTTTTTACGATCAAAGGATTTTATCAATCTTAATGACAGACACAGAACTTGAATCGAACATCTATAAAGCCTACAAAAAATCCCTCTACGACACTCATCATTTTACATTTTACGATTTAAGACTATCACAATTGCAGAAGGGGAATATCCTGCCAGGAAGTAATAGAGGAATCACCCCACATTCAGGGACTCACAGCTACATTTTAAGCTCTGAAGTAATAATGGGAAGGACGCATTTAGCAAAGAGCCTCTTCCGCCAGAATCCTAATGCAAAATGGGCCGTAGTCATCACCCGCCCAATTACTGAAGATGTTATCATGAAATTTTTCAGAAAATGCTGGGGAGTTTACAATATGGCAAATATCTTTATTCTTGAGAATAAATTTTCCTTTGAGAAATCCCCAAGTTTGGTTACCAATATTACCCTTGCAACGTCCACAAGGAACATCATACGTTTTTTTAATCCATTTGAAATTAATGAAGATGGCAAGAGAGGAACTGTAACCATTATGGATACAGCGAAGATGACAACAAGGGAAGATTGGTCAAAAATCTTTGACTTCTATCGCAATCTCATGAATAATTTGCATGGATACACATTGAAGGTTGTTCTCGGTGAAGATGATCTTCTTGCGGGAATTGTGTCTGAAGAAAACTTTATCTACCCCGATGGTGAACTCTGCATGATTTTGATGAAGGAAATGAACTTTAAAATCGATAGATACCCCTATGGGTATGACTATCTTGGAGAAGTTCTTGACAATGGAACAATAACTGGCCCATTGGCAAAAGTGGAGTACAATCTAATTGATTTCATTGGTAATTCTCGTCTTATGACTGATCTCGGTAAGTTTTTTTTTTAATTAATTTTCTTTCAATATTTTAAAATCCGGGTTTTTCGTCGGTAGTGGAAACTCCTTACCCAAAGAAACTCAGCGTCTTACCAGAGCTTTCGGCCCTGCTCAGAGCCTTCTTCAGTGGCTAGCATAGAGAGGAGGTAAGGGTAGGGAGTTTCCACTACCAACGAAAATCCCATATTTTAAAATATTGATGCAAACATCGGGAAAAACTAAATTAATTTCCTTTCATTTATTCTTTGAGAATAATTTAAAACCAAAATCCTTCTTCATAGGCACAAACAACACAATTTTCTTGTATCCTCATATTCCTGCCAACAGTAGATTCATGGTGAAGAAGAAACTACCATCCGATAAACGATTGACCGTGATGCCCTGGCAAAACTACTCCTTCCCTGTTAATTATTTTCACATTGCCATTTTCATCATATCCAGCCTCTTTTTGGCAGTTATGGAAATATTTTCTAAATGGAATTTCCTTAATAGGAAATTGAACAAGGACAAAATGATATTTATATTAATTGATTCTGCAACACTAATGTATGGTTTCGTTGAAGAATCCTCGAGATCCTTGAAGAAATTGACAACGGACTATCAACGCATATTTTTCTGTAGCATTATCCTTTACTCAATGATCCTCACAAGTGTCTTCAAGGGGATGATTGTGAAGGAGCTGAACAACCCCTTGGTGTCTGTAGATCCTAAATATGCTCAGGAAGTAATAGATTCGGACAAAGGAGTTCACTATTTCAATAGCATTGCTACAATCTACAGAAATTTCGCCAATGATACAACATTGAAGATAAATAAGCTGAAAAAACGTAAAGTAGCATTTGATTACACCGTCTGGGATAACTGTCTCTGGGACATTGTGAAGAATGACAGGATAATGCTTATTAGAGATAACAATGCATATTATACTAGAGCAAGATTTTGGGACAATAAAACAGGAAGTGATCTTATTCATGTC
This sequence comes from Lutzomyia longipalpis, assembly GCF_024334085.1. Lineage (NCBI taxonomy): Eukaryota > Metazoa > Arthropoda > Insecta > Diptera > Psychodidae > Lutzomyia > Lutzomyia longipalpis. The sequence goes on from NC_074707.1 coordinate 6,055,440, forward strand.
GTCCCGGAAATTGCCTTTACCTTTTTATCCGCAATAACAGTCCCCAAAGGATCACCGTATCAGAATAAATTCAATGAAATCATTCTTAAAGCAACAGAAGCAGGGATTATTCATCATGGAGAGAAGAGTGCTCAACATGCTCTTGAATTGGTGCATCTCAAGAGATACATTATTGGGCAATTTGTTCCAGAAGAACACAATAGACCGATTAATTTTAAAAATATAGATATGATCCTCACTGTGTACCTCATTATGATTTCAATAAGCACAGTAATTTTCATTTGTGAGCTGGTAGTACATAAATTAACAAAAAAATATTTTTCCATGTTCAGAAAATGATTAATTGGAGTTTAAGGAAAAAAAATGATGGATTGTCTTTGAAATAAATAAATTAGATTTGTGAATGAACGTGTTAATTAATTTGAAATTACATCCTACGCAATATTTCTCAAAAAAGCTAGGATATAAGACAGCCAGACTAGATATATTCTCATTAGTCCTTATTAAATCTGTCCTGATTTGTAATTTAAAAAGAAAAAAATGTCCCTCCGGTTTATTTTAATTTTTCAAAGTTTAACTGCAGCTATAGCACAGAACGTAATTCTTGAGGATAAAGTGACTGAAATTGCCACAAAAGCCATGACAGCTTTCTTCTATGATCAGCGCATAATCTCCCATTTAATGACGAAAGAAGAAACAGAATCCTTGAACTATCAGAGCTACAAAAGAGCCTTCTACAACAGCTACCATTTTACATTCTACGACTTAAAGTTATCAGATTTAACTGAAGACTTCACCCTACCAGGTACGGAGAAAGGAATCACCCCCCATTCAGGTACCCACAGCTACATTGTGAGTTCAGAAGTTATAATTGGGAAGGAGAAATTGGTTAAAAGCTTCTTCCGCCAAAATCCAAATGCAAAATGGGCCGTTGTCATTACAAAACCCGTCGATGAGGAGACAATTTTGAAGTTCTACCGAAAATGTTGGGGACTCAATAACATGGCAAATATTTTTATTGTTGCCAATGAGTTGTCTTTTGAATATTCTAATAGCTCAATTGCAAATATTACCTATGGGAAGTATATAAATTGCATTCTGCGCCTTTTCAATCCGTTTGAAATGAATGAAGATGGCAAGAGGGGAACTGTTACCAGCCTTAATACATCAACATTGAAGACAAAATACGATTGGGGAAAGATCTTCTTTTTCTATCGAAATCTCATGAATAATTTGCATGGTTACACCTTGAAGGTTGTTCTTGCTGAAGATGATCTTCTTTCCGGAATTGTCTCAGAGGAGAAATTCATCTACCCCGATGGTGAACTATGCATGACTTTGATGAAAGAAATGAATTTTAAAATTGACCGTTCTACCTTTGGAAACAATCATCTTGGTGAAGTTCTTGAGAATGGAACCATAACAGGTGCAACGGCAAAATTAGAATACAATCTCATTGATTTTATTGGAAATTCTCGTCTAATGACTGATATTGGTAAGAGCAGAAAATACTTAAGATTGGCCAAAAGAAAATTATTCTTTTTAATTCTTCTTTAAGGAACCAACAATACCATCTTCTTGTACCCCTACAATCTTGCAAATAGTTTGTTTTTGGTGAAAAAGAAAACTCCCAAAGACAAACGCTTAACTGTGATGGCCTGGGAAAATTATTCCTTCCCCCTTAATTATTTTCACGTTGCTATTTTCATCATTTCCAGCCTCTTTTTGGCAGTTATGGAAATATTTTTCCAATGGAAATTCCGCAATGAAATATTGAATAAGCAAAAATTATATTTCATTGTCCTCGAATCTGTAACCCTAATGTACGGCTTCATTGAAGAATCTTCAATATCCCTGAAGAAATGGACAACAATCTATCAACGTCTTTTTCTCTGCAGCATCATCCTTTACTCAATGTTCCTCACAAGTGTTTTCAAGGGAATGATTGTGAAGGAATTGAATAATCCTTTAGTTTCAAATGATTTTAAATACTCACAAGAAGTTATTGATTCGGATAAAGGAGTTTTCTATTTCACAAGTATGGATACGATCTACAGAAAGTACGCCAATGATACAACACTGAAGATCAACAAGCTAATGAAGCGTCGTATAACGAATGTTACCTGGGATGATATGTTCTGGGATATAATTAAAAGTGATCGCGTAATGTTGGTTAGAGAAAACTTTGCATACAAAGCCAGAGCTGATTACTGGAATAATCAAACTGGAAAAGATCTTCTTTATATAGTTCCTGACATTCCTTTTTCCTTCTTCATCTCAATTACGGTTCCCAAAGGATCTCCATATCAGAAGAAATTCAACGACATGATCCTTAAAGCTTCAGAAGCGGGAATTATTCGTCATGGAGAAAATACAGCAAAGCATGCTCTAGAATTGAAGCATCTGAGACGTTACCTTATTGGGCAGTTTGTTCCGGAAGAACCCAATAGACCGATTAATTTTGAAAACATAGACATGATCTTAACTGTGTACCTAATAATGATTTTTACTAGCACCTGTGTCTTCATCAATGAGATCTTTATTCATAAATTCATTGATTGGTCGAGATCGAAGAGGATATAAATTATTTACTTTTGTCTGAATAAGTAACGTCCTTTTCGAATTCAAAAAACATTAATCATTATGGAATTTACTCAAATCTGTTAATTAAAACCAATATACCCCAAAAAAAATATTACCTAATATACCAACACAATGTAAGACATATCGGTGAATTCAATGTGAGAAAGAAAAATAAAATTGATTTATGAAGAATATCTACTGGTGGTAATTGATAGTCAAATAGAGGCTTGAATCGTGTTGATTATATACTCTCCCTAATTGAAAAGTATATAAAGGACACTTAATACGAAAGCTTCAAAATTAGTTTCCGGTGTCCCACAGAGCACATAAAATGCTCAATATTGCATTGGAAAGCATTTTAATTTTTGTTCTTGTAAATACTCTAGCAGTGGTTAGTGAAGATATCCGCATTATACCAAATGAAGTTGTTAAAGTCTCAACTAAATGTATGTTGAGATTTTTCTATGATCAAAAAATTCTATCCTACATAATGACTCAGGAAGAATTCAGCACAGCCGCCCATCGAACCTACAAAGCAGACCTACACAACACCTATCATTTTACATTTTACGACTTCAGGGCAAGTGATATTGAGGATGGACAGAGATTACCTGGCACTGAGATGGGCATTACGCCGCATTCTAACATCCACAGCTACCTCGTGAGCTCAGAAATTCTCTACGGCAATGAAGATATGGCCAGGAGACTTTTTCGGCAGAATCCCAATGCAAAATGGGCAATTGTTATCACACGACCCATTGAGGATGATGATTTGCTGCGTTTCTACAGAAAATACTGGAATCTCTATAAGATGGCACACATCTTTACAATTGGAAATGTCTTCACAAAGGAATTGCCAATAAGTTTAATAACAAATGTGACTTATCCCAAATTCATAACAACAATTATGCGACTTTTCAACCCCTTTGAAATGAATGAAGATGGCCAAAGGGGTACTCTAACCACCCTTGATACATCAAAGATGAAAACTGAGGGTGACTGGGCTAAAATCTTCTACTTCTACCGCAATCTCATGAATGATTTGCATAGATACACGTTGAAGGTTGTTCTTGGTGAAGATGATCTTCTTGTGGGAATAAAAAATGAGAGGAAATTCACTTTTCCCGATGGGGAGCTTTCAACAACGTTAATGGATCAAATGAATTTCCAAATTGAACGAAAAGATCTTCCAGATGGTGATTTTGGGGCAGTTTGGGATAATGGATCCATCACGGGCATAACACGGCTATTGGAATTCAATGAACTTGATATTGTTGGAAATTCACGACTAATGGCTGATTTGGGTAAGCTTTTATGTTTCTTTTTAATTAGAAAAATTTGATTTTCATAATTTTTTAAAATTATTTTCTATTTTTATGATGGATTTATGCATAACGAAAGCTTAAACTTTTAATTAGAATTAAACTTTCAATCGATGATCTAAATTATGAATAAAAAAATTAATTAAAGTTCCCTTGAAAGCATAGAAAGAGAATCAACAGGTATGAAGAAATTAAGCAGAAAATTATTTAAATTTCATAAGCAAACATTTTTCAGCAATCATCTTGGATTATTTCTTAAACAAATTAACATTATTTTATCTAGTAAAATTTATCAAAAATTAAAAAAAAAGAATTTTTAATAATCAATTCAATGCCAATGAAAAGAGGACAAATTTTTCCACTAACAAGGAATTATGTAAAGCCATAAATTCTTAGAGTTTATTTTCAGAATAAACATAATTGATTAGGCATACAGGATATATGTACATAAAACAGTAATGTAAATAAACTTGAATTGAGAGTAATTCAGTATTGTGACGATTAATGTGGATAAGTAAGAGGCAATCGCTACAACAATAGATCCTAATTATTAGCCAATTATGTATAATGTGATTATGATTAAGGAGTCAATTTATATATAAAGGTGTGACACTGGATGACAAAATAATTATAGAGCTTGAGTTATTTTGACCCAGTCGCCCTAAATTGTTGTTCTAGCCAAGATGGATTCTTTCCTAACATTTATCGTGTTCCTCATTGTCACAAAAGTTGTTATCAATAGTGATAAAATTCTCCTATTAGACGATGAAGATGTTAAAATAACTACAAAATCATATTTAACCTTCTTCTACGATCAACGCATAATTACGTACATAATGAAATACGAAGAAATTGACTCGTTGCCTTATATGAATTTCAAGAGAGGTCTCTACAATACGTACCATTTTACATTTTACGACGTAAGGATTCAGGATTTAACCACCCACTACAGACTCCCAGGCACAGAGTTGGGAATTACGCCACATTCAAACATCCACAGCTACATTGTGAGTTCGGAAATAATGTTTGGACGACAGGATGTGGTTCTTAGTCTCTTCAAACAGAATCCCAATGCAAAGTGGCTGATGGCCATTACGCGAACGATTGATTTTGAGGAGATTTTGGAATTTCACCGAAAATTCTGGAATTCCTACAAAATGGCCTTTATCTTCACGATTGATACGCAATTTGGTGTTGAAGTTCCCGATCATCTAATTCTGAGTAATTTCTTATTCGGAAAATTCGAAAAGTGCCTCCTTCACATGTTTAATCCATTTGAAATGCACGAGGATGGAAAACGCGGAACATTGACTGTTTTCGACAGCACTAAAATGAATAGTAATGCTGATTGGGCTAAAATTTATCACTTTTATCGAAATCTCATGAATAATTTGCATCAGCACACGCTGAAAGTTGTTCTTGGTGAGGATGACCTACTTGTGGGTGTTAGGCCGGGAAATCATTTTGTCTATCCTGATGGGGAGCTTTTTATGACTCTAATGAACAGAATGAATTTTCAAATTGAACGTCAATCACTTGAGGATGGGAATTTTGGTGCTGTTTGGGATAATGGATCCATTACGGGGATAACGAAGCAATTGGACGACAATGAACTTGATATTGTTGGGAATTCGAGGCTAATGACAAATTTTGGTAAGTTGAAACGATCGTAAACTCATCCTGAAAAGCGGCTGAGTTTTTATTGAAAATTTTTGTAAGAAGTGAAAGTTTTAAATAGAAATTGATAGAGGATATTGAAAGCTTTCTCGAGCTTTCTCCGTCGAAGATGAATTTTGAGAGTTCAATCTTTAAGATATTTTTCTGAAAAATCTGGTTGAATTAGATCTTAAATTCAATTATAGAATAAATTCAAAATTATTCATTCAAATTTCTAAAATTAGGGACTTATCACACCAAAGTATAAAGCTCTTGAAAGTAGCAAACATTTCTTATAATCAGACAACTTTTTGACTTTTTTTCTCTCTCCATTTTCTATGTAAATTCTTCCAGCCAGAATTGAAAAATTCTTTCTACTTCCAGGAACAAACAACACAATCTACCTATATCCGTACACAATTGCAAAAAGTGTTTTCCTCGTGAAGAAAATGATCCCAAAGGATAAACGTCTAACTGTAACTGCATGGCAGAACTACAAATTCCCTCTTGGCTATTTTCACGTCTTCGTCTTCGTCCTCTCAATCTTCTTCTTGGCCATAACGGAGATATTTTTTCAATGGAAAGTTTGTAATTTGAGAATGAAAATGGATCAAATGGTTGTAATTGTGGTTGATTCAGCAACCCTCATGTATGGCTTTCTGGAAGAATCGTCCGTGTCACTGAAGAAATGGTCAAAGATTTATCAACGTCTCTTTCTCGGCAGCATCCTCGTCTACTTTATGCTACTATCGAATGTCTTCAAGGGGAATATTGTCAAAGAATTGAATAATCCGTTAATTTTCGAAGACTCCATGTACGTAAGTGATGTAGTGGAGTCAGATAAGAAGGTAATCTACTACGAGAGCATCCATGCTGTGTACAGAAAGTATGCAAATGACACGGAATTGATTATAAATAAATTGAGCAAAAGACGTGTTGAATGTTGGGGCCTGCATGAGTGCTTTTGGAGCATTATTGAGAAGGATCGTGTAATGATCATTCGGGAGAATTATGCAAAGAATGCAAGAGCACTCTTCTGGGACAACAACACGGGTAGTGACCTCCTGCACATCGTCCCAGAAGTTCCCTTCTCATTCTTTGCCTCAATCACCGTCAACAAGGGTTCACCGTATGTGAATAAACTAAATGAAATGATCCTCCAGTGCACCGAAGCAGGGATCGTGCAGCACGGCTTAACAACTGCTGAGCATTCCTTGAGACTCAAACACCTAAGGAGGTACATTGTGGGCGAATTTATTCCTGAAGAATCCAAAAAACCCATAAATATGAAAAATATCGACATGATCGTCTTTATCTTCTTGATCATGCTTCTCCTCAGCACAGTGATGTTTTTCTGCGAAATTATCTTTCATAAAATCATTAATGTTTAAGAAGAAAATATAAATTTTGAGTTAGTTTGAACAATAAAGAACAGATTAACATCAAAAAGTTTTTATTATTCAATTTAGAATCTTAATTTGAGCTTAAACAATTTTTTTTTAATAATCATCTTCAGGCGATGTAAAATTTCCTGCACAGGCGTGATGTTTAACTCCAAAACTGAAACCTTTGCACTTGCAGGAAGACGTGAATTTGGGATAGTAGCAATTGGGGGCGGGACCTGAGAAGTTATCTCCGATTTCTTTCTGTCGAAATCTCATGGAAAATTGAGAGGATTTCGGGAAACAAGCATTCATATTCGGAGATCCATATTTAGTTGGCCCGGGCCCCTTTTCCTTATGATCCTGGAATGTTCGTTTCCCCCTAAAAGAAAGGATGATTTTTCAATCTGAAATATTTTCAAAAATATTTTTAAAAGAAAAAGTATTTACAAAGAAAATGCCGGTGCTGATGGTTTCCCAAAGTCATTGATGGCATACTTTGGTCCTGGTGCTGTATACCCCCCAATTTCCTTCGTTCTCCCCTTTAGGCTGTACTTTGGGGGATTTTGTCTGGTTAAATTGTCATTTATACTGTAAATCGGTCCAGGACTGTGAGCTCCTTCATGGCCAGCGTCTCGACGTCCAACAATGGAAAATTTTGGGGCTTCCTGCTTCCCAAATCGCGTAATGTTGCTACTCTCCATACCCAGGGACATCTTGGCATTAACAGTATCTCCCTTTGGGACATACCTACTTGCCCCTAAGCTAAACATGGGATTCCTATTGAATCTCAAGTCATGCCCCTCAAAGCCCACTGTTGTGGGAAGAAGATTGTACGGAGCTTTATTCACATTGCACATCACGATGAATTTTTATCACACTTTTTTGACCCAAAAAAACGGAAAATTTCTCACTGAATCAATTTTTTTCAATACTCTGTTGTTTGTCGCAAGGTTATCGCGATTGAATGGGGTGAAATACACAGAGGGGGTGGGTGGAAATATTTTTAGGGAGCATCTGTGGTGGCATTAGAAATTCTCACTTGGTGTGATTCATTGATTAAAGCGGATGGCATCAGCACAGAGAGAGAAAGGAGAGCAAAGCGTCTGCCAAGCACCGATAAGTGATTGGTCGCTGAATTGGAAAATTATCCTTGCAGGATGGAAATTGAGCTTCCAGCCCACAGACGTGTCTTCCAATATATCGCAATTCACTGCTTAATTTATTATTTTCTCAACGAGTACTACATCGATATTACATAGGTATGTGTGTGGGTGGGGGGTTGTATGGAGGACTAAAATGTATGTTATGCATGGCGCAGTGAGTCTATTTTAATTAAATAATGTCTGTGGGTTGGCCGTATATGTAAATTTTCAATCTATTGAATTGTAGAAGCGTTTGTAGTCATGATTTGCATCCTCTCCATTATTCAGCAGAACATCCTTTGACTTTATGAGCGAGCCCTGTGTGCACGGGAGGGATATTTTTAGCCACATATAGCCGTGTTTAAATGGAAATCAGTATTAATGCCGTATTTGTGCTGCTATATTTAGAGCAGAAAAAAAAACAGGACTCACCTGCAAATTGACCCGAGAGGTGATGAAGAGTAGTATTGGGGCGTAGAGGCAGTTAATGGAGCCCATTGAGCGCATTAGCCATGGGAAGCCGAGAATTTTGGCCAGCTCACCACCAAGGAGGGGACCAATGGAATAGGCTAAACTCACAGCCATTTGTTGGATAGCATAGATTGCACCGTAGTTGGAGAAGAATTCTCCATTTCCACCTTCACCTCCATCCACGTCACCACCATACTTTTGATCCACATACGTGGCGAGGAAGGGCACCAGTGCTGCATCCAAAATTCCAATTCCCAAACCCAGTACAAAGTGAGGTAGCATCAGGCTCCAAACTGTTGTTGCACTAGGAATCTACAAGCAACAATGAATTACTGACAAACCTTATTTGTGTCTCCACGCACTGAGAACTTACCAGGATACACGACAATCCAACCATTATCAATGCAATCACGGCTATTTTAATTTGACCGATTTGATAAGCTACCTTGCCGAAAAAGTTAGTTCCTAACAGGTAGCCTACAGAGTCAGGAATGAAGACTGTTCCAAGTTGCCACTTCTGGAAATTTTGAAATTTTAAATCCATCATTTCTTGCTACAAAACAATCTTGGAGAATTTTTTGGAGAATATATCTACCTTAGGATTGAGATTACTCAGCAACCATATGGGTAAGCAAGGTTCCAAGATTGCCATCGTACTGGTTGATATACAAATAGCAAGAACAACCACAAAAACAATAAGATCCGTACAAAGTGGCCACCATGTCATTGTGTTATTTTCCGCGGAGTCTTCGGGTGTTTCAGCGGGAACTATGAGTTCTAGGAATTTGCACTGAAGAAGAAGATCCACGCCAATAAGTATTGAAACAATGTAGAATGGCGCGGCTTTCCCGACAAAATCATAGAGGCATCCTCCAACGGGATAACCAACGAGGACCTGCAAACATTTAGGAGTCACAGTTGAGAGACATTTAACGGAGGCACAAGAACAAGAAGTTTTTCAAACTCACCCCCAGCGCCACACTCCCAAGGACAATTCCCATAATTTTGGAACGTTTCTCCTCTTCAGGATACAGCTGGGCAACTAAACTCATGCCACACACCCCAATGCAGGCAGATCCAATCCCCTGAACAGCTCGAGCAAACACTAAACTGATGTAATTATCCCCAATGGCAAAGACAAGGGCAGCCAGAAGGAGATTAAACGTGCCAAAGACAATGGGGATGCGATAGCCGAATTTAGCCGTTGATCCACCCACTATTGGATTAAAAATCAACTGCACGAGTGCCTTAACACCCAGAAGAATCCCAATTGAGACGTTCTCCTCATCGAGATTCACCTTTCTCACCGTTGGTGGTGGACCAATGGGGGTACTGAGATTGAGGACACTCGGTCCAGCAAGTGGATGCTTCCTCAGCATATTTGGTACATAGTGGAGATCAAAGGTTTTTGTATATAGCATCCCATTAGGCACATTGAATGTGGAAATATTCTCAGGGAGTCCCACATCACCGGATTGAGCGAGAAAATCTGGCAAGATGGGAACTACAGCGTTGAGGGAAAAAAATGATGAGGTGAGAGAAAAAGAAGGAAAATGTTAATGAGATTGTGAATCATCCCCGAATGACGCACTGCACCTCACCAATCACAGTTAGAAGGACATTGTCGAGAAAGAGTGAAAAGTACACGAGAGCCGTGACAAAATCACGCGATTCCCGCACACGACTCTTCATCTTCAGCTGCTCCAACTCCCGCCGTGTATCACTGTTATCCTTGTAGCTCAAAATGAGAACGTGCCTGCCACTCATCAATCCTCACCCACACACGGAATTTATTGATTTTGTAAAACACAAAAATCCCCACAACTGTTTTAGCACTTTAGCACCTCACGGAGGGTGTACTCGGTCAACCGTCTGGGTGTGCAACAAGTGTCCATCTGGGAGCACAACAAGTGGAAGTCTGAGAGTTCACTCGGCATTTTCCACGCATTTTATATTTTCCACCAACCATACTGTCTTTCAGGCTCATGTGCACAACAATAGGTTCGTTGGTGCAGAAAAAAATAAAGCTCCAACAGTGAGTTGCAGAGGTGTAGGAGCGAGAAAATGAGTTTATGAAAATTCCTTTTCTTAAAGAATTACAAAGAAATTCTAATTTGATTTCTATTCGAGCGACGTTTCAATGAGATTTATCACAAAAATAACAAAAAGAACTTCATTTAAACCAAAATCGAATAGATTCAATGGAAGGAATTCAGAACTTTACAATTTTCTAGAATATTGTTTTTGAAAATGTTTTAAATTATTTGGCGTATCAGTTTTAAAAATATTTGTTATTTTAAAGAAAAATTGTAAAAAAATATATATAAATATAATATATTCTAACCACTCTCTCTAGCCAAGATTTATTGTTATTTGAAAAAAGTTTATATACTTAAAGATAGGTTTTAAAAAAATTGTATCAAAATAAATAAAAACTGTTATAAATTCAATTAAAAATTAATCGTTTTTTTTATGATTTCTTCAATGAGGTTTCGCAGATTTTATCTCCCTCATTTCCTATTCATAGATTCTTAAAAACAAAACATCTAGTAAAACTAGGCGTCTCCATCTATACTGATTTATAGACTTTTTCTAATCTCACTTCCCATGCATGCTTCTTTTATAAATTTAATTACTAATTAATTAAAGAATCTTGAAAGAATCACAGCTAAAAAATGGAAAAACAGTTCTCTTTTAAACATAGGAAGTAGATTATAAATAACTCTACTTATTATTATTTCAATGTTCTTTTTTCTTTAGAGTAAAATAGTAAAACGAATTAGATATAAAAGGTGGTCAATGAGAATAGAATATCATTGGATTCTAATTTGTGATCATTGAAGGTACATAGGAAAGTATTGTGAAGTAATGTTATTCGTTATTGTAAGTTTGTGGACTTGTGGACTAGCTCCTCTTATATCAGGATTTGCATTAATTCCTGGGCAGGGAATTATGCAAAAGTATCCAACGTATTATCCTAGAACTGTAGGTAAACTGTGATAGTTTGTCATAGTTTATGATGTCTTTGTGAACTTCCAAAGTATGTGGATTAAAATCAAATTCTTTCCCCCAGCCGGAAATAATTCAATCAAACGGATATCCAGTTGAATCTCATGTAATTCAAACTACAGACGGTTATCTCCTTACATCGCATCGTATTCCGTATGGGAAGTCACCTGAAGCGGGCCTACGAAGGGATAAACCAGTAGTAATTCTTCAGCATGGTGTACTATCATCGTCTGCTGATTGGTTAATTATTGGACCGGAAAATGCCCTACCCTATCTCCTTGCAGATCAAGGATATGACGTATGGATAGGAAATTCCAGGGGAAATACTTATTCCCGAAAGCACATCACACTCAATCCTGATACATCTTCCAAATTTTGGGATTTTAGCTTCCACGAAATGGCTCTATATGACCTACCAGCTACAATTGACTACATCTTAAAGAGAACTGGGCGGAAAAAGCTGAGTTACGTTGGACATTCTCAAGGAACAAGTCTCATATTCGCAATGCTCTCAATGCTACCATCATACAATGATCTAATCAGTTCAGCTCATACTTTGGCTCCTGCAGCTTTTATGTCACACTCTAAATCTCCACTTCTATCTCTTCTTGCTAATTTTGCGGAAACATTTGGCGTAATACATGGTTTCTCCGAAAATACTGAATTTCTTCCTAGTGTTCCTTTTGTGCAAAAAACTCTTCAATTACTTTGTCAAGATGGCTCTCCAACACAGAATATCTGCCTTGGATTTATATTTCAACTTTCAGGACCTGATTATGCGCAATTGAATACAGTAAGTATTGTTTAATTATTCATTCAAAAATCTAAAGCATTAATTATTTATTTTCTTTAACAAAATAGACTCAAATTCCTGTCATTGTGGCAAATGTACCATCTGGAGTATCAACTAAGCAAATCATACACTATGTTCAGCTGTACAGAACTGGCCATTTTAGGTCATTCGATTATGGCCCTGTTAAAAACATGCAAAAATATGGATCAAAAATTCCTCCAGACTACCCCCTTGAGCGCATAGCAGCCCCAATATCTCTGCATTATAGTGACAATGATTGGGGAATAGATGCTGAAGATGTTATTAGATTAAGTAGTAAAATTCCCAATCTTATTGGTGCTTTCCGTGTGCCCTTTGCAAAATTTAATCATATTGATTATTTAGTAGCTAAAGACGCTAAATCTCTACTGTATGATGATTTAATTAAATTAATTAGCAAATTCAATACAAATTAAAAATTTTAATTCCAATTTTATTCGTTTTAATATTACGTTAATTATATTTGAATTTATTTTGAAAGCTAAAAAAACATCACTGATATATACTCACCTAATTTTACTATTATATACTACATATACATACATATATCCGTGTTTATTTATTTAATTACAGCGTTAAAAAAGTTGTTCTATTCAAAACTAGGAAAAAGATATAAATAACTCATTTTATTGTTAATCTTTTTTTTTTTTTCTTTAGAGTACAATAGAAATGTACGGGTAAGCTGACCAAGCTTACGAGAGCTGTGTTTCTTTCAGTGTACCAATTTTGTGAGAGCAAACTAGAACGCGAATTTGTTTAAATACATGCAAAATCGGGAAAAGTTGAAAAGTCATCCCCCAAGAAATCTTTAAAACGCCATATCTCGGGAACGGCTCCATAGATTTTCGAGTTTGAGCTATCGTTGGAAAGGTCTTAACCTCAACTATAATATATTAAAATATGAAGTAAATCGATAATGGAATTTTCGAAATATTCGAGATCGAAATTTTCGAAAATTTTGATTTTGACTTTAGCGCCTCTCGCGGTCATTTCTCGAACTTGCAATGTTCTAGACATTTGTAGGGCTTCACCAAACCTTTCATTTGCACTTGAGTTGATCAAAATCGGACTTGTAGAACCCGAGATATGACATGCCAACTTTGGAAGGCTATATCTTGAGAACGGAGACATAGATTTTCTTCATTTTTGGCATGGAGCTAGATAATATGGTCAGCTATAACATATCAAAAAATGAAGCAAATCGATAATGGCGTTTTCAAGATATTCATCGAAAACTCATCGAAAATTTTGTTTTTGATTTTTGGCCCCCTAGCGGTCACTTTTGAAACTTCGGATGTTCTAGAGAGTTGTAGGGTTTGTTGAGATTTCTGCAACCCAGGCAATGGCACTGGGCTGGAATTGCCGGTTTCTTGTGGCCCGGTTGCCGTTATCATTTAGGATCGGCTAGTGTGTTATTTCTGTGCATGCGTGTGTATTTGTTTTCCGCACACACTAGTATTTGCCAGATCCTGTCCACCTAAGTTGGCTCGCCATTTGACGGCCCGCTTTGTCTGAGGCCTCCCAAGCCGTTTTGTCCCATCCCTTCCCTCTTATTAAAGTAATATCACAGTTTGATATCACAGATCGTTTCCTTATCACTGGTCCAAGTTTAAAATCTTATAAAAGTTTTAATTAGGGACAGCACAAATAAGTTAAATAAAATTACCCTTAAAAAGTCAGGGTAAACATAAAACATTAACTCACAGTGCACGTTGTATAGACACAGTTGACAAACGATATGAGGGGAGGTGTGGCTACCCCGGGTTGATCAAAATCGGTCAAGCCGTTTAGTCAATATGGCCGCCACAATTTTTCATCGAAAATCGACCATAACTCGAAAACGGCTTGACCGATTTTGATCAACCCGGGGTCAAATGAAAGATCTCAACAAACCCAACAACTCTCTAGAACATCCGAAGTTTCAAAAGTGACCGCTAGGGGGCCAAAAATCAAAAACAAAATTTTCGATGAGTTTTCGATGTATATCTCGAAAACGACGACATAAATTTTTTTCATTTTTTAATATGTTGTAGCTGACCATATTATCTAGCTTCATGCCAAAAATGAAGAAAATCTATGGATCCGTTCTCGAGATATAGCCTTTCAAAGTTGGCATGTCATATCTCGGGTTCTACAAGTCCGATCTTGATCAACTCAAGCGCAAATGAAAGGTTTCGAGAAACCCTACAAATGTCTAGAACATTGCAACTTCGAGAAATGACCGCAAGAGGCGCTAAAGTCAAAAACAAAGTTTTCGAAAATTTCGAACTCGAATTTTTCGAAAATGGCGACATAAATTTTTTTCATTTTTCGATATGTTATAGCTGACTTCAAGACCTTTCAAACAAAAAAAAATTTATGAAAATCTATGGATCCGTTCTCGAGATATGGCCTCCCAAATATTTCTTAGGGTATGACTTTTCAACTTTTCCCGACTTTGCGCGTAATTAAATAAATTCGCGTTCTAGTTTGCTCTCACAAAATTGGTACACTGAAAGAAACACAGCTCCCGTAAGCTTGGTCAGCTTACCAGTACATTTTTTTTGGCGCATACGTTTTTTGGAATGTAGGGACCCTAATTCGTGCTCATCCCAAGTTTGAACCCGATCTGACGACTTTCGATTTTGCTCGGTACACAAAAGCTGTGTCTGAAAGAAACACAGCTAAAACAAATGAAATATAAAAGGTGATCAATGAGCATAGAATATCATTGAGCTCTAATCTGAGATCAATGAAAGTGTGAAAATTACAGAGAAATAGTGATGTTATATTCTTTGTTGAGTTTGTGGATATTTGGACTAGCGTCCCTTTTATCGGGATATGGAAAAATTTCCGGGAAGGGAATTAAGCAAAATTATCCAGGATACTTTCCTACAACTGTGAGTAGATCGTGCTAATTTTTATCTCCCTTCTTAATAGATAAAATTTAACTTTGTTCTATCTCCTAAGCCGGAAATGGTTCAATCAAACGGATATCCTGCTGAATCGCATGTAATTGAAACTGTTGATGGATATCTTATCACTGTGCATCGTATTCCGTATGGGAAGACCCCTGAAGCAGGACCACGAGGGGATAAACCAGTTGTTTTTTTGCAACATGGTTTCTTAACGTCATCAGGTGATTGGGTAATAATTGGACCGGATAATGCTTTGGGTTACCTCCTAGCTGATCAAGGATACGACGTCTGGATGGGAAATTCGAGGGGAAATACTTACTCGAGGAATCACATAAAGCTCAATCCTGATAATTCTTCCAAATTTTGGGATTTTAGCTTCCACGAACAAGCTATATATGACCTACCGGCTACATTTGATTACATCTTGAAGAAAACTGAGCGGAAAAAGCTCAGTTTTGTTGGATATTCTCAAGGAACAAGCATGATATTTGCAATGCTCTCAATGCTACCTTCATACAATAATGTAATTAATTCAGTTCATGCTCTAGCTCCAGCAGCTTTCGTTTCACACGCTGAGAGTCCACTGCTGCCTGTTGTTATTAATTTCATTGAGAAATTTGGCCTAACGAATGGAGTACGGAAAAACTTTGAACTTTTTCCCGGTCTGCCTGATGTGAAATTATTACTTCAAATATTTTGTCAAGATGGATCTCTGACTCAGAATATCTGTCTGAGAAGTTTTTTTCAAGTTGTAGGACATGATTATGCCCAAGTAAATACGGTAAGTGAATCTAAAGAAGAGTTTACTGCATTTTTCTAATTTTTTTTCAATTTTCTTTTGATAAAATAGACACAAATTCATGCGATTTTGTCTGATGTACCTTCCGGAGCATCAATGAAACAAGCTCTTCATTTACTCCAAATGTTTAAAACAGGCTACTTTAGGCAGTTTGACTACGGTCCAGCAGGAAATTTGAAAAAATACGGATCAATAACACCCCCAAACTACCCTCTTGAGCGTATGACCGCTCCAATATCTCTTCATTACGCTGACAATGATTGGGTGATAGCTGTTGAGGATGTCGAAATATTAAAGGCAAAAATTCCCAATTTTATTGGTGCTTTCCGTATACCCTATCAAAAATTTAATCATGCTGACTATATCCTTGCTAAAGATGCTAAAACTTTGCTATACGATGATTTAATTAAATTAATTAATAGATTTAGTAAGAATTAAGAAAAAATAAACAAATTTATGTATTGGTAGAAAATCCTAATCTCAAGTTTGAAATAAAAATTTAAAAAAAAAATTTTTTTCTCAATGATTTTTGCCATTAACTTTCACATTTGCCTCGATAAGGCTAAAATATTTTAGCTGTGTTTCATTCAGACACAGCTTTTGTGTACCGAGCAAAATCGAAAGTCGTCAGATCGGGCTCAAACTTGGGATGAGCACGAATTAGGGTCCCCACATTCCAAAAAACGTATGCGTCAAAAAATTTTTTTTCCGGCCGGTAGTACAACGCTAAATTGCGAGAGAACGGTGATAGATAGAGACTTGCGGTAAACGGCAAAGTTTAAAAATCGACTGGAAGACGTCCGATTATAACGTCAAATTTTACCCCCCACCCCCCCGTCCGCCATTTTGAATAACCTCAAAATTTTGTTTTGCCTATATCTCAGCCCCTGTAATAGCTAAAAATCTGAAATTTTGATATGTTGTAGGGGCCATCAAGAGCTTTCCAACGATACCTCATTTTCGAAAATCAGTTAAGCCGTTTAGTCAATATGGCCGCCAAAATTTTTCATCGAAAATCAACCATAACTCGAAAACGGCTTGACCGATTTTGATCAAACCGGGGTCAAATGAAAGCTTTCAACAAACTCTACAACTTTCTAGAACATCCGAACTTTCAAAAGTGACCGCTAAGGGGCGAAAAATCAAAAACAAAATTTTCGATGACTTTTCGATGAATATCTCGAAAACGCCATTAACGATTTGCTTCATTTTTTGATATATTATAGCCTACTATAACATCTATTTATAAAAAAAAATTAAAATAAATTATGTCGCCATTTTGAAAATATTGAGTTCCAACTTTGACATGTCATATCTCTGGTTCTACAAGTCCGATTTTGATCAACTCAAGCGCAAATGAAAGGTTTCGTGAAACCCTACAAATGTCTAGAACATTGCAACTTCGAGAAATGACCGCGAGAGGCGCTAAAGTCAAAATCAAAATTTTCGAAAATTTCGAACTCGAATTTTTCAAAAATGCTTTTATCGATTTACTTCATATTTTAATATGTTATAGTTGAGGTTAAGATCTTTCCAACGATAGCTCAAAATCGAAAATCTATGGAGCTGTTCCCGAGATATGGCTTTTTAAAGATTTCTTGGGGGATGACTTTTCAACTTTTCCCGATTTTGCGCATATTTCAATGAATTTGCGTTATAGTTTGCTCTCACAAAATTGGTACACTGAAAGAAACACAGCTCTCGTAAGCTTGGTCAGCTTACCAGTACATTTTGTTTGTTTTTAATAGTAGTAACCAAGTGTTAAGAAAATCTTTAAGTTGTTAACTTGTTAAGGAATTTCGTTATATTAAGCTTCAAATTCAAATCTCAAGAGAGAGCAATTAATGGATAAAAGATTCTTTCATGGGGCTCGGTCGCGCTGAGATTCGCCACCCAAGAGACAATGGGGCGCGCTTATCAACTAGCAGTTAGTCGTGAACAATACATGAAGAGAAGAAGTGTGCCAAAAATTGTATAAAATAAATTCATTAAATTTGCACAAGTTATTTCCATTAAATTCTGTGTTTTATTAAAAGTTAATTTGGAATTTCCTGCACCGGAAGAAAAGGACAAAATTTTTGATCCTTCAAATCACCAGATAAATTTTCTAATAATTCTGTGTGTCTAATTAAAGGTGAGGAAGCATTGTGAGGCATTTTGGAAGCATTGTGAGGCATTGTGAAAGCATAAAAGGGCTAATCAATTTTTATTCCCGTGTCATTGAAGGTACGCGGTACGCAAGCCGGCCCAAAGGACCAAGCTCATAATTCTATCTCATTTTTCTCATATCTCCCACAAGGTAAAATTCCAAACATTTGGTCCTTCACCCTACAAGAAGACAGGACGTTCTTCTAGCCAGCAATATGTCGAAGGAAACTCGAGCAGCCTACAAGGGACAATTGACTCAGCAAAGGAAGGCTCTCGAGAGATACCTGCTGGACAAAAAGCTTCTCAAAAATGATGATGCGGAGGCTGAATTAATTTCAATCCAATCGCAAATTGGCCGAATTGAGCAAAAATTCCAAGCTGTCCAGGTGGAAATAATTGATGCTACCGATTCTGATGCTGCCAAGCTAAAGGAGACTCAGGAACTCAACACTTTCTTGGAAGATTGCTGCAGATTGGAAAAAGATTGCAGCATCTTGATTGCAAAGATCTCTTTGTTGGAACCAAAAGAAGGTGATCAAGCTGCAGGTGGCAAAGATGAAGATTCAAATATTGCCAAAATTATCAACTTGATGACACAACAACTGAAGGAGAATCGCCAACAAAGGATTTCCGAGGAGAACAAGTTGAAGGATATTCTGAGCGCTCAGAAGGAAGAAATTCGCAGCATGATCGAGAATTCCAGGACGGACATGGCCAATTCAACGATGAGAAGCAACGCAGGCGATAGTATCCCTGAATCAAGAGCTAAATTGGAGCCCATTAAACTCCCTACATTTAGTGGCTCGTATGTGGAATGGCACACTTTCAAGAACTTATTTCTCTCCAGTGTTCACAAGGACACAAGTTTAACCAAGACGCAAAAGATGCATTATTTGCGTTCAGCCACCAGTGGGGAAGCCCTCGCATTGTTCAGCAGTCTTCCACTCACAGATGCAAATTATGATGTCGCCTGGTGTAGGCTCGAACAACGCTACGATGACGATATGCTCATCATCAGAAGCCATATGGAGAACTTCCTGGAGCAACCTCAAATCACCAAGCCTGATGCTGCCGCTATCAGGAAGCTACAATCGTCTACGTCTCAGGCTTTGGAGGCGATTGATGCGCTAGAGTGCTACCAACGAGATCCCTGGCTTATCCATCTGACTTTGAAGCACCTTGATCGTCAAACGCAAGCATTGTGGAGCGAAAAGAAGCCAGAACGAGTGCCGCAGTGGAGAGATTTCGACAACTTCCTCAACGCAAGATGCCGCAACCTTGAGTCGTGCCCACAACCGACTCCCATGCCTCAGCAGCAGCATCAGCAGCGCAGTAAGTCTAACAATAAGGCGTCTAGTTGTGTTACGTCTAATGGTACGAAAAAGAAAGAAAATTGTATGTACTGTAAAATCAATCCCCATAGATTGTACAAGTGTAGAAAATTCTTAGGCCTTGCTCATAAGCAGAGAGTAGATGTAGTTAAGAGTCTCAAACTTTGCCCGAATTGCCTCATTGAATCTCACCCTATTGAGTCATGTAGTTATCAATCTTGCAAAGAATGCTCCCAAAAACATAATCACCTCCTGCATGCAGCATATGTTGACCCAACCCCCCAGCCTGTTGCTACACCCCAAGTGAACAATTTATCCTTTGGGGGCCTTGAATTCCCTTCCACCAATACTGCTACCCTAAGCTGTTCTGGAGCAATTGGGGGAGTGAACTCCAAAGTACTGTTTGCAACCGCCATGGTGAAGGTACTGGGCAACAACAACACCCAGATGTGCAGAGTTTTATTGGATCCCGCATCCCAGATAAATATCATCACAACTCATTTGAGTCAGTCCTTGCGTTTAATTCCCAAGCGAACGAATCTCATAGTTGAAGGAGTAGGATCTGTGGCTCATCCAAGTCACAAAGAGGTGCAGCTGCGCATTCAATTTGAAAGAGGCCAAGAAATCATCACTGATGCATTGGATTGTCTCGTCATGCCAAAGGTTGTTGGGGAACAGCCTAACTGGGATGTGGATCTCTCAAAAATTCATTTGCCCCCTCATATCAAATTAGCTGACCCCAATTGGTGTGTACGACAGAAAATTGACCTCCTCATCGGGGGAGCTCACGCTTGGGATTATTTGGGAACCGAAAGATATTCTCTTGGGCAAGATTTGCCGTGGATTTGGCAAAGTGTGTTTGGAGCCGTGATTGTAGGCCCATGCTTCGGTGCCGAAACAGCACAAACTGCAGTTGCCTCATGCAACGCAGTCACACTCTCCAGCATTGATCGTACGTTGCGGAAATTCTGGGAGTTGGAGGAAGTTCCAAAGGAGCAGATTTCTCAAGTGGAACATGAGGAAGTTGAGACACAATTTCGCTTGACAACTTATAGGAATCCTGAGGGTCGCTATGTGGTAGAACTTCCAGTCAGACCAGAGATCACGAGTCTCCCCAACAACAAACTCATTGCCACACGCCAATTGAATTACTTGCTCCCACGATTGAAGAAAAACCCCAAATTACATCTCGAGTATGGAAACATTTTCAAGGAATACCTTTCCCTAAAAATGATTGAAAGGGTTCCAATGGATGAGTTGCAAAATCCTTCATTTTACCTCCCACACCATGCAGTGATCAAGGAAAATGCTGTGTCTACAAAGATAAGGATTGTATTTAATGCAAGCTCTCCAGCTACGGGACGTAGTCTCAATTTTTACCTCAAAATGTGTCCGGTGGTGCAGCCCACGCTTATTTCGATACTCTGGAGATTCCGTTTACACGAGATTGCCTTCACATGTGATATAGTGAAGATGTACCTCCAGGTATTGCTGCATTCACCACACAAGGATTTACACCGATTTCTCTGGGAAGAAGAGGGTAAGATTGTAGAATTTCGCTTCACCAGGGTATGCTTTGGAGTCGCTGCCTCCCCATATCTTGCAACCCGTGTGCTGATTCAGATTGCTGACGACGAAGGTCATAAGTTCCCTTTGGCTGCTCCAGTATTGCGATTGAACGTTTACGTTGATGACATCCTGATTTCAACATCCACTATTGAAGAGGCACTTGCAATCAAACAGCAACTGATCGACATGTTGAGAACCGCAGGGATGGAGTTGTCCAAGTTTCATGCAAATCGACCGGAACTCCTAACAACGGAAGACGGCACTGAATCGGAATCTACATCTCACATTCTGGACCAGGAAGCAAAAACTCTTGGAATCATTTGGACTCCACGTTCCGATGTTTTTCAATTTCGTGTTGCTGATGATCTAGCATCAATCCCAGCAACAAAGCGCCATATTCTTTCAACGATTATGCGCATTTTTGATCCCTGTGGGCTTATTGGTCCCGTGGTGACTACTGCCAAACTGACTCTACAGAAGCTGTGGACCAAGAACGTTGGCTGGGACGACCCTGTACCAGAAGAGTTGGCCAAGGAGTGGCAAAAATTCATTTCGGATCTCGTTTGCATTACTGAGCTGAGCATTCCCAGATGGATATGTAAGATTCCCATTGTGCATCACCGCGAATTGCATGCATTCTGCGACGCCAGCAGCGTAGCATATGGCGCTGCCGTTTATGTGGTGTACGAAGACAAGGATGGAAATCGCGCTTCTGGATTGCTAACTGCGAAGTCCAAGGTAACCCCCATCAAATCAAAGGAGGATCCAACGAAGGAATTAACAATTCCAAAGGCTGAACTTACTGCTGCAGAGTTAGGTGCGAAGCTCATGAATGTCGTTGGAGAGGCATTGGGCATCGAGGATCGCTACTATTGGACAGATGCAATGGCGGTTGTCTACCAAATTCATTCATCGACGCCTCACAAGAATCCCTACGTCAGAGGAAGAGTTTCAAAGATTCGCAATCTCTCAAACCATTCTCAATGGAACCACGTACCAACTGGTGAAAATCCTGCGGATGCGTTGTCCCGAGGTTCAACGGTGCGCGCTTTGATCTCAAATTCCTTATGGTGGAGCGGGCCTGGGTGGTTGAGTGAATCTCAGAGTCAATGGCCACAAAAATTTTCTCCAGAATTAGCCACCAAATCTCTCCCACATTTATCTTCATTTGCGTGCACTGAATCAGTTCCAGTCACACCTGAGATTCCAATTCCAACAATTCACAGCCAACTTGTAGAAAAATGTGGCTCATTCCTGAAGGCAACAAGAGTGGTAGCCTGGGTTCGCCGAGCTGTAGCTCTTTTTAAGGCTCCCAACAGACGCATCACTCGAAGTACAAGCCGCAGCCCGATGTATCAGCCGTTTCTACTGCCTTCGGAGCTACGAGCAGCCGAAATCTACATCATCAGATGGGAACAGGAACTCAATTTGGGCAAAGAAATCTCTCTTCTCAAGGCCAATAAGCGCAACAAAGTCAAACATTCTCTACGCAAATTGTATCCCTTTCTTGATCAGCAGGGAGTCTTGCGGCTTGGTGGGAGAATTGATGCTGCCGACAATTCTTATGAGGCCAGACATCCGATTATACTTCCAACCAGCAAAGTCGCAGAATGGATCATCTATGCAGAACATTCGAATCTTTTACACGCTGGAATCCAACACACCCTTTTTTCCCTGAAACAAAAGTACTGGATCCTTGGAGGTCGCCAATTGGTCAACAAACTTCTCGCGCAATGTGTCATCTGCATCAAAGCTAAACCGAAAGTTTCGGAGCAACTGATGGGATCGCTGCCTCAATGCAGAGTGACTTTGGATTATCCATTTAAGCACACTGGCGTTGATTTTACGGGGCACGTTATGATCAAAAGGACTCCGCGAGGTGTTGGACTAAAGGCCTATGTGTGTATATTTGTGTGCATGGCGAGTAAGGCAGTTCATCTCGAAGTCGTCACAACACTTTCTTCGCAAGGATTTTTGAGTGCCTTTCGACGATTTATTGCACGAAGAACCACGCCAGCCCATATGTACAGCGATAATGGTACCAACTTCGTTGGGGGAGCAAAGGAATTGCAGCGATTGTTCTCAGATCACAATGTTCAGAAGGAGGTGGTCGATTTTTCATCACCAATGAATATTATATGGCATTTCAATCCGCCCTCTGCCCCACACCATGGAGGTCTGTGGGAGGCAGAAGTAAAGAGTTTCAAGCATCATTTCAAGAGAGTGATCGGCTCAACTGTCCTGACTTATGAAGAACTCAACACGATGGTCGTCCAGATTGAAGCAACACTGAATAGTCGACCTCTTGTGGCTGTCCAAGACAAGCCCGGAGACATTCATTGTCTCACTCCTGGAGATTTTCTTCATCCAAAGGCACCCACACAACTTCCGGTTGCACAGGATATGCCCAATAGTGTTGGCTACGTTCGTCGTTGGCACCTGTGCACCAAACTCAGAGATGATCTTCTACGTCGTTGGAAATCGGAGTACCTTCACACTTTGCAACAGCGCCATCGATGGAACCTGCAACATCCGGACATCTCACCGAAGGATGTCGTTTTGTTGAAGCAGGAAGCTATGGGGAATGTCGACTGGCCAATGGGAATTGTGGAGGAGGTATATCCAGCCAAAGGTGATGGACACGTCAGAGTAGCACAGGTGTGGGTGAAGGGTAAGTCCATTTTGAGACCGATCACAAAACTTGTTAAACTCCCCATTTATCAAAAGGTAGAATAGTTATATATTATATATTCCCCGTTCGAATTATCATTATTTGAATTATCACATGAAAATATTGTAAAATTGAATTGTTAGTTAAACGCCCCTTGAAAGAAGGGGGAGGTTGTTAAGAAAATCTTTAAGTTGTTAAGTTGTTAAGGAATTTCGTTATATTAAGCTTCAAATTCAAATCTCAAGAGAGAGCAATTAATGGATAAAAGATTCTTTCATGGGGCTCGGTCGCGCTGAGATTCGCCACCCAAGAGACAATGGGGCGCGCTTATCAACTAGCAGTTAGTCGTGAACAATACATGAAGAGAAGAAGTGTGCCAAAAATTGTATAAAATAAATTCATTAAATTTGCACAAGTTATTTCCATTAAATTCTGTGTTTTATTAAAAGTTAATTTGGAATTTCCTGCACCGGAAGAAAAGGACAAAATTTTTGATCCTTCAAATCACCAGATAAATTTTCTAATAATTCTGTGTGTCTAATTAAAGGTGAGGAAGCATTGTGAGGCATTTTGGAAGCATTGTGAGGCATTGTGGAAGCATAAAAGGGCTAATCAATTTTTATTCCCGTGTCATTGAAGGTACGCGGTACGCAAGCCGGCCCAAAGGACCAAGCTCATAATTCTATCTCATTTTTCTCATATCTCCCACAAGGTAAAATTCCAAACACCAAGACAATTTTGGGTCAAGGAATAATTTTTATAGAGAAGATTAATTGCAATCCGCAAGAATTTATTTGAAGAGTTAATTTCTTTAGGGTTAAAAGGAGATTTTAATAATTTTCCTCATTTTGCTCACGAAAAAGAATAAATCTGATATTCTTTGAAATGATTAACCTTTACTATTCCAGCGACGTTCTAGTATTGTAATTCTCCGAAAAAAAAACAAACTTACCACTTAACGCCTACACTAAAAGTTGTCATTATAATTTTGCCATCAACTGTAAGGAATCCCAAGAAAAATCTTTGATTCTTTTATATCCTTCTTTATTTTTATTTATATATAGATTTAATATCTATTTATGTATAATGGTGTATAATATGAGATTCAATAACTGAGAAAACATAACACAATTAAAGATTTTTCATTTCTCTTCCTTTGTGTCTCATGACATTTTAGGATATCTCTCTTTGTTACCTATTTTCTTCTTTTTTTTTTTCAGCACAAACATCCCCGACAAATATAGGAATTTATATCCTTTTCTCCTTTGTAAATATTGTAGCACGATATTTTTTAAAATTATTTTTCTTCTTCATTATTATTTTCTTGCTCTATTTATAGCTCCAAATCTTTCTTTTTCGTTTCATCTTTCTATTTTTGGAGCACTTTTCTCTCTCTCTCTGTTTTTATTCTTTTCTCTAATTATATGATTTTTTAATTATTTATTTCATGAGGCACCGCATTTGATTAAATATCTGATTTTTTTTCATTTGCTTCGCGTGATTTCAATAGAGACATTTAATTTAAAAATTAAGACAATTCTTTATTTTAAATAGAAAAAATAAACCTTCTTTAAGTACATGCAAAGAGAATGAATTTATCGCTTGAATTCTATTTTATTTCCTTTTAAATATTTTTATTCTAGGATGATTTCTTCTCTCTCACTAAAATCTATTTAACAATAAAATAATGATCTATTTTTAAGTTTTTTATTCTTTGAGTTATTTTTTGCCTCTGAAAGCGTTTTTTTTTTCTTCTATGTAGAGATTAGGATTAATTTTTATTTTTATTTTTCTTTATAGAAAATTTATGAGCTTTGTGCTATTTTTTTAATATAAAACCTGCATATATGTAACTTAGGAATATAACTTAATAATTAGATTAAAAAAAATACTAAATTCAGTCGCTGATAGCAGTTAACTTAATTCATTTTTCCGTTTTCTACATAAAAGTAGAAGAATTTTCAACTTTAAATTTGAAATTCTCATTTTTTTTGTTTTTAATGCTTATTTTAAAAGGAAAATGAATTATTCAACATATTTACATTTAAAAAAAAACAGCAAAATTCTCTTAAGAATGAAATGAAATGCAAAATGAGTAATGCAATTTTACAACAAGGATGCATTGAAGGATAAATCTTTTGGGACGGCAATAAGAATTTCTTTTTAATTTTCTTTTCATAGTTATTCATATTTTCAACAAGTTTTATCTTTTTCAATAATTATTTAATATCTAATTTAAAAATTTTTCAGAACGAATTTTAATTTTTTTTCTCTCTCTCTCACTAAATTGTATTGCATATTTTCTTCTAAATTCTTTGCAATTTCTTCGCACAAATGTGTTCTCTGGAGGGAAGCTTATGATGAGCGCAATTCATCGTGGAATGCCAAAAAGGAGTGATTTTATTTATTTATTTTTTAATAATTTTTTTTTATAGAAATATAATTTTTCTTGCATTATCAACTATCTGTTTTATTTTTTCATTGAATTTTTTTTTCTTTTAATAATAAATAAAAAGGTGGGTTCAAATGGACCAAAAGTGTGTTAATGTTCACGTATTGTTTCTAATTTCTTCCGAAAACTCTCAAGTAGATTAACTAGCGTGAGACAAAAGCCACGACTTGCCGGAATTAGTGGGAAATCAGGTTTGGCTACATCCAACATTGTTGAATCTAATTTATGTTTAATGTTGTTGTTGTTTGTTGTTGTTGATGTTTTGGGGTGAGGAGGAATGGTCAAAAGAGAAAATATTCACAGCATTAGGATTTGTTTAAAGCTCTAATTTTTCAAAGCTTTTAAACTACCTACAAAAGGGAGAAAATTTGGGAAAGAAATTTAAAAAAAAAATGAAAACTCACCAACTTTTGGCGTTGATTCTTCTTCAATTTCCATTGACAAGTCGAGCCAATTTTTGATCCTTTCATACATGGAGAAACCTTTTTCTTCAAAATGCCGCACAATTTGCTCTTTAAAAATGTCTGGCGGTGAACACATTAATTTTGTCATGGACTGCACAAGCTTAATTACGGCCATTTCATTGTACATTCGCGAATTTTCCATGCCCTGCTGTGTACCTTTGAAGGAAAGAAAGGAAAATTTCCAGGGAAAAGTTAGGAAAAAGTACAAATTCAAAATTATTTTATTTAAAATTTTAAGGGGCTGATAAGTGAGCATTTTTGATTAACTTTGATTCCATATTCGGAATAAAAGTTATTTATTCTTTTCAGTGATATTAAATGATACCTATTGTTTAGGAATTTATAAAAAAAATAATAAAAGTACCTGAACAAAATGCACATTCTTTAAAAATAATTGATAAACAAATAATAAAAATAAGTCGACAAAATATAGAAAACATAAAATTAGACACAAACAAAAATTAGAAACCCAAAAAAAAGAAAGCAATATACTAAAAATTGAGAAAATCTGATATAAAAGCAAGTTTTTAATTGTCAAAAAAATGTAAATTTTGAGAAATTTAAATAAATTTTATTAGAAACGCAGAAAAGAACAAAAACAAAAAAAAAAAACGAGGAAAGGTCAGAAAGCAGAGAAAAGTCAGAAAAACTTAGAAGATTTGATAAAAGGTTAGAAAAAAACGTTAAAACACTAAGAAACCAGGTAGGAAAATTAACAAAATTAAAGAGAAATTTAAAAAAAAAAGCAAAATTTCAAAAATAAATTTAAAACAAAACAACAATGATAAACTGCTATAAATCATGAAACCCCTAAAAGCTAGGCAAAATGTGGAATACACAAAATAAAAATTAAAAAAAAACCCAAAAACACACGTTTCGAGAAAAGAAAGATTAAGAAAATTCACAAAATAAAACATAAACGCAAATAAAAATAAGAACAACCGGTAAAAAATTAGACAAATAAAATTGGTGGTAGTGTAGGGGTAACTGGGGTAAAATGGTGAATCGGAAAAAAAAACATTAAAATCTCAAAAAATAGTGGCTACTAATCTATCTAATTTGGTAAGTAGTTGAACTTTATACTCCTGCCTAAGCCTAGAAAGTTTCATAATAATTGATCCAAAATTTTTAACTTTTAGTTGAAAAACAATTTTTTTGAACCTCAAAGTTACTTTCACCTCTCAACTACAAATTAAGTTTTGGCGAAATTCTCTGCAATTTTATTTTATTCAAATTCATTTCTAGATAGAGAAACTATTGCAAAACACGAATCTATTCTGAATTTTCCAAAAAAAAAAAATCCGAGTTTTCCCGTAGAACACTGATAGTAAAAAGTTACCCCTTGGGGCAAAATGGTGAATTTGGTGTTTATTTTAAATAGGTAACTTTTAAAATTGTTGAAAAAAATATTTTTCATTAATCAGTATAACTATTACATACAATTTAGGATGTATTACCAATTTTTATAAACTAAAAAAATTAAAAAGTAAACTTAAATTTAACGTTTTTTTGTATTTTTTTTTATTAAAAAAAGTCTTAATGGGTACACAAATCTTTCATTCTCAATAGATATTATAGTGCCTTGCTAAAATAATTTCATTAAATTAAGATTAGGGAACAAAAAACCGCAATTAACCATTTTACCCCAAGGTTGGGGCAAAATGGTAAAAGTACAAGGGTTTGGAAAATGGCCTGAAAAAGCATTTTCCCGTTGAGATAGAGAGAAAACGTCTGAGACAAAGTTGTAGCACGGAAAATTTGCTATAAGATAGTTGTCATGGGAAAACTCAAACATTTCCACGGAACTCAGGAAAAATTATCTCCCAAAAATTCATCATTTTACCCCAGGTTCCCCTAGTATTTAGATAAAAAATCAATTTTCAGGGTACTTAAATAAATCTTAAAATTTTGTTAAATCCAAAATTAAGAAAAAGATAAGAAAAAACTTTTGAAGCACTTATCAGCCCCTTCAATAAATGAATATAAAGAAACTTCATCAACTCACCCTTCTGCTTCTCATACCCAGCTTCATTGTAGTAAGGCTCAGCCACGAGGATTAATCCCTGAATTGACACAATAACTTGCAGAAGGGAACTATCGGGACCCCAAATTTCCGAACCACGTCCCGACCACGTGCCCAGGAGTGAGACACAAACCTTCCCGTCTTCGTAGAGATTCGGATTGAGACGATCCGAGCAGTAGCTGATGTAGTAGCAGAGTGGTGGCATTGCGGGATAATCATCACTCAATTGAATGTCAAAGAGAAACATCCCACCTTCGTATGGAGTATTCTTGGGTCCCTCAATCATAACACTAAAGAGATCCACGCGATCTTCAAAGGCTCTGTGTCGCGGGAATAAAAAAGAGGGAATTTGTGAAAAGAGTTCCGGAAGAAAGAGAAGAAGTTTGATCTCACCTGACCCAAACACCAGCAGGAAGGGCAGTTCGTAGGAGTTTGTGCTCCCTCTGAACGGCACGAAAGAATGCCTTAGGATTCGTGGGATGGAAAATAGTTAGATGGTACTTGTGCGTATTTGGTGCTGTGTCCAAGACGACGAAACAATCAGAAGGCACCGGATCTGTGGTAATTGATGATGCACAATCAGCATCCATTGCCTGTGTGTTGGGATCACACGAAGCTTCCGGGAGAGCTTCAATGGCCTCATCGAGGGGCGCATCATTGGGTACGAAATCACTTCCGGGAATGCACATATCACATTCCTCAATGATCACCTCATTCAGCCCATTTGCCGGCTGACTGAAGCGATTGTTAATCTCCTGCAGAGCAATAACGAGCTGAGCCTTAATGAGAGCACACAGCTTGGCGCAAACAAATTCCGGAACTTCATCGACGAGCTCAATACTGGCGCACGATTGAGATTTGAGATCATCATCCGTCCGCAAGAAGCCATTGACGGAGAGGGTGAGATCATTCGATGAACTGACGCACGTATCGATGGAGCTTCCCCCCTCAGCGCCCTCTCCATTCCGCGAAAAGTGCCCGGAGTCATCCAGTTGGGATCTTCCGCTGTGACTTGCAGACAATTTGGGCTCCTGCGTGGCGAGATCGATGTTTGTGACAACGCACGAGATGAGTTTGGTGTGGTAGTCATTGTCACCCCAATTCTCCGATGATGACGAATTGTGACTGGCGCTCTTCATGGGCGAGCAAAAGGCTCCGCCCCTTTCACCCCCCGATGATGTTGATTTACTCTTCGGATCTGTTGATTGACAACTGCCCGAACTGAAGCTGCTGCAGTCATCGTGGCTGTGCGATTGAGACTTTGTCGCCTGCAGGGAATTCTTCTTGCCAACTTGAGCCACTTGCGGCAACTCATCCCGCGGCGGAGGACTCAGAAGATCAACATTCCCCCCAATTGTAGTCTTGGGCGGTGAAGAGGGAGTGAAGAGTCTGTTCATCTGATCCTGCACACGCTCCGCAGTTGAACTGCCACGCCGCACTCTCTCCAGCAATCCCATAAAGTTGTTCTCGTGGAAGAAGTTGGTCTTCATGAGTCTGTCCAGGTAGCGGCATTTCTTGTACACCCCCAAGAGGGTCCGCATGACCGTTTGATTCTGCAGCGAGGGGTTCATGTTGAAGAGCTCCTCAAGGCGCGCCATTGCAATCCGGGCACGTTCGAGATTGTGAACGAGATGGGGCTTCGTATTCATCGGTGACCCACCCAGCTCACTCACCTCACTCTCCGTCTCCCACGAATTCTCCGAGTCATCGTTGTCCCAGAACGTGCCATCCGTCTCGTATTGGCCCACCTCGAAGAGATCCTGCGGCCAGCACATACTATGATGCCCATCCACCCACCACACCTTCACACGCCCCTCCGGGTAGTTATCAATCACCTGACCAGCTGTACAGGTGGCATCCTCACCCACAAAATTCGCCACACGAATTACAATTGTTCCCGGACGATACTGGAAGTCCGGATGATCCTTCAGGTCGTACACACTCACCTGGAAAAGAAGCAAAAAAATGAACTTTTTATAATTTTTTATTAAAAAATTAAAGAAATTGTCTAAAATAAATCATTTTAAATTAAAACAAATTGCTTTTTCAGGAAAAAATCTCACCTCAGAGACTCCGCAGTATTTAGGTGTTGGCTCCTCCACACAGGTGTACGTACGGAACCACTTAACCCTGGCTGTGCGTCCAAAGTGATCCACCGTCTGGATGACCCCGTAGTCCCGGCGTGAGATTTCGTCATTCTCATTGCCGGACAGCACAAAATCCCCGGGAAAGAATTCGTGATCGTCGAGGTAGTGAATGGGATAGAGCTGCGTGGACGGGATGCCACTCTCGATGGTACCATCCTGCCACACCACTGTGACTGTGCTGTACACAACCAGTGCCTCCGTGACACGATCCTGCCCTGGCTGCGGTGCCTGCCCTTCCGCCACAGACGGCGTACGTCTCTTCCGCAAGCGCTTGAACTTCTTCGCAAGCAGCGGGGAACGCTTGGGGCTGCCCTTGGGCGTATTGCTGGAGCACGAACTGATTGTGGTCTGACTCTCACTGTCCGAATGCGAGTCCGTCCCTTCGTTGTCTGTCTGCCACTCATCGGGCTGTGGCACATTGTTGGCAGTCTCATTGTTTCTCTCCTTCGCGGCACCCATGGCACGCCCATCCACCTCCGGGCACAGCTTGCTCCTATCACATTCAATAACGGTGTTTGTCGTATTATCTAAATCACATTCGGTTGTAGTTAGCTTAACGGTATCACATGTTTCCTTCTTCGCCACGCGCCCATCCTCCCGGCGCTGCTGGTACTGGATTATCTTGTATTTGTTACTCTGCTCCCGCTTCCACTGCGACTTCCGCACAATTGCCTCCCCCTCCATGATCTTCAGGTGACTCTTATCATTTATCTGCAGCATGCACGATTCAAAGAGATTCAGCCGCTTCAGGCGCTTGAGATCGTCTCCCGTGACGTAGCGCTTTGGCTGCTGAATCCCACTCACACCATTCTCCTCACTAAGTGCCTTGCATTGCCAATTAACCCACACTCCCTCCACCTCCACGGACTGCACGATGAACTTCCGATCGCACGTCTTGTGCTTCCTACTTGTGCGCATCTCGTGTGACGTTACGAGCCATTTGGCATTATCCAGGGCACTCACGGGCCCCGAAAGTATCTGCCCCGGGTAGAAGAGGGTTGTCGAGAAGAGCCCATTGCGTGTCTTACTCTCCGTATCCTTCAGCGGGCAGTATTCAGCTTCCGGACGTAATTCCAGCACCGAACCGCACGTTGAGCTACGAAATCAATTTTTAAAAAAATTTAACCGTTTTCCAATAAAAAAAATCAATTAAATAAGATTTTAGGCAATAAAAGAGAAAGAAATTCAATTAAATTTTACCTGAGCACGAGTTTCTCATTGACGGACTTTGTGCTGCCGACCCACGAGTCCAGACACACAGCATTGTCACGAAATACCGTGACCAGAGGTCTAAGTCGTTCGGCATTCACGTTCTTCACGACAAACCGCGTGCCCACAACCTTTACATCCGCCCGGACGGAGATTTCCTGACAGTACCCATGCTGCGTGTCTTTACCCGGAACCAGCCGTCGTACCACATCACCCGGCATCAGTGTCCTATCCGCTAGGCCAACCTGCAGAAACACAAAAGTATTGGGCTGCATGAGGACACACAAAGAGACCTTGGACGGAACCACCCAATGTCACCCAATTAAAGAAAAAACTTCACACACGAGGGGGGTGGAATTACATAACTCTCCCTCCCCCTGGAGGTGTGGGAGATTTTCACGCACGCACACACACGCACCTGACTCTCATTGAGGATCTGCTCCTTGCCATCGGGATGCCAGATAATTCGCACCTCGCCCTTATTGAGGGTAAAGTCCTCCGAATCAGAAGGATTCCCCTCGAAGTTCTCCATGATTAGGCCAAATTTGACGCGCCCCCGTGCATCGATGCGGTACACTTCGTCCTCGTAGAAATACAGATTGTTCGTCGCTTCGCCGTGAGCCATTGCTGTGGATTTTTTATCACCAATTTTTGCCAAAATTCAACATTAGATTAACTCGCGAATTTTTCCAATGAAAATGCGATGCGATATTGAAATATTTTGACGTTTAACTCGTTCGTACGGTGTGAAGGTCTTATTGGAACTGACTGATGCAAGACCAAGGGATAGGGTGTCCTCTAAGTTCCTTTAAGAACATTCATTTTGTGCGTGAAAAATGTCTTTTCTAACAATTTTTCATTGATTTTCTTCACATTTTCATACTTCATTTGTGAAAATCTTCATAAAAGAAAACTCAACAATGCAAATCAAAGCAAAATAAGAAAGAAAAGAAGCAGAGAAGCTAACAATTAGAGGGTTTTATGGGACACACTAACGTAGAGGGCGCAAAAGGTAAAAAGTGTCCCAAAAAAGTTTAGCAAAAAAAAGCGAAAAAAAGGCTTTTGTTACGCGAAAAGTGAGTTTTGATTTTTCACGCGTTCCTCAATCAATTTCGCGAATATTTTCACGCTCAATTAGCAGTCCCATCCATTCCTCACAATGTCCGATAGTGCAGGAAGTTCACAGAAGGACGAACCCTTTGATAATTTCTACACAGAGGTGAGTTTGGGTGCCTTTTTGGGGGGTTTGTTTACATAATTTACCACCCTAATTTTCTCCCAATTTAACCGCCCTGTGGGGCACCAGGTGAAAGAAATTGAACGTAGGGACTCTGTACTGACGTCCAAGCAGCAAATTGAACGCCTCCTGCGACCAGGTTCAACGTACTTCAATCTCAATCCGTTCGAAGTGCTCCAGGTGGAACCAGAAACACCAGTGGAGCAGATCAAGAAGAAGTACCGGAGTTTGTCGATTCTCGTGCATCCGGATAAGAATCAAGATAATCAGGAGAAGGCACAGCAGGCATTTGAGATTGTTTGCAAAGCCTGGAAGACACTGGAGAATGATGTGACCAGGAAGAAGTGCTTGGATGTCTATGAGGAGGCCAAAGATCGCACAGATCACATGGTGAGAATTCTTTTTGTTGTCTTGAAGAGTTTGTGAGTGATTAAGATTCATTTCCTTTTCGTACAGATTGCAGAGAAGCGGAAAAAGATGAAAAAGGAAGGACGTGGGGATGAGCTTGTTCCCGAGGATGATCCCAATAAATACAAACACGCAGTGTACGTCATGACAATGAAGCTGTTTGCCGACATGGAGCGTCGACGGCAGCAACTTGAGACACGCGATCAGGAAGAGCGGAAGCGCAAGAGGGAGGCAGAAATTGAGGAGGAGGAACGGATAGCGCAGGATCGTCTGTGGCAGAAGACGTGGGAAGATTCACGACAGAGTCGCGTTGATAGTTGGCATAGTTTTCAAGCGGGCACATCGTCGTCCAAGAAGAAAAAGAAGCCCAAGAAGGCGATGGAATTTAATCCGCCAAAATTGAAGCCTGAATCACGATAAAAATCTGCTCATTTCGCTAAACAACGCACACACACACACATCTCCAATAGAATGGTTCATTTTCCGCGGGGGATTTTTCCTGCAAAACAAACTGCAACTCATTTTTTCCTCTGCTGCATTACTAATCCGATAATCTCAGAATATACAGAAGTAATTAAAAAAGTAAAAGAATTTTCTCAAAATTTTTTCATTTTTCATTGAAGGATTTTTCGCCTGCTAAGACAATTTTCCTTGGCAGATGCAATTTCTGATGGTAAAAGAGACGATTTTTTGACATTTGGGACACTTGTCAAAATTTCAAAACAACTTTGCATGCGGCATTTGTAAAAATTTCACATCTTTTTACCGCGTTTTTCCTGCTACTTCCTGCCCCATTCTTAGGCCACTTCCGGCACCATTTTTCCCAGTAATCCCATAGCAATGGCATCTGCACAGAAAAGAGTGAATTTAGCACAAACTTACAGAAATTTCAACGTCGAAGTGCCAGAGAAGGATTTAGTAGGAAGCACCCACTTACCCCATCTCAATGCCAAGGAATTTCAGCTGAGAATAAGTGATCCAGTGCAGAATGTCACCCCGCAGGAATTCCACGAATCCTTCGACGTGAATCCCAGTGGGAATGTCGTGGTGGCAATCAATGATTACCGCACGCGCTTCTTGGTTGGACACTTTTGGGGCTTTAGAAGCATCCAGGACTACAAGGAGCAGCGAAAGCATCTCAAGATCACTAAACCAGTTACTAATACTCCCGTTAACGTCATAAGATTCATCCAGGATAGTTTGGTGAGTTTATTTTAATTGTTTTTGGGTATCCTTGTGTGGAAGATTGAGGGAGTTTTATATTTTTTTATTTGTTGGAAAAAGGTGGCTCTTGGGCGGGCAGGAGGAACAGTGGAGCTTTGGTCTACTAACGAATCAATGGAGGGTTACTTCCTGGTTGACCAGAGAAATCAGCACATTGGTTCAGTCCTGGATCTCGATGTCTTCCGCGAGAGTCGAAGTCACATTGTCACCGTTGATGCTGAAGCCTGCATAAAGGTGAGATTTTCTCTTGTTTTTCCTTCTCTTTCTCTTTAAATAAAAAAAATCTTACTTTTTGGTAGATCTGGGAAGTTAACCTTGTGGATGCAATCTGTGTAAATACCTTCCGGAATGCCCATGGGGGTGCAATAGGAAGTGTTGCAACGCGTCCGGGATCGGATAACATTTTTGCAACGGCATCACGGGACAGGAGTGCCCTTCTGTGGGATTATAGGCTGTCCACAAAGCCCGCTAGTGGGCTCTATGGGAAGCACAATACCTCCCTGACGGCTATTGCGTGGACTATGGATGGGGAGAAGGAGGAGAGTTCTGTGGTAAAGGTTGGCGATTCCGCGGGAACAGTTCTCACAATTGACATCCGGAAGCCCAATGAAGTTGTCCAGGAAGTCT
The DNA here is from genome assembly GCF_024334085.1 of Lutzomyia longipalpis. Lineage (NCBI taxonomy): Eukaryota > Metazoa > Arthropoda > Insecta > Diptera > Psychodidae > Lutzomyia > Lutzomyia longipalpis. The sequence continues at coordinate 6,091,046 of NC_074707.1, forward strand.
CCGCATTTCGACGTCCTGTTAAACGAATCAATGCCACGAAGGGGAAATTTGCCTTTTGTGGCCACACAAATGCCTTAAAAATGTATTCCAACGACGATAGTCTAATCCTGGAGGATACTTCCAGTGAGGACTTTGTGCGCGATGTAGCATTCAACGCGGGGAAGGTGATAGGACTCTGCTGGGATGGGAATGTAGTGGAGAAAGACGATGTTTGATATTTGAATGTAAACTTTCTCCACAATTTAATTCTTTTTATTAAATTAAAAAATAATTTGGGTATTTTTAAAAATTTCTTTCCTTTTTTTTTATTACCGTATCTCATCAAATACATACTCTTAAGGACTAATATCAATATGCATTGTTCTTTCATCAATTTTTCTTTTCTTTTAAATAATTCTTTTTTTTTATTCATATATCAATTTTTTATTTCATTTTGAAACTTGATTAACTTTTGCCTATCGAATGGGCTTGATTTTTGTCTATCGAAGCTAAATATTATTTAGTTTATAATTATTATAGGTTTTATATTATCATAATATATATTATAGAAAAGGGTTTTCTTGGATTTTTTATTTCCTTCAATTTCTAACTTTGATAAAAAATAAAAAAGAGACAAAACACATGAATTTTTCTTTTTTTGTCAAACACTGTGTATAAGTTTTTTTTCATTTACTTTTACTTCAATCATATATAGAGATACATTTATGCATGTAAATATGTATAGATAAAATAGTATCACGATTTAGTGGAAGGTTTCGTGTGTTTTATTTTTTATACTTAAAATTTCTTCAAAGTTCTTCAGCACTATCGACAATATTTTATTTTTTACCTCTCATTAAATAGAATGTGAAACCAACATTTTTTTCTTCTTAACATCTTAAAAAACTTCTTTTTTTTCATTTCCAAATACAAAGACAATTAACGCGCAATAGAAAGGAAATTCAGTAACAGTAAAAGTTCTATTATATAGATTTATTTCTTAATTCGTCTATTACACACGATTTTATTTAATTTTTGTAGAAAGAACATTTAAGTCGGGATGTTGTGCAAAAGTTTCTGGATTTATAAGAAACTTATCCATTCTGATTAAATTAAGAGATTTTTTCTAAAGAAATTCCTTAAAGAATAAGAATTTTTATGAAGAAAAGAAAAGAATTCTTTTTTAAAATATAATTCTTAAATGGCAGTCAGTAAAATACGAAAACTTCTTTAACTTTCTAGTGACGTGTTGATTTAAATATTTTCTTTTATATACTTCAACTTTTAATAATTTTTTATAGAAAAGCTTTAGAAGATTTCTAAAGATTTTAGATTTTTTTCTATTAAAGGATTCCAAAAGTTACTTGAATATTAATCAAAATAAAAGATTTTCATGCCAATATGGACGGGAATTTTTAATTTTTTAACTTTTCTATCAAATCATTAAAAATTAATCATTTTTTCCAGTAATTTTCCTTAATTTTCTTCAATTTACAAGAAATGTCCTTTTAAAAAAGTTTTCAAATCAAATATTTTTTTCTAAAATTCTTTACATCATTCGAATTATTTTTTTACTGATTGGGACTCAATTCTTAACGTTCTGAGGCATCTTTAGAGTTGTTTGTGAATTTATTTAAAGAAATACAAAATTTTTAAGATTATAATACTCTCGAAAATCATCAAAAAGTTTTGAAATTAATCAAAATTCTTCTTCTTTTTCCTCGTCTTGATTTCCTTACAAAAATTATTTGTTTTTCTTTAAAAAATGTTTTTTTTTAATTAGAATAATTTTTAGTTTATTTATAAAACCAGAACTTTTTAAAAATATTATCCATCAGCAAAATTAATAATTTTTTAATCTCTTTTCCAAGGAAAGGAAAATCCAAAAGAAATCTCTTTAGGTTAATTTAGATCACATCCTTTATTTAAAAAAAAATAGAATAATTTTGCACAAATCCAGAGCCAGAAATTTTTGCACCACCCCCGATGGAAGAAAAGAATTCGCTACATATTACACAAGATTTATTTATTTTCTCAGAAAGGAATTTAATTCGCCTTAGGGGTCACTAGTATTGCAGGGAGCTGAGAAATTATTACATTATTTCGATTTACAACGCAGAAAAAGATCTCACATCTGACATGTAGTTAAGCTTTGCATTGTATCCGCGCTCCAACCCGGTCGGTTTTGCAAAAGTTTCTTCTTCTATTATTTTTTATTTAATATTATTTAATTAAAGATTAGAATTCGTGGGAAAAAAATGTAAATCTCTTTAAATGATTCTTCACATTTTTTTATTTGATTTTTTTTCTCGAAAAAATTACATTCATTTTAGCAATATAAATATACACAAAAATTTGCAATTAATAGATGTTGAATACTTCACAGATGACGGGGGATAAATCTACTAAGTGGTTGACCATTGAATTGTGCCTCCAAATAGTATTTTATGATATATATAGCAACATTTCTTTTGTTGGTTTTTTTTTACTCCACAAGGATACTTCTTAATCATATTTTCACTTAAATTAAAAATACGCAAGAAAATGGAATGTCAAAGCAATCACAATAATTATTATTGTGGCATCTTTTATCTTATCATAAATTTTTCATCTGCTTCATTCATCTTCATCTTGCTATGCATGCGCCTATATAGGAATTTGTGGTTTATTTAATTTCTAAATTTTCTTCATATTTATGTATATATTTTTTTAATTTTTTTAAGTCGCTATGGTGTGTTCATTTCGGCAAAAATCTTGAAGGAATTACATGAGCGTGGCATTTGCACATTTTTTTTAGAATATCTGTGTGTGTGGATTAAATTGCAAGGATTATATGTATATTATTTTATGTTGTCCATTTTCTTCTCTGCTATTTGTAACACATAACTTTTATTTCTCAATAAATAATTTTTGAATTTATTTTGTTTTTAGAATTATTATCATTTCATTATATTTAAATTTGTGCCTCAACACACGAATACATTATATTTTTTAGCATTAATATCAACATTTAATTCTTTTTTTTTTTGTTCTAAATCTTCTTAAAGAGAGGTCTTTGTCTCTTTTTTTTCTTTCTAAATTTTCATTTTAAAAATTTGTGTTTCTCCTAAAAATCGCCCAGGGATTTTTTTTTTCATTAAAAAAGGGAATTTTGGGCGTGAAAAACCACACAAAGATCTCACAAAAAACTTTTTGATCACAAGAAAAATTCACGATTAATGTGAACAACTTGAGAATATATTTTTTTAAATATTATTCTTTTGTCATCTATATATAAAACAACACGGGTGCCTCTACATAATTCATTATGTTTATGTATATAATGCAATTCCACAAATACATTGCATGGAATCTTTTATTTTTCTTCCCCAAAATTTGGGGGAAGTTTCGACAAAAAGAAAATAAACACATCAACAGATTTCTCATTCATTAAGTGACCAAACCACCCTCATAAAGTCGTGGGATGGGATGTTGTGTACGTACACTTATGATGAGATACTCCGCAAAAAACCACCCTCACACACAAAAAACATATTACATACTACATTCTCTTCAACAAGAATTTTCTCAAAATGTTTTTTTCCCAAAAAAATGTTGGAAAATTGATTTCTTTTCTCATTTTCTTACCAAATTTCTTAATCACTTTGGGACTATAAAGAATTGCGTGCGGTGTCAATTGAAGATCGCAACACAAGACAGCCTTCAACCCAGAAATTGGGACGATTTAGCATACTCTGCCACAAAGAGAGCTCTTTGCCGGTAGCATCCATCCACTCAACGGGTTTCCCGTAGTGTTTCCCTGCAAAGAGAATTAAAGAAGAAGAAAAAATAGAGGAAATCCAATAAATTTGTAAAATTTATGTGGGAGATGAAGCTCATAAAACATCAGCTAAGAGCTTCCAATGGCAAAAGTAAACTCTCTCGCACTCAATGCGAGATGCTTCCTCACCACGGAATGCACGTTTTAATAGCAATTACGTCCACACTGATTGAATATTGATTATCCCTACCCCATTAATTGGAAATTTGATTAACATGCTGTGAGTATATTGAAAGGGAAATTGTGGGGGGTGTGCGATATTATTGTGATAAATGCGATGGCATATACGTAGCAAAAGGAGCGTGCACTGAGGTGGAAATGGATATTACTATTAAAATCCTCTTGAAATTCACTTTTGTACAAGCTAACCCGCGCTGCTTGTGTCCTATCATTGAGCTTCGCAGCAAAAGAGCGAGCTTTTTGGAAGGAGGAAAACAGGAGCGTATCCAGATATTTATTTAAAGGGTGTGTAATGAAAATTTTTCTTTGATTTAAGGTATGTTAAAATTGGATTAAAAAGAATGATTTAAGAGTCAAGATATAAGAAAATTGCGAGTACTACACTATATTAATGACTGCTGCATTTTAATTGGCAGCTTTTGAAAGTTAATCTGTGTAATTCTAATGTTTGACATTTTTTATTCAAACGTTTGATGTTACTTTACTAATGTTTTATATTTATTTGTTTTCAGCCAAAGCTTATTAAATTACTGGCTACTTCTCAATGTAAATTAACGAAAAAGAAATTGAATTGAATTATTTTCCAACGCTTGACTGTTTTCTTTAAACGTTTTACGTTCTTTTCTGTCGTTTGTATTTTTTTCTAAACTTTTACGTGTTTTTCGGACGTTCGTTATCTTTTTTTTTTTCTAACACTTGATATTACTTTTCTATGGTTTAAAATGTGTTCTTTCTATTGTCTGATATTTATTTTCTAACGTGCGACGTTTCTGTTCAATTTAAGTTTGACATTTCTTTCATATGAAGTTTTTTTTCATACGTTTGACGTTTCTTTGTCTAACGTTATTTTTTTCTTTTTTTGACATTTCTTCTTAACGATTAATTAACTTCTTTATTTTTTTAAATTTTCTGCTTAAAAAAATTAATTTGTTTGAACTTTCAGGGGGTTGAGACATCCAAATATCCACCCTGGGTACGGCACTGGGGGGGAAATTGAGAACCTTGAATAAGAGTCATTGCGAAGAAAAACGTTGGAAAACATTTATTCTCTTTAATCAGGAAATTTGGCAAATTTCATTATCATCTTCCCCGTGTTGCCGGAATATTATTCATTTCAAGGTTTTCCTTTTCACAATTGTGAACAATAAAGGAAGAAATAGAGGAAAACTTATATAGTTGATTTTATCAAACGGTTAATCTCTTCGCTGAACACGTTAATTCTTTTTAAAGAAATTATTTTTCTATTTTAAAATTTAATTTGCTTAATTTTTTAGATTCATTCTACTATATTTATATTTTATCTAATAGGTAAATTGAAATATTTTAAATTAATGATTTCTACACGAAAAAGAAAGAAAACTTCAAATAATCTAAACATATTTTTAATAGAACGAAAGCTCTAGTCAAATAAATATATTAAGAATTCTAATTAGTTTAGTTCTCATAAGATATTCCCATAAAAACTGCATAATGTCGCCTTTTTTTCAATATTTATAAAATACTAGTTTATAGACACAGAGGATGTAATAAAATTAATTTTCCATCTCACATTAAAAAAATATGTAACATTCCTATTTGCTTCGTGAGACCAAACAATTGCACCTAATTGATTGCTTCTTTTATTGCAATTTTACTTCCACCTGCAATATAATTAAGTAATGATCGTTAAAATCACAGTAAAAACGTACAAAGCTCTTTGCAAATTTATTTAAAACTTTTTAATTTAATGAGAAACAAATTCCGAATGCAGCGAAATTATTCATTGAGCTCTATCAGTTGTGGTGTACAAACCGCTATCGCGATGCCTTTCATAACTGCGCGACCATAAAGAAAACGAGGGAAGGGAATATGAGGAGAAGATATTAGATTAATAAATCAGGGAAGTAAAATGTGCGCGCAAACTTGAGCAATATTGGTGCATTGCACAAAAATTTTCTTTTTCTCTTTGCGCCAAACTGACCACATTACCTGTTCCGAGAGAAAAGCGCACGCCACCGAGAAATTCATTGCTGGCAAGTCGATCGTGATCCCAGATCGTCAGCTCGATGGCTCTCTCAGATAATTCCTGGAGCGTAACATCTTCGTATACGATTGTGTGATTCCACACGGGATTAACTGTTCGTTTTATTACGTCGGTTTTGCGCTTCGAACTGCGACTCTTCTCTGGCAAGAGATAGCTGGAAAATTTTGATTAGGATTTATGAGATTTTCATATCAGATCAATGGAATTTATGATTATTTTTTTTATTCATGTAATGTACCTCTTGCAGAAGGCGTCACATGTGCCATTTGCTTTAACTGGCATGAGGTTCTTTGCCTCCTTCACGAGCACATGGAGGGACCCCTTAGTTGAGGACCTCGCGGTGATTGAGGATTTACTAAACTTCCGGAAACTTGATGTGGAATTATGCCCCGAATCCGGTGGTACGAATTTTAGTCCAACAATTATATCACCCCGATAGGCAGCTGGCTCATCAAATGGCTCACTCTGCAAATTGGAAATTTGGACAAACACAACATTCAATTTAGGGCGAGTTTTTGGCAGGTCAATTCAGTGAAAGATTTATCATTCTCTCACGCCCATTCCCACCCCCCGTGCGTTGTGGAATTGATTTGGACAAACTCACCCGCTCCTGCAGCTGATACCACTGTGGTTGGGGATTATCGAATAATTTTCCCTGTAAATTGATCAACACTTCACCCAGAAAATCATTCCGACCAAACATATCGGAGTGCCAAACTGTGAGCCACAGCGTTCGTGATTCCAAGCTGCTGATTGACATGTGGAATTTGAGGACTTCATCGAAGAAGGGATTTAGCGTGTGCTTCTTCACTTTCGTCTTCCTCTTCCCACTCTTTGACTTATCCGGCAGCAAATATACCTTTTTCACGGAGAGAGAGAAAATTATCAATAAAAGTTTTCGAATTATGATTTTTCTTTTGAAAATGATTTTTACCTTCACGTAAGGATCGCTGCGATTTCTCTTGGCATCCACAGCAGCCAAATCTTTGCATTGGACAATGTGAATTTCAAGGGCATTCTGCTTATAGTTGTACTGCATCCCAAATTCGATATTTCCCTTGACCACCACTGTACCGTACCTACCCTCACCGGCACCGGAATAAACACTAGCCATGGAATCTGATCGCAGCTACAAATTAAATGAATAAAAAATAAAGATTTAATATTTAAATAAATATTTTTAGATTTATTTTAAAATGTTGCTCTGTAATTTTTTAATAATTTGTTTAATTAATTTTAGAATTATTTGGATGAAAATCAAATGAAAGATTTTGATAATTTTATTGAATTAAATTGCTAATTAAAAGAAGAAATCATGATTAATTGTCTTTAAAAAAATTCTAAATTTAAGAATCTTAAAAGATTTTTTCTGACTTGAGAAATAAGATGAATTTTTGCTTTACAAAAAGAATATTTTTTTCAGGTAAAAAAAGCAAAATTGTAGCAAAAAATGCAATAAAAATCCACGAGAATGTAGAAATAATCCATCAGCAACTTTTAAAATCTTTTACCAAATTATAAAGCAATTTACGAGGATTCTTCTGTCAAGAAAAATAGTTTATGGGTGTTTCTCTCTCACAATTTGCATGGAAATTTTTATCTGTTTTCCTCTTGTTCTACCACCGTAAAATATTTTACCAATTTACGACCAACATAATGACCAAAGACAAGATATAAATCTCACAGCTAAGAATACAAAAAGTCATTAGTAAGTTCTGGAGGTGTTAATTGGGGAGTTTCTTGTCTGATTTTGCTTAATTTACTTATTCTTTTTTTGTGTGAAAATCTCTTCCTTTTTCGCGCCTTTTTCTCAATCTATTTTTGGGATTCTTTTTAAATTTAATTAATAAAATGATATTAACGTTAAATGGTAGAACAGAAAATAAATCAGAAGCTTTTTGATTTTAATTGAAATGGATTCCTTTCTGAGAAAACTGATTTTATCGAGAATTTCATTTTATTCACTTCGAGTGGAGAATTAATTTTAGATTATTGAGAAAAATATCAAGTGAAATATCAGTGTGATACCCAAGGTTGGATGAGGGCATTAACACTTCATGTTTATTTACTCTTTGATTGACAAGCAAACTCCAAATCATTCATCCATTCAATTTGGGATTTTCTTCGTATTTTTGTGAAATATTTGTTTGCAGTGAGAAAAATCATTTTGATGGATACTCACCCCGAGAGAACTGAGACTATTGCGATTCTGATGAAGCGCCACAAGACGATCAATGTCCTCATCTGACTGCGATGGCCACGGATCAGTGGAGGCTGATCCGCGTGATCCCGCGGGACTAGTTGGACCTCCACTTGTGACATTACTCTTACTAGCAGCAGCCACAGGGGATGTTGGGGCGACTTCTGGTGAAATTGGATTTTCATCTGGAACACAATAAAAAAAAACATAAAAGTATGTTAAAATAAATAGCAAATATCTTGGTACGAAAGAAGAGCAACAGCAGCAACTTTGTAGAGCGTATACAAGAGTTATTGAAGCGAAATGTGAAAAATAAAAATATTCTTAACAATTTACTCTCGCGCGACCCAATGACCAACAAATTTTTATTTTTCCTCAATTGCTCTCGTTTTTTCCCCCAAAGAAAGTGGTGTTGCGGTAGAAAACTTTCGGAGCTTAAGGAGAAGAAAGTTATATACTATGTATGTAATTGAAGAACAAGACAACTTGCACGAGATACATTTAGTGACAATAAATCGAAACTTGCTGCTGCTAAAAGCTTTGTGGGGATATTAATTGCAGAAAGTTGCAAGGAACAACTGTGGGCGGTAAATAATACCAAAAAGTCCCCGAAGGATATAAAAGTTCTCAAAGAAGTGTGAACACCAACAAAACTATATATTGGTGTGGAGTAAATCACAGAGAGATGTTAGTCTTGAAAGTTGATAAACTTCATGATTCTCATTGAATTTTTAACCATAGCTCTGTAAAAGCTTTTCCTCAAAATTAATTGTTCAATTTAATGTACAAAGAAGATTGTTAAAAACAGCTTTAACTATGTGTTGTCAGCGTTGTCAGTAAAGCTTAATGTGCTTTGGAAAGACATTAAACTTTTCATAGCTTCTAAGATAGTTCCTCCGTTAAGATTTAAGCTTAAAGTTTCATTTGAATAATTAATTTTTTTTTGGAAAACTTAAAAAGTTCTCAAGAGTAGAATTAAAACTAATGGCCTTACAACACATCATACTTGTATTTTAAAAGCTCCCCAAAAAGGGACTTTATGTGCATTTTGCAGGCGGAAATTGCAGTGTAAAGTCCCACTAAAGCTCCCCACTTGTTGATTATGTATGCTTCACGCCACACATATGTTATTTGAGGTGCAGGCGGAAGGGTATATGTAAGCAAATTGCACATGCTGTAAACACTCTGTGTGCAGTAAACCCAATGGATGTGCCCCCTCACCAAATCTCTTCGCTTTGGATATTTTCGTGTACTTCTTGAGACTGTTGCCCTGCATTGCGTCGTACTCTAAGCTTTCGAGAAATTTATCCGAATTCGACTTGAGGCTATCATTCCAATTCCAAAAGTGCCTCTTGGCCCTCTTCACCTCTTCAGCGCGCAATGTACTCCGCTGACTGGGGGATTTATCTTCCACAACCACCGGAATTACCCTTCCGGGTGTATGTTTACTCCTCATTTCGTATTTGTAGCGATTAACGTGCTTGTCGATGCTGTCGCCATCACCATCGTCGTCTTCTGTGCCACATAGACGACACCAAGGACGTTTAGGGCGACAAGGGCACAATTTTTCGCGAACGCGCATGCAACAGAGGCACTGACAAAGGAAGAACCACCGCCATGAGAACTTCCGCGACTGCAGCCTCTTCCGGCGTCTATTTGGAACAAGCTGGAAGTGACTTGATGTGCTCCCAATGCTATCTGTACTGTGGATGCTGTTGAATTCAGCCCCGAATGTGCTATATTGATTTTCGTCGTGCATTTTGTAGCTCACTAACCGTGCCATATTGGCTTTTGTGATTCATAAATGTCCCTCCTCCGCCTTTTCACACATTCGTTTGCAAAAATATACAAACTACCACCTCTTGCCTTGTTGGAAATTTAACTTCGAGTCTCACAATTCACATTTGCACTTTTCCACGCCAGTGGGTATTGCATTTTGTGATATATTTCTATCATTGAAATTATTTGCCGATGGCATGACACCCCACTATACCATCGAGACAATTTGCCAGGAAATATTTGTATAAGTGATTCAATTAAATTCCAATAAAATGGAATGTTCGATGGCAAGGCTCAAGAGTCAGACAACGAGACGTACGACTACAATAAATTCCTCTCCAAGGAGGTATTTTTGATGCAAGCTATGTCAGTCTTATGAATGTGCACAGAGAGCATTGAGAATGAATATCGAAATTGCAGCTAATAAAGAATGATGTGGAAATGAAACAGATTGTTTAATCACCTTCATCAATGAGCTTTTAGGCTTTTTTTTCTTTCTGGAATTTGCTATTTTTTATGAGAGAAATTTCCCTCCTAAAAAATCAAAAGAAAGTTCTAAATTTTCCTTGAAAAATTCTCAAGAATGTTCTTAAATTTTTAAATATCCCCCAAAGATTCTAAGACGAAGTATTCTCACCCATTCTCCCTGTTTAGCATAAAGTATTTTCTTTAATTTTCCAAGAAATAAAATTTTGCAATTGCCAAATCATTTGAGATAATTTAAATTCCCTAAAGCAAATTTCTTTCATAACATTCTCTCTATAAAAAAATAAGAAAAAGAGCCCCCAACAGGAAATCATTAAAGATTTGCTTATATATGAGCTTCGTGGAAATCAATTACCCTCGCCGTTGACTTTTTCATGTGTTAACGGATGCTTTATAAGCAGAATCTTTGCACGCATAATAAACTCCAACGACGTCCACAATGTCTGCACAACACGAAATGATTGCGCAATAAATGTAATCAATTTTACGCAATTCTATTAATTAAAGTATATCATTGAATGGCATTTAGTTGTGGGGACGACGATTAATTTTCTCCCAAAGTGACAAGAAGCCAATTTCTTTGCATCATGAATATTCAACACGCAATGAAAGCTCCGTTGCGCCTTTATGTTCAAAAATTAATGAATACCATTTTAAGGGATATTCCGGGAGAGAACATTAATCAATTACCAATGGACTCTCACGTGCAGAATTATCACTCAAAAAAAATAAAAGTCGCTGAAGTTGAAAGCCGCTAAATAAATAATTGATAGCAAACTCACGAGAGATATTTTTTGTGATGTTTGAAAATGTAATTTATGATTTATTTATGGTGCGAATAAATACTTTTTTCCATTAATTCTCTTCTGTAAATTTTTCTTTTGGATATATCCGGTAAAATCCCATATTTCTTCTCACTGTCATTTGTCTTTTCCTCTTGGAAAGTAAAAAAAAAAGCAATGAGGTGGAAAATTGTTTTCTTTCAAAATTTATAATATTTTTGACATGAAGAATTTTAAATTCTTCCTTCAAATTTCAGTCAGTCAGCTTACAAAGAAAGCTGTCTTACAGTACAAATTCCATGTCAGAAAGTAAATTCTATGGTAAATGATTTTCTCCTGAAGACTACACGTGTTGCTTCTACTTTATAGAAAAAAAGACTTGTACGTCTGCTACAAGAAAGCGCGTGCCAACGAGCATGAAAGACATTTCAAATGATTCTTCTATGTCTTCCAATACCCCCACATTAATAAATTAGAATAAATTGAATTATCTCACGAAATTGCTTTACATGGAAATTTTACATGACATCACAAGCATCGCGTTTCTATTATGTAAATTAAGCTCCCCCTTTATATGAAGGAATTTTCCTTGAAAGATCTTCTCATCACAGAGTAGTTTATATTCTCACAAAAAAAGGAACTTTCAGGAAAAGTTTTCAATCTAATTTCAAGCCACTTTTGATCTTCCGGTCACTGAAATTCTTTCCTTTCCAATTTTAATATTGAACTTTGGAGCTTTGTGGTTAAAAGCTTTGTGATAAAAAAATAATCCTTTTAACAACATTGCAGAAAAACTAACTTTTCTAAAAGTTTTACATAAAAAGCATATCAAGGAGCTTTCGAGCACATTAAACGAGCAAAAAAGCTCATGTCTGATTACAGTGTGAAGCACAATTTAGTGCTGAAAAGGATCTTTTTGTTAGCGGAGAGATATTGGTAATTGCCCTCCCCCAAAAAATGTGTAAAATGTGCAAAGAAACATCTCATAATTTTGTAAAGAATTTTCAGTGTGGAAGCTACATCATCACATAATGCGCATTCCATGGAATTTCTCAGTGAATTTTGGGGTATATTTCTGCTGCTAATTCTACCACCCACACCCTCACTACCCCAATTGCGTGGAGAACATACTGTCAAATGCAAAAGAGCACTCAGACTCCTTTTATGTAATGAAATTTTCAGGAGATATTACCTAATTTCCTGGAAAGACGTACTGTTATGATTTTCCCACAAAACTTTTCGTAATTTCTCAGCGGACTTCTTTTGCATATATAACATCTGAGGTATTTTAAGACTTTGGCGCTTTGGATACACACACAGCCACACACTTCAATAATGATGTATATAAAATTTAATATGAAAGAAGAAAAAAAGTTTAGATAAATTAATAGAAATACAGCGTGGTGTGTGCGTTGAAGTATATTTCACACAGGGTGTGCTATAAAATATACCTAATAATAATATACCAGACTTGATATATCTCCTTGGAAATTATGCAAAACTTTTCTTTATCTTTTCGCTGTTTTCTTTGTCTTCCAACACTTTAATCTCTATATAAACATCTGTGGAGGAAACTGTGTGTACGTACATAGTTTAGCTTTAGAGAATTTTAGAAGAAGGAGACTACACGAAATACTTTTTAGAGAATTTATTTGAAAACTTTTGCAATAGTTTTCTTAAGTTTGCTTCTTATCGAATAACTTTGGATTTATAGAGCTTTTTTTTTCAGTATAAACTAATTTTAAACTAAATTGCAAAAAAATGTTCTGAATAATAACACAAAGATTCTTATTAATCTTTTGTTAAAATTAATTAATTTAGTGTGATTAGTTGGAATTTTTTTAGTTTAATTGTTCATTAAAAGCTTTCTCAAAAGCTTCAATTCATAACTCAAAAGCAAGATCAATAACTAATTAAGTTCTTTTGAAATTCTTGCCCATTAAGCCTATTTCATGTACTTCGAAAGTTTGCTAAGAAGAACCTCTCCACTCTCACGGGTCAAAAATAATTGATAAATTGACAGAGTTTATTGAGAAATGATCAAGATGTTAACAAATAAGGCCAAGAGGCCTAACTGTCAAGCAGCCACAATATTTTCAACGAAAGTTCACCAACCTTTCTTTCATTTTTTATGGCCACAAAGGAAAGCTCACAAAATTTATATACTCACTCACCGCTCAGAGGGGAAACGAAGAAAATTAAAGAATTCAATTCATCATCAGAAAAATGCCTCTAAAAATATTTTTCTACACTCTGTTTTATTGGAACTTATTTTAAGTAAATAAACTGTGGGGGTAAATGAAGAGGAACCAGATGCAAATGAGCTGTGTGTTAATTGAAATTTAATTAAACAAAAATTTTCAATCAAAGAAATTGAGAAGCTTCACAGAGTTATTTTGCTTTTTTTCTCTTGTGGGAAAAAAACCACACAGTTTGTAAATTCCCCGCGCAAGAGTTGTGGATTGGAAGATTGGAAGAAAAAAGAGTTACACACAATTACACACAAAGTCGCGTCTTTTTTTTGGGCAACATCTCTAAGATGGTAACGGATATAGTGTTAGATTAACCGGTTCATCCGCCGACGAGGAAAATATTTGAAATTTTAATTTGGACACCGTGATACAAAGAGGTATGTTTAGCAGTATCGTGTTTGTGTTGGGAAAGCCGCGACCAGATAATTGGGTACTTCACTTCGAGATATTTTGTCCACATAAACAACAACCATCCAACTGTTGCGATAAATTCTCAACTTTAGCTCTTGCCGTTCACGTGGATTTATTTATTTTTTCACTAGAAGAATTTTTATAAACAATTATTAATTTCACTGATGAAAATAAATTTCTCTTTTCTTTTTTTTCCTTCAATATTTGCCCATACAATACTGCAGTGTGAGAGCTCTTACTCTATGCACTTATAGTGGCAATACTGCGCGCTCTCAATTTCGTATCGAAAGAACTAACCATTTGGTACACAACGAGAGACGATCTCCCATTGAAACCCCATTATTCATTGTATTTTGCGACAATGGGGAGTCATATTGAGAATTTAAGCTATATACCAATAGCATCACACAGTATTGCCACACCAAAAGGTTAAACAGAACCACAACCCACGGGTCAATCTGATTGTCTCCCTCACTATGTGGTCTCGGGGGCTTTTGCCATGGATCCACATTGTGTGTCCAAGGAGCATGAATATTTTGTCTCTCATTTAATTACATCTTCATGCGCCTCAATGACTCCCATATGGCAAATATTTAACCCATTCATTGCGTGATAGGGGCGTTCAAAAAGTATGTAGGCTCTTTATTAATCCATCAATAACCATTTAATCAATATTCAATCGATTAGTAAAACGTAGAAAATTTATAAACGGAAACGTTTGAAAAAAATTGGGTGGTCTTATTTGCATTAAATTTATTGAAGCGAAAGCTCTTTGAGCTCTCACGTTAAGTCATGTAATAAAATTCTGCCAGACTGATAGTAATGCTAATTTTCTGCTGAATGAATCAATTTGTACAGCTTCATAGAGTTTTAAAAGTTTTATGGAAATTGAATTTTAAAAAAAGTCTTATTGGAGTTCTATTAGAATTCTTATTGGGTACAGTTCTCTATTGTTGTTGGCTTGAGTTTTTAAGGCTAGGACTTAGTTTATTAAGCTTGGCCTAAGTTTCTGAAGTTTAACCACAATTATTTAAGCTTGGCCCTTTAAATTAGGCCTAACTTTTTTAAATTAGGTCTAAATTTTTTAAGTTAGGTCTAATTCAATTAAGCTAAGAATAAATTTTTTAAACTTGGCCTAAGTTTCTTAATCTTGAACTACATTTTCTAAGTTAGGCCAAAGTTTTCTAAGCTAGGCCTAAGTTTTCTAAGATTGGTCTAAATTTCTTAAGCTTGGCCTAATTTTTTTAAACTAGGCCTTAGTTTTTTAAGTAAGGATAAAATTTATTGGGTTAAGAATAAGTTTTTTTTTAAACTAGGCCTAAAGTTTTTTGACTGAGCATAAAAAATCAGCTAGATCTAAATTGCTTCCTAAATTCTTAAAGCTAGGCCTTAATTTCTTTAGCCAAGCCAAAGCTTTTAACATTTTTGTTCATATTTTTACTAAAAAAAATTATGAACAAAATGAATTGAAGCAACTTTTTGATCAACCTCATATTGAAACGGCATAATGTGTGGAAAAATTTACATGGATGAAAATTAAATCAAACGCTAACTTCTCATTACTGGCCGTGACCCATAAGAAATCACTAAACTGAAAATTCATAATAAGGTTTTACCCTCATGACTCACATTAAGTACGTGAGTTAATTGGAGGCTGAAGTATTTGGAATTTTAAGTTTTTTCTCTCTCTCAATCAGCACTCTGACCAAGAAAATGTATTTGCTTTTTTCACTCGCTTTGTCTTATTTGCTCAATC
Source organism: Lutzomyia longipalpis (assembly GCF_024334085.1). Taxonomy (NCBI): domain Eukaryota; kingdom Metazoa; phylum Arthropoda; class Insecta; order Diptera; family Psychodidae; genus Lutzomyia; species Lutzomyia longipalpis. The sequence continues at coordinate 6,106,714 of NC_074707.1, forward strand.
ACGTGTTTGTGCACAAAAATCAACTTTAGCTAATATTTTAGCACTTCAGAGTCTTTTAATTTTTATACATACACTACATTTTGCTAATTTAGTCAATGAAAATTAATCAATCTAACTCATTTTCCGCCCAAAATGTAATGGAAGAGCTTTTTTTTATTCAATAAATAATTATGTTGTATAGGTACTTCCCCTCGGTAGTAATTCATGTCACGTTGAATGGGGAATGAGAAGCAAATTTTGTTGTTTGAAATAAAAAGTCATTTCCTCAAAATGATACTTCAATACATCCTTCACTTTATCACACCGCGTAATCATGGAAATTGTATTTTTCCACTTCCGAAAGACATTTATTTCCCGCCACACACGCCCCCAGCCCACCTCATCTATCCATGTTTGGAGGAAGAGTTGTGGAAAGGATGAAAATCGCGGATTTATCGTCTCTAAATCACGATCTCATTCGTGGAATCCTCACCAAATTAGTGAGGGAAAATTTTGGGTGAAAATCCGAGTGAATTGTTTGTGGCACAAAAGGAAATCAAAAAGGAAGCACATGAGAGAACCTTGAAGTATCACAGAGACATTTTTGGATAATCCAACATACTACGTAGATATATATATTTTGCAGAAATTGCGTTGAAATAAGACACTCAAGTTGTCAGCACAGCCAAATATGTTGAAATGTTCGTTTTGTGGTTTTGTGGGTGTAACACGGAAAATGCCACTACTAATCTATTGATGTGTTTTCTCACCTTTCACAGGTAGGTATATAGGTATATTTAAATTCCCTCTGCGATGGAATTGTGGGTGAAAAGTGGACAAAAATCCGCCTTTGAACTGCGGGATTTTATCTCATATTGCGACCGTTTTCCCTCTCAATGGTTGTACAGAAAACCGCCCCTTTTTCTGGCCCTATTTGGCGTAAGCTAATAATGGACTCTGGACAGCAGATTTTAATGCAAATGTGCTTAAGCAAGACAAAAGAGGAGTAAAATCTCTAACAGCCAACCTAATGCTTACAACATCTCTTTTTGGTTGGGTCTTCTGCAAAGCTAAAGCACACATATAATGCGATCTATTCACAAAATGTGAATTTGCCTTCTCCATCTCGCACTAAGGATGGTCATTGAGAGTAATTTTATTACGTTCTTGGATTTATTTTAGAATTTTTAGAAAACAAAATTACAGTGAGGATCCGCAAAATAGTACAAGAATGAATTCTTTGTACGGCAACTGCTTGAGAGAAGAATTTTGAAGAACCTTGAATTGAGTCTCTTTTCCCTTCAGAATAATGATGGCATGCATTCCATAAGTCTCTATCATGAGCATACAATCATATTTCAAAGTGAAACATCATCGATTAAATCATTTTTCATATTTTTCCTCTACAAACAATTCTCAAAAGCGAGCACACAGCCAAGTCACAAACTTTCGCTCTATTTTTTCATCTTCTTTTCGTGGGTCGTTCATTCGACATTTTCTCTGTGTGTCTATGTTCTCAAATATTAAAAGAAATGAAAAATAAAAGCCATATAGTGTTACATGGAGCATCACCAATCCATCTTTTACAATGTAGGTGACATCATCATAAACATCCACCATAAAAAGCCCGCGCGTTTGTACAATTAAAGCGACTCTCTAACACAAACTGACTGATATTTTGCGGATTACACGCGAATATGTGAATGCTCTTTCTCTCATGGCTCTGTATTGGGATGGTACAATGGTTGAAAATAAAACATATGAAGAAAAATGACGTAACTTTTGTTTTGTTCACTTTGCACGAAATTGTTTGTTGTACAGACTTTGAGGACAGATAGTGTGAGAAGGGGAATATACAGTGAGTGTACCGTAGTACAGCTGATTCCTTTTACGTTCACTTTGTGGTAGTTTTGCTTTTGAAAGATTTATAATTAAATTTATTAGTTGGTATACCACAATCGTGGCATACGAAGTATTTATCTAGAAAAAAAAACAAACGAAAAACCATTCTAGGTAAATTATTTATGTTGTTGTGGAATAAAAAAAAAACTAGATTTTCATTAAGGCAAGACAATGTTTGTCTCGTATGTTGCCTCGTAAAAGGTAATAGACAATATTGACTTAAATAAATCGATCTTAACGAATTTTTTCATTGATCATGCTAAGATCCCAATAAAAAGAATTCTTCTTAGAGCAAAATTCAAGAAAACAAAGAACTTCTCAATCATTGCTCTGCACTGAAGCGAATTAGGGCTATACAGCAATGCCCCACTGTACGTTGTTATTACTATTACAAGTCAGAATTCGCCATAGCATACAAATACTCACATAGTATGTACTTGGAACTGAGAGACCGAAAACAATAGAAAAGTCCAAACTTTTTATGCTTCTTCTTGCGCAGGTTCACCCCCCTTTGTAAATGATTTTGTCTGTGTTGCCGAACACCCGTGCGTACTCACGTGAGACACAAAGCAAGAGCAGATGATATACTATGAGAAATGAAACACTGATGTGACCATTTCGTACACCCTCATTAGAAATGAGCAACGATGGTAATTAAGGGGTGGCTCGTGGATAGATTATTTCATCGAGTGCTGAAATGCAAAATTTGAACGCACCTGGAGGATACCTGGAGGCCAGGTAAAATGCCATATTTCATCAAAGACCCAAACAGAGCATTAGGAGGGAGAATTCATTAAATATATTAAACGTATACATCCGCATTATTATTTCGCATTCAATGATACTCTATGGATGAATTAATCAAACCTGGAATAGCTTTGAGGTGCTGATATTAAAATTTTCGGAATGTGTTTGCGGATGTACGCCAATTCACGCGGTTGCTCAATGAAATTAACGTGAAAATGAAGAAATGTACACAACAGTTCACAATGTATTTGCTGTACATGTATTTTTTCCTCTCTGTTTTTTTGTTGCCGCCAGCAAAACCATTTGAACAACATTTAAGCAAAAGTTTGAGAATGAAAAACTCACTTCTTTGGCATTTCCAAATTGAAAAAGTTTACTTCCTAATTTCTACACATACTATATGAAAATGTTTCTGTTGCATTTTGTAGTTTAGCTGCAGAAGCAAAATATGTTCTCTCCTCCATAGCATTCCCATAAGTTATCACAAGTTGTGGAGGTGTGTGGTTTGGGCGGTTTCACAAATTCGCATATAAGGACAAACCCTATGTAAATCGCACACAAAATGTCAATTTGAAACTTTACCATGAGACTCCACTTCTAATGGATTATTCATAAATGGTAAATGGTTTTAGGGGGATGCTCTATAGAATACGTGCTTTCTGGAGAATATTGAAATTACTTGCTTATTGAAAAGAATTGAAAGAAGAAATTTTCATGATTATTTTGATAAATCAAAAAAAAAAAAAAACTCTTATCTTGATAAATAATCACGAATTTATATTCAAACTCTTGACTAAAAAATATTTTTGCGATATCACTTTCAAAAGAGCATCGAATTAACTATTACTTTCACTGCTGCTAAACTCGCAATTCACAAATTGACTTTCTAAATCAATCTCTAAAAGCTCTGGGGGGAGCACTAAAATCTCACATCAAACTTGCTCTGATAAAGTCCACTGGCCTTCGCACAGGTGCCAATTCTGCAGGTGAGATGAGAAATCTCCGTTTGTGCAAAAAAAAAAGACCACGCATTGGCCTTCTCTGTAGCCAAGTCTCGCACATCATTCAGAGTATTTGCGTCAAGTTTATGAGCATTAATTAGGTGAAATTCATTTAGAGAGAGAGAGAAATAATGTGTACCTACATCTGGCGTGACAATGTCTTGAGCAATTTCCATTACGAGGTGAGTATCCGACAGAAAAAAATGCGTCTGTTCTACCTCGTTTACCACTATAATCTCCGCATAGAGTTTTCCATGGAATTTTATAATATACAGAACATGCAATATGGGCAATATAATAGCAGAGGGAAAGGCTCTAAAAATCGGGGGAAAGAGTTCAGTGTCGTTGGCACAAAAAAAATGATGTAGAAGATCACGGTGAGGCACATTCACCATTTAGAAAAGATTTGTGGATAGCGCAACAAGGGGGAGAGTCTCTCTGTTGTCCATTCAAAGACATTTTAATTGACTTAATTCAAAATTCGTGACTCAACAAGGGGGACAATGGGATGAACAATAAAAGAGGTACACCACTCACGAAGCTTTGTGCAATGCAACATAAAAGTTTACTTTAATTAGAAGAAGTCACCAATTTAAAAGAATTGGGGTATGTAGAACGAATTTCCCGATTGTTGGGAAATCAATTTTGCATTAAGCAAGAAAAATGTTTTAAATTAATCACAAAGAGAACTGAAAGAAGTTAGAAAATCCAAATTTTTTTATGAAGAAAGATTGCATAACCAGGCGTCTCCATTGCAATCTTGTGGATTATCTGTCTTTGCGTAAATGGAGATACTTGGTCATTGTGAAGAGATTTTTCATTAATTTTTTATCTCTTGTAAATTTATTGCTTTAATACTTTCCAAATAAAGCTTGTACATGTACATACTTTCTATGTTGTAAAATATATGTATTTTTTAAATGAGCTTAAGAAAAAGTTATAAAATCTTTCAGAAGATTGCGCACTGATTATTATTTATGATCTTCGTGACCCGAAATCGGCCAATAGTTTGTTAGTTTTCAAAATAAATTAAAAGCAAAAACAAGGAATTAAAAAGATGTCTTTGCCAAGAAAAATTTTGTAAAAATAAGAAAGTTTAATTATTATTTATAAATTTTCCAACATTTTTTCCCCCAAAGTTTGCAATAAATTCATGGAGAAAGGCTTTCCCTTGATCTTGATTTCTTCTATACGATCAACTGTGAAGCTGTGAAGTTTATCACCTCTCTAATAGGCCTTTCCTCCCACATTTTATGCTCTTTTGAGCTTGTATCAAAATAATCGTGAAAATTTCTTCGTGCAATTGATCAAGAATTCGGGCTTTCTTTTTTCAACGTTCCACACACACCCAACATAGAAGCATTAAGTCATTTAAAATATTCCTAACGTATATATCACTTTCATCGTGAATTTCTCTGTGAAAAGATCAAAAAGCTCCGGCGTGTATTTCATTGACTTTATGCTGAAAGCGAAAAGTTTGTGATGTAGTTCTTTGCAATTGTGAAAATCACAGAAAACTTCTCACGATGAGATTCATTTGTGAATATATTGAAATAGATTTTGCATCTCTTATGCCATTTTCTGACGTACATTTCAACATACACACCCATTTCCTTGAACATCTTTTGCATTTGATAGATTTTGATTAAGGAAATTTTTATGCATGCACGGCAAAAATGAAGAATATTGAAAAGTTTGTTGAAGATGACAGATTCAAGTATAAAAATTCAGAAAGAAATTGAATTTAAGGGAAAAAATAGAGAAAAAATCTTGGGAAAATGAGAAGAATTTTTATTTGAATTATAAATTGGGGGTGGTTGTGTTACCTACAAAATTACAGAAGGTCTAGAGAATAATTCTCATTGGGCACGTGGACACGAAAGCTCAACGTATTAGGAATTCCGAAAGGCGTTAGCATGACTGGACCCATTTAAATTGTGTAATGCTATATATTTAGCGGAAAATGATGCCCCCTGAAAGGGAGGTGAAATATAATCAGGACACAGGGATGGGGGTGAAACTAATTTTGTTTGTGGCTTCCCTCGCAAATGGCCAAAATTGTGCATAAAAATCATATTAAATTATATTATTTACAATATATTACGATGCCTATTTCAAGGTAGGATACAGGTAGGGTACTACACACACACACACCACCCTCAATAACTCTGGCACGGGATGAAAATTTTCTTTTATCTCACGCACGTTTTCATACACAGCATTATTATTCAACAGCTTAATCCCAGGGCACAAGGCGGGGAAGGAGGGCGTAGAATAAAAGACACCGTTGTGGAATACACGAAATGTAAATGTGTATAAATAGAATTCAAATTGGCGGTTGAATTATGTTGTTTAATATAAAAGGTATACATACGAACATTAAAAGTCTCCTCGTGTAACTTTTTCACGATTCGAAAATGATTTATTCGCTCTGATGATGCTCTTTATTGTGTCTCCTTGGGTGGATCTTTTTGGGAGCTTTTACGCCATTGCTGTGCTAGAATACTTGTGAGGTAATCTTAATTGATTTGTCACCATTTGGGAGGGTGTTGCGTTGAGCAGAAGAACATTGTCAAACAAAATACAAGAGTGGGAATATTTTTTTAAGCATTTGCAGAGAAAATCCAATGTTTGTACATAGTACAGGATTTATGCTGTTACAGGAATTTCAAAAAGAGAGGGTAGGCATAAGAAAATCTTTACAGAAATAATATTTAGAAACTAAAATTTAATTTGATTTAAAGGAAAGGAAAGATCGATTTCAGAAGAAATTTATTCTTTTTCTTAAGAAAAAACAACGTTAAGCTAAAGAAAATAAAATATGTTTAATACTTTGAAAGTTTCCTTTGACCTCATATTAATTCTTTTTAATAAACATGTTATGTTTTTTAAAAGGAAAATGAGCTTTCAGGAAAATAAAGCTTAACATAAACTTTTTTTTTAAATAGGTTAATCTCTATGAAAATATTTAAAGACTGCCCCCCGTGCGTACCTATTTTGTATTTTAAATCCCTAAGTGGTCACCAAGCGTCGCATTTTCAACAACTTCCTGACAGGGATGAATTTTTAAAATCACTCCTGCGAATGAAAATTTATCTCCAAAATTTCTTATGAAAGACAGCTTACAAAAAACAGTCAAAAATATAAAATTAATAAGAAATTGCTCATTAAAAATTCACATTGCGAGAGTGATGTTCACTAAATGAAATATCTTACATTTTTGACCGCAATAAATACATCAACGCGATTCCACAAAAGTGCCAAATTTAATTTTATTCATCCCCCCATCGCGGAGAGAAAGTCATCCGCATGGGATTTGGGTTCTTTTTAAGTTTTGTTGAAAAATTGAATATTGCGAAGGAAAATTTTTTCCCGGTGATGGGGTGGGAGAAAAGAGGAATTTTTGATGATTCCACAAAAGCTTTATATTCTCTCAGCATGCACCATATAATTCCAATATGTATGGATGTGAATTTTATGGGTATACTACATACAGAAAGGGAAAAATATGGAGACTCAACAAATAAACACATGTGGAGCAAAGAGAGTGTTACAGTGAATGATGCGAAGATCCCATATCGTATTTTCAATATTCCTTCCATTTCGCATTGTAAATAAATCATTTATAGACGTGCGAATGATGTATGTATGTGCTGTGTAGCATAGCCAAGCCAATGCTTACAATATTGTATGAAACCGAAGAGGTTCTTCTGGCGAAAACACTGATGGAAGTACAAAGAAGTAATATACCTACATTTTGTTGCAGAGCGAATGGTGTATAGAATTCAAAGGGAAATTTGCAAAGCTTACAATTGAAAAACCTCGTAAAAATTGTTGATGTTTTCTAATTGATTGCCATCCCATTGGGGAAGAAGCAAAGCTGAAATTTCCATGCATAATGGAGAACCAAATGCGCTTAAGAGAAGATTGCAGAGAGGTGAACCAAAAGAAAACAAACCGCCATACATGAAGAAAATAAATATAAAATACGTGGTATTTAACCCTTGCGCTGCTTTGAAGTTATTTTGAGTATCTGCACTGCAATGTTACCCAGAATAAGAGAGACGAGACTGCTCTGAATGTCGACTCATTGACTGAGAGTAAGGAGAGACTATTAATTAGCAGTTGCATGTGATCATGAAGTTATATAATTTGCGCACAGCCTATATTCGTGTTTGTTTACAATTCTTTGCGAGAGGTGAAACATAAGAAACTTGTGATATCACACTGATGTGCAAAATTACGAGACATGCACCAATTAAGGTTTCCATGCAGCTCAGTAATCAACGAGGAATTAAGCATATATACCTACAATTTCAAATTAATCTTCATATCGTATCGAAAAGCTCCATATAATCCAAAGTATGTTAAAGCTCCTTTGAGATATGATGCATTATTTATGCATAGAAGCATCGAAAATCTCCCGAGAGGATTAGTCGTTTACTGAATAGATTAAACACCCCCCTCCCCCCGCCGAATATACACCATTAAATCCCGCTGTGATTGCCTATTTAAACTCAATTAAATTTGTTATTATTTAATTGCCCACTAAATCTGTTTTTAATTATAAATTAATTTATCATTCGGATTGTTTACATGCACTACATAATTTCCGTTTTCATCATTTTATGGGTGAACATATAATATATGTTTGGGAAATCATTGGAAATCACGATGAGAGGAAGAAATTTAAGGCAAATTTTAAATTGCGGACAAATTGTATAAATTTGTTTTTTGATTAAAAAATTAATTGAAGCTTTTTCATTCCGAAAAAAATGTTTAATTTATATAGCAAATATTTAATTTTAATTTCAGTTTAATTTAAAAATAATATACTTGAAATGCGTTCAATTTATTTAAAAGACATCATAAACTATCTTATTGTTGATAAATAATAAACTATTGACTGAAAAATTCTTTGGTTTTTTAAAGGCATCCCTTTCATCAAATAAATAAATTAAAAATTAATTTTTAAGTAATTTTTCAAGAAGTAGACAAAGCATGGCAAATTATTGAGGAGACTATGGCGCAATTCTACACCTTCTAAAGTCTCCACGCATTAAATAATCGCTTGCAATTAATTATTCGCAGCTCATGGAGTTTATTTTTTGGCGAGAAATCTTTTGGGGAATTTCAGGCGGGAGAATTTGTGAGTTCGCATGTTGCATGGAAAGAAATTGCATAAGAAACTCACCAAAAGTGTGCACATTTTGCACTTTACGGCGCCCATCCCGACGTTGATACATTGACGTGAGGGATTGATGCTGAAGTCCGGGTGCTGAGAGGGTTTTCTTCGACATGGCTGTGGGTCGATTGAACCCTGGGGCACGATATCGCGCACTTTTAACATTATTCTGCAGGAAATGATAGACACTGTGTTGCTTTGACGACGTGGACCCGGGGAGGTTGGATGTGGACAGGCGTGGGAGGGAATTTGTGCTATTTGATGCCGTTGTCTGGAGACTCCGTGGTAATGTGGATCGTGTGGCAAAGTGTCTCTCATCGTCCGATGAATCATTGTCGGATTCACATGCAGCATCGGGGACGCTTGAACGGCGACGTGCACTCTTCTGGCTGGTCGACGATCCCCACAACTTGGAGCCCTCAATCTCATGATCCATCCCACCACCGATACTCCCACATGATCGCACACGATCAAGTTGTTCGCGACTGAGACTCTTCTGGTTGAAAAGTAAATCACCCGCGGAACGTCTCTTTGCCGCCAGCGCTGTGGCTGAGGAGGAATGATCGAGGAGAGTGAGCTTGGTGCGTGAATCTCCATTTGCAAGGAGTGCCGACTCAAAGCTCCCCCGCCAGGAGAATCGTTCATAATCACTGGCTTCCTTCTCCTCGGCAGCTGTATCACTAACACCACTACTTGATTGATGATGGAGTGGTCGTGACTCCCCCAGGAGGAGATCGTGCGACTTGCTGCGCGGTAGGTGGGCAAAAGTAATCTTTTCCGGCTTCTCCATGGCGCTATCCGACGTGCTGTCGTCATCCTCGGTTGTTGTGGCGGATATTTTAGCCTGCAACCGTCTGTGATGCCGCGAAGCAGCTGCCCCGCGTGGGGAGGAACTTGCATGAGACTCACCACTACTCACTTCGTGCATTAGAGCCACCAATCTACTACCAATATGGTGGATAACTTTGGCAAAAATCGGAGGACTTCCCGTGGAAGTTGTGGGTTTTTCCTCACCAGCAGCAATCTTCGAAAAGCTCGCCACGAGCTTTTGATACACAAAAGCTGTCTCACGATTTAACCCTGGATTTTCATTTGTCTCCCCAATCAGCAAGCCCCCATCCCCACGATCACCCTCCTCATCGTGATCCACAACAGTGCTGTCGAATTTATTGATAATCTGCTGGCAACTTGCGGAGATTTGTTCCTGCAGCTCGGACTTCTTGGGCTTTTTCCCTGCACCCTCGAGGTCTGAACTTGTGTAATCGGATGAATCGTAGGAATCTGACCATGTATCCTCACTACTGAGATACTCAACAATCTCCCGCACTTGATCATCATTTATTCCTGGCACAGTCTTCATGAGCCGTGTCAGCTCATTCTCAAAGTACACCAATTGCGGTGGTTTGCTACGGTTTCGTGGTTTTGCAATTGGTGTACCACTTTTCGGTGACTCACCGGACAATTCAGCATGTGTCGTGGTGGGAGCTACTTTGGAGGATTGTGACATACTCTGCACATTGGCACTCGCAGCCACGAGTGTCTTAAAGAATTGCCTCATCTTCGACATCATTACATTTGTCTCCTCATCGGAGCTCCAATTGTTGAAGCTATCCTTGCGCGTTAGCATTGCAGATGGTGGTGTTGATTTTGTGGCACTTCCTGAACTTTCCGTCTCCTTCACGTCACAGCGATTCTCCTCCTCAATCTCCTCGAGTTCCACCTTCAATTCGGACGATTTGAGGGAATCATCAGTCTTAAGGAGATCATCGTTACTCCCCACAAAACCACTATCACGACTGTGTTGCTTCCGGGATTGCACGAGATTATTGGGCGGCAGAAGATATTCGGGTTGAGGTGTTTTGCGATCTTCATCATCCGACAGATCACTCTCCTCCTTATCATCCGCATGCTCAAGTCGCTTCTTATTCTGTTTCTTCCTCTTCATTGTATCACTCTGCCCATCGGGTTTATCTGCACTCAATGTATTCTCATCACATGTATCCGTTTCTGAAGAATCATTCGAATCATTTGTGTCATTCACAACCTGATCCGGTGCACAATCTTCCTTTGCCAGAAGATTATCCAACGAGGAACTGTGAGATCTTCCTGAACCCCTTGCCCGAACGAGCTTTTTCCTCCTCTGCTCGGGACTTGGTCTACCCTCACTATCACTCCCCACACTACCACTACCATCGGAATCTGCATGCTCTGCTGAAAATCCCATGAATCCTGTTAGAAAATACTTTTCAAGACGCGAAGCTGTTAAATCAGCTGCTGGATTTGTCTCCACATTTGCATCATCAGGTCCTCCCAGGCTGTCCATTCCTTCACTGCAAATGCTACTACTTTCAGACAAGGAATCCTCGCGATTTTCAAGGGATACAGCACTGGGTTTCCCATCTCCCAGCCCGTAGAAAAAGTACTTTTCGAGATCCGATGCTGAAACACGGTATTTGTTCTTCATGCTCGATTGCTCCACCTCACTCTCCTCGCAACTCTCCTCAACAATTGTGTGAAGGGTAAAATCTATTGCGGTACGATTGTATCCACGCAGCTCCTCTTCACGGTCTATGGTTGACGATAGCGTGATCTCCTCCCCTGAATCCATGTCGGAATCAGTGGCTGTATTACCACCAAACTCCTCATCGTCATTGTTGCTGATCTCCTCCACCCAGGAGTCATCATCCGCGAGACCCTCTTCGAGGCTAATAACCGCCGACAGTGTATTCGCGCCAGTAACCACGGTGACGTCATCCACACCATTCTTCCCACTGCCACTCATCATCATTTTATTCTCCTCACTCTCACTGCACTTGTCCTGCTCAATGGGGGTGCTACCGTTGCTGGTATTTTCACTTGAATTCACAATTTTAATTGGTCGCCTCTTGGACGATTTTGGGGACACATCATCGGCACCTAGGGCACGCATAAAATACCCCGCTAGGGTATTATCACCACTGCACACATCATCAACATCTTGGGAATTTGTATGATGCACAATCACCGTGTCGGATTCCTCGTCGGACACAATACGCGTCGTATCGGTGGCAACGATATTCACTTGCACAGCAGGAGGGGTTGTGGCACGTGCATCCTGTGTGATCATTACCAAACTTGTGTACTTGGTCCCACCAGCTGGGCCATTGTGCGCCGCGTCCGTGCTTGTCGATTGTTCACTCTCAACTACCTCATGATCACCGCCACGATCACCGTCGCGATCACCTTCGCCACTTTCACAGGTGTCTTCGTCGTGTGTCGGCACTGTGTTGCCCTCACCTGGTGCTGCGGCGGTGGGGGACCCGTCGCGATCACTGGAGCAAATCTCCGTCGTTGTATGTGTGCACACTTCGCGGTCACCGGTGTGTATTGGTGCACCACCGCAAGAATTCGTTGCACTTTCAATTTCCACTGAAGTTGCTGCCGCTGCTACTGCACCAGAAGATGCCATCTCTTCCCGCTCTAAACTAGTTTCTTCTCCATCATGATTTTCATCATCCACACTCCTCCCTTCTGATTTGTCTGCAATTTCTTCACGAGATTTCTCATTAGAACTTATTTTGTCATCAACATTCAGGGAATCACTTGAGCAACCTTCCGGGAATGCTTCCTCCTCTTTCATGGGTAACTCCCACACATTGCTGACGTCGTTACTTGACCTGTCGACCACTTCATTATCCACCAAACTCGTATCAATACAACATTCACTTTCGTCTTGAACTGCTGCCTCGAGACTGTCCGCCACTGGTGATTCCGTTTGCGTATTCTCCATGCCACTCGTTCCCGATACATTATCACTTTTGGCATTTATTGTGTGCTCATCTGACACTGCACAGCTCTCATTAGATACTCTCGTATCACATTCCTCCTCCTCCTCCTCCTCAGTCTCGTTGTCTTGTGAATCACTCGAACTCTCCAGCACATTGTACGTCTTTTCCGCACTACATACCACTGCTGAATTTGTACTCTCTCCCTGTGGTTGGTCAGTTAATTCCTGGCCATGGAATGTATTAGCTTCAAGTGCTGCATGCACTTCATCATCATCGAGGAATTTAACAGAATTCAACACAACCTCTTGTGGAGTCTCCCCATCATCATCGAGGCATCTAATGTAATTGAGGACAATTGGATTTTCAGGATCGTCTGAATGTGCCTCATCAACAAGCCCATCAGGTTCACTCTCACTACCACCACTGCCACTACTACTCTCTGTTGTGGAAGCTCTATTGGTTTCCCTTTCGGGAATTTCCTTCACATAATTCAAAATAATTCCACAATCCTTCTCAGTGTCTGTATCATTGTCCGAGGAATCTTCCGTATTCCCATCGGAACTTTGGGAATCTGACGATGAATCGCGACGATTCACAACAAACACACGCGAAAATCTCTTGGATTTTGGTCGTCGGTCTGCCACTGTGCCCGTGTCGTCACTGTCAGTGGCTTCCGTTTCTGACGAGCTCGGATCCTCGCGTGCTGAACTGCTGGACACCGATTGACGCTCCTCATTGTCACTGTGCCCCACATCACTCACCCCACCGTCACCCTCATTGTCACTCTCCTCCTCCTCCTCCCCATGGGCATTGTCCCCAGTGACATCGTAACTCCGTCGAATGGGTCGCACTTGGCCCACGTCGCTATCGTGGGATGAGTCAGAGTCACTGGAAAATACATTCTCAGACTGCAGATACCCACACGTGAGCGTGTCAACAACACTACCCACGGACATTTTGTCCTTTTTTTCCACTTCACTCCCATACACGGGATTCTCCTCCTGTTTCTTCCCACTGCCCTCGTACCTTTCCCTGCACGCACTAATTAAATTACTCTCCGCCACCACAGGTGTCTCGCACGAATCTACTGAAATCGCGTCGTTGGCAACTTTCCCGTGTTGTTTTGCACCATCGCACAGTGATAAGGAAACCTTATCGGTGGGTTCAGGCGTACAATTGCGATTGACTAAAATGCTGCCGTCACTTCCACGCACATCTCTCGCATCACTTGCCACCACAACCTCTTCTTGGGCCGGTGTTGCGATGGGCACTGCTGGATTGCATTCTATTTGTTCGACGGTCGGACCGGTACTGCCGCCGTCTTCAGCACGATCGTACGGCACGGGTTCAGTGTTGCGAAACACACCAGACGCACTTGTGGTGCCTCCTTCTTGGTCTGCTTGTTGTATTTTAGCTTTCTCCTCCTCACCCTTTTGCTGTTGGTGCACCAGTGCCGCTGTATTCCACAATTGAAAAATATCCACCTGGCGTTGCTGAATTGCACGTATTTTCTGCTTTGCCACCGAATCCTCAATCTCTTCGGGTTGCACCAGCAAATCCGATGGATTCCAATTTGGTGGGATAAGCACGGGAATTGGCACAAACACCGTTGTTCCACCACATGTGCATTCCTTCTTTGCAGCCGATTTCCCCTTGTCACTGCATTCAGATGTTGAGGACACCTTCCCACTGGATTGCGACCAAGTTTTCCGCGTGAAATTCTTCATAAACATCAACTCTTGATTGACAAAACCATCAGAACTTGTTGGCGAAGAACTCTCTGCGTGCACAAGAAGCTCCTCATCCGTCCCTGTGTCGCTTTCGCGGAGTCTCTGGCGCATCAAGAAGGGGGATTCCGTGTGACCTCTCCTGTAGAAAATTGGCGAAGTCATGGGGGAACTCTTGAAGTGCTTCCTCCGTACACTTGGCGAATCAAAGGGTGACACGGAAAAATCCCTGAAGATTGCACGACTCCCCACGCCAGGTTCAAAATAATCCCAATCACAATCGTCCAGGGAGATGCTGTGTCGTGTATTTACTGAGCTGGTCGTTGAGCTACTATCCTCAAATTCCTCCTCTTTGCTGGATGAATCGGCGGAACTGATAAAGACCAACTTGTATTCATCTGTATCGGGGTACAGCATCTTCAGGCCATTGCAATTCTCATAGTCAGAAATGTCATCTTGCATGAGGGAAGATTTCCTATTTCGTGGTCCGGTGCACGCGTCACCTGAATTATATGCACCAATTAGTTGCTGTTGCATAGATACCATGTCATGCCCTTCACCCCAAATTACATCGACACTGCCCTACATATACTCAGCATGTTGTTAGGCCATCACCAACACCATTTGGTTAGTCACATATCGTTTTCCAATATACTACCAATACACCCATTACCATACTTATGTAGGTACATATGCAGCACATATTGCTTATTTACACATTCATTTTACATGGTAGGTATTACCTACTACCTCTTCCACATCCCCGCCAGCATAACATGTGTTTCGCTTTCTAGTCACAACAAAACCCATCAGAACATCATTGCATGCTGCTGATAGCATTTTGGTCAGAATCAGCACCCAGACAATACCAACATACCCTTCATTACCACTGTCGCTGCCACACAAATTGAAATTCTAGCTTTTAACTAACATTGCACAAAACTTCCCAGAAACACAGAGAGGTGATTATTTGTTGCTTCAACAAATGTTGATTTGTTGAAATAACTAATTTCTCAAAAAATATTTTTTCTAAAAGGAAAAGAGTCTTTAAGAAAATTCCATTTATTGGTCAAAGTTTTTTGATTTTTGGAAAAATTTCTCTTAATTCTTTTATTTCTGAGTAAGGTTGTTCAAAACTATTAATGGAATTTTCTTATTTTTTTACATCTCTTGCTAATTTTAATTAGTAAGAGTTTTTAGTAAAGTTAACCACCTTCACCAAAACAATACCAATAAAAAAACTTTTCTCAATTAATTAATTTTTTTCCAATATTCATTCATTTAATTATTTATTTATTTATTTATCTTCTCACTGAGAGAGAAAGCAATTTTCTTTACTTTTCTAAACAATTTTGAAAAAGAATTTATAATAATAATAATAATAATTGGTTTATTCACATTCCATTTTTTGATTTTACACGTTTTTTCCCTATACATTTTTAATCTACAAATTCAATTTGCGATGTGTGATGTACAAATGGGCGCGTAGATCATCTGTGGAATGGATACGCCGCACCGGAGTCTGTAGTGTAGACTGTGTTGGCTGCGGGGGGGATGTAGATTATCCCGTCTGCGGCAGAGGTCCGGCAACTGGAGGAGGATTTCACAACTTAGATGCAGTCCGCTGACAATCGATCTTTCATAGCCATCGGGAGACAGTTCACGGCACTCGATCACTATAGGTGCATCTTTCGCCAGATAGATGGTGCTGCAGTTATGCTCCGCCTCAAAGTAACTCAAACGTGCGTTGGAGCAGGAAAGGATGAACTGTGGAATGGAAAGGAAAGAGAGGATAGGAAACACGGGCCATGAACGGCGAAAAAACCGCAGGGGGATTCGAACCCTCTACTCCGGGGAGGTATGACCAAGAGTCGTGCTTAAACCCTCTCGGCCACCGGAGCTCAAAGAACTTAAAAACTTAACTTTCAAAGAACTTAAAAAATTCCGGACATAAAGTTAAAAAGCTTTTTAGATATAATAGATAGAATTAAATTCTAGAAATAATAAATAAATAAATAAATTATTGAATTGATCTTCCTTATCTTTCTTATCTTTCATCGTAATTTCCACTAATTTAATTAATGAAAAATTGAATTTTCTTCCAAAGAGTTTTGTAGTTAGAACCTCAAAATTCTTGCAAACAATAATTAACTAAAGAAGAATGATATTATATTATAAAAGAGGCTTTGATTAGCAAAATAGCAGTTTTTTTTCATTAGCTTTTGCTCTGATTTTCCTCATTATTTCGCACTCAAAAGAAAATGAATTTTCTCTACAAAATAAGAACTTTGTTGATTTTACAAATATTTTCTCTCAGTACATAATGCAAATGCATAATACCTTTTGGGAGCACACACAACTACATGGCATCGAATGACCCCACCAATCCGGCATCACTAATCTCCCGTAATACAGATGACATGAAATTATTCTTGCGTCAGCCAATATGTAATTAACATTGGGCATGAACAAAGGGATTTTATTGGTTTTTCGACTTGACTGTTCCTCTCCATTAACCCAAAACGGTCAGTCTTCTAATCAACTCCCATATAGTGCGAGTATATGTCTCCGGGAAGATACCCTCATTTCTCCGTGTCTGCCATCAAACTCAAAATGAATTATGTGAGTTTGTTTTTATTGTTTTCAACATGACCAACTGGACGGGAGCTAAGCATGGAGCTCTGTGTGCAGCAGCAGCACATGGGCTATGAGACAGCTTCAATCTTAATTACGAGAAATTGGCCAAATTGTAATTATCAATTATCGCTCGTAATTTATTGTTCGTGTTATTATGCTCCTGCCTCCTCACATGGGATGGATCAACAACAAATTAGACGACGTTACGTTAACAGAATATATTCTCCAGAAGGTTCTACATAAAGAATAGCTCAAGATTTTTCAGAGACTTTCTCATAGACATTGGCACACTTTTACATTTAACTGTGTCTTATGCGAAGAAAAATTTAAACAACAAGATAAAATGTAGCGATAATTCGCTACGCTTTAATTACAATAATTGAGTCCACAAAAAAGAGCAATTGATACTCTTTTGTGACCACTACGCGAGAATTATTTTTAAAGAAATTTCACTTTATGCAGCAATAATGCAGACAAATCTCTTTGAAAATCTCAAATCCATTCTATGGCATAAATCACACCGCACTTCTCTGCTTGAGTGATTCTTAAAGTGGAAACGGTGAGTGAAGAGAATATAAAATTGTTGTATAGTTTCCCTGAGTCAGAAAATCTCTATCTATGCTATATACTCAATGAAGTACCTCCGTAATTGATTTATCGTATCTGATTATTTTTTTGCAGCAACTATATACCTCGTAAATTCCGCACACTTCATGTACAGTTTAGTGAAAACAAATTACTCCCGGGTGGTACCTTGAAAGAATCAGCAATGCATTTTATTATTTCCAACCTCGGGCATTTTCTAAAAATTTCCATGTTAAGTACAATTTTTCCCCTTCATTTACCACCCAGCAAAAGAGGAAGATTTCTGGGTCATTTTGGTGAAATTCATTCGTACATTGCGGTGGGGCTACACTACACACACACACACATAGCTAACTGAGGGGCCACTTAATCGTCTTTTGCTGTTACCCATTTGGGAAGTTAATAATCCGAAACACTAAAAACTTGGTCAAACAATGCCAATAAAATGTACAACACTTGCAAGAAATGAAAGCAACCATCGATGATGAATTTCCTCAATAAAAAAAAAAACTTTAAGTGCCTTTTCGGCATCACCTGCTGCTTATTCTAAAGTATAAAGAGAAAACTACAATAATTAGTTAAGCTAATTGTCTTGAATTGTCTTACATTTTATTTTAGCTGATACGAAGTTCTTCTTCTAGAAGAATCTAGGATTAAATTTTCTGCAATGAGAGACAGGTTGATAAGAATATAAAGTTTGTAGAATATTTCCACGCAATTTAGAAAATTATTCTGAAATTTTATCAGCAATATAGGGAAATGGTTTCATGTCAATTGAGGTTTGTTTTACCGCACAATGACTGATAAATGCTTTATTTTTAAATTGATAACAATGTTTTGATAGAATATATCAGACGAATGTTTAATTTATTAAAGCACTGCGGCGTGGAAAGAATGGGAGCTTTGCGAACTTTAGTATAATTTTATATTTTAAAATTTAATTAATATTTTTGTTTTAATCAAATTATTTGTAGGAAATTAACCCATTACGTACGCTTGGTTTTTTTTTATTATCTTTAATTGCATAAAAATGACATGAAAATTTTATATTTTCACAGGAAAACTAATGAATTCGGTTAAAGAAATAGTTTGAGAATTTTTATGCGAAAATATAATTTTTCTTGATAATTTCTGGACAAGTTTGAGACTTTGCGGAAATTTCAAAAAATCCTTGAACATATCTTGGTTAAAACTTCCTTTTCTCATTGACTACAAAACACGAGAATTCAGGCGAATAATTCCCAATTTTCATCCTTTATTCAAGGCCCAAAGGAGATAATGAAAATTCCTCGAAAACCAATTTGATAAATCATCGAAGCAAATTCACCAAGAATTTAATCAAAACCTAATTATTCTAATCACTATTGGTGTATGTAGAGTAGAGAATGATCAAAAGCATGTGTGCGGTGGTATGTAAGCGATTGACGAGCCCCTTGGCTAAATATACTAATTAGCACCGAAAACTTTCCTCTTGCCACCACGTATATGAGGAATCTAATCAGAACACATTGGGAGCTTAGTTTTCATAATGTTAATGAAAGCTCTGTTTGTGTGTGTTTTGCAAAAACACCCGGAAAACTTTTGCTTTTCGGTTGGGTAATGAAAGCACAAAATTTTAGAATAATTAAAAAGTATACCATCCGTACTATGAAAATGTTTTTCTTCTCTTGGAACTTTTTCATGAAAATTTATCCCACAAGGCAATACGATGCGCCCTGTTAAATTCCGTATAAAGGTGTAAGAAAAAAAAATTAGGCGTTGAGGCACGATAATTAAATGTTTTTTTTTTGGAGGAATTTCTAATTGATGACTGCGGGGAAATAAAAGAAGTTTTATTGCGAAAAATAATTACACCACTTGGCACACATTTTGCAGCAATACGCCCCCACCATTTTCTTATTCCCTACGCCCTCCGCGTTGTTCTGTTTTGGAAAATGCTGAGATGATAATAAAAGCCAAAGCAAATGAAATTAATTCGTCATTTTACCTCATTACCATACAAATAATAGTCTGTCTCTCTTTCATCTGCTGCACTCATTCGGGTGGATAAATTAAAATATCGTACTCCCACGCCCAAGTCTTTTTCGTATATTACTTGCAAGTTGAACGTAATATAGCATTACATCCCCCACATTGTATGTTTGCTTTATGTGGGATCAATGGAAAAAGTTTATGTCGTCATCTTTAATTAATGGCACTGAGGTATGTTGCTGGCTGCCGTGGTATAAAATGTAAATGATACGACATGCTAAATTTGCGACAGAGCGATTTTTTTCTTTCATATGAGAGCAGAAAAAATGGTCTATAAATGCCAAGTGGCGCCTATAAATTTTTCATTGTGTTTGTGAAATTATTAGTTTATCTTTCCATGTTGTTTATGCTGGAAGATGTTTGATAATTTGCAACATTTTTCATTGAATATGTAGTTCAAATTGATGCTAAATAATTTACAAAATTAACTATTTTAGGAAGATTAATTTCGCTGGATTTTTCAAAGATTATTTCGTAAAATATTAATAGAAATTAACAAAATTTTACTCATATACGCTTCATATTTTTCTTTGAGCTTTACTTATGCAAAAGCTTTCAATAGAGTAAAAATATATAATCATTATATAAAGCTTTCCTAACAAACTTTTCTTTTTTACCACGAGAACAAAGCCGAGAACTTTTAACTACACCTTCTGCTTTTCTTAACAAGTTGGAATCTTTCATAAGAGATTTCTGTGAATTGCAGAAAAGTTCTTTTTCTTCTTTTTCATTTGTTAGTAAGTATATATTTACTTTTCTAACATGTTATGTACCTACTACAAATATTTGCTACTGAATTCACTGAATTAATCAATTTGAACTTTTTTTTTGTGATGTGAGTTTTTCTCAAGAAAAACTCCATTCAGATCTCACCAAAAGCTTAAAAAGCACATATGTAGTATAAGTGTGTTTGTCACTTTAGAAGCTTCCACCACCATAGATTAGTAAGATTCAAGCACAAGGGGAAGGAGAATATTGTGAATAGTTAGTGTGGAAACTTTTTTGGTAAGTTGCTGGTGAATAATTTCTCAATTTACTCACACAGGGAAGCAAAAGGAAGGAAAAAGTCAAACCTCAACAATGTTTTCCCAAAGTCACAAAAAAGCACATGGAAATACCCAAGAAAACTTCATTATACGTTACAGATTGTGTGTGAATTTGCAAGAAACTTAGAGAGAGAGAGACAAGTAGGGCGAGATTGTATTACAGGGGGTTTTATGGAAACTTTAAATAGTTGTTGCACATAAAGTTTTCTTGGATATAGATCGATAACCATGGCTGGTTAATTAGAAACTGGCTGAGAGGAGAGATTTTTCACTTCTCACCAGCAATAGCTCTGCATACTACAAAACTATACACAGGTATATGTAAATAAGTAAAAAATAGCAGTCTTACCTCCCTCCTCAGCTGCCTTCTTGGCGTTGCGTCTCTGAAGAACGACCTTCTTGAAAATCACGGCTGCCGCCTCTACAGCGCTCTGAATTTCAGCTTCACCCAGTGTGGTCTTGTGCTGAAAGCCACAAAATGAATACACGGTTGTTATTGACTTCAATGTGAATAAGGAAGGAACACCATATTTGGGAGCTTTGTGATTTTTCTTCGGGGGGGAATGGGTTGCAGAATATCCCCAAAAATAGCCCTTCAATTGCCAATCTCTTGCGAAAGATTAGAGGGGGATGAAGAGCCCCAAAGACGTCGAGAGTCTTTTGTGTGTGATTTCTAATGAGGCGTAACGAGGAGATTCTCACAAACATCGGGTGGCATTTTCTTCCTCTCATGCAGCTTGACGTCACACAAACTCTAAGCATTTTCTTTACCAACATTTTTTTCTTCTCCCTTTTTGCCCACCCATGCAATCAGACGCCGCAGCATGAGGTGGGCATAGAGGCGCTCGTCCCAAAGACCGCCCTGAGGTGACTTTATGCACTCCCTGTTGCGCTTAATGAAAGCTCCCGATGAACATAACTCATGTTACATGCAATTAAAGCGCCTAGAATCCGGCATTTCTTCACTCTTCTATTACATACAGCAACGACGGCAAAAAGCTCCCCACAGCATAGCACCCGAGTAGCTCTCGCAAATATATTGTATCGTAAACACTGTAATTTCTCTTTCCTTGCTATATATGAAAGATTACGAGAGAAAAAAGTCCCTCAGACTCACCTCAGCGGGAAGTTTTCGTTTTACATCCTGCTGCTCATCACAGATGCTGGCCTTCCGTTCGTCTGATTCGTTGAAAATTCCCTCATCGAGTGAATGGCATTTGTTATCATCCAATGCATTTCGTAGCCTCTCACTCATAGATGCGGTCTTCATTACAGCTTCCAAGCTGCGTGAATCGCGCTTCTGCAGCGGTATTGCCTTTGGAGCTGAGTTATTGACGTGTGCGGAAGTAATGGAAAGATGAAAAGAAAAGACAGAGATTTTGTCAAAATTGTTCGATTCGTTTTGTGCGGAAGTTTCAAATGCACCCAGAAAAACAAGAAACTTTTGGAGAGCTTTAAAGGAAAAATTAAGCTTAAGGTTAAATTATTCACAAAAGCTCTAGAGAAGTTTTCTTAGTTAGACTTAGAAAAAAGCTTTCATTCTTGAATATTTCCTAATTTCTAAATAGGTAACAATTTTCATTGAAAGAAAAGCAAAGGAAACTACAGAAAAAAATGATATAATCTGGGCTTTAAAATCTTTTAGAAAAATTAAATTAATTAAATTAAAAGAAAACTATTAAAACTATCAAAGTTTTTAGAGCTTTTAGGAGATTTTTGGAATAGTAGGTAGCAATAACACAATTTATGAAATTCGTTAATATATTAAAACCTATTGTACTTAGGTAAGAAAATAAGCTTTAAAAGCTTTAGAAGTTTATCAGGAATTGTTTCACATTGAAGCTCAACAATGTGTGTTAAGAATTCCATTTTATCGGATTGTAAATTCAAAAGACTTTCAAGTATTTAAAATTCCCTAAAAGCCAAAGTACTTCCATGTTGATTCTTTGCAATATTCTTAAAATAAAAATAAGAATTCTTCCTATTCACTGAAACGCTTTTCTTCGTAGGTACCTATAAAACTCAACCGACAGCAGTTGTTTAATGAGACCATAAAGGTAAAACACCTCCTTAAGGTGATTCTTATGGCTTTAAAGTATTTCCTGTGATTTCCGCCAGTCAAACGGAAAAGAAGGGTATAAACGTGTGGATGATAAAAGTTTTATATACATACATGCATATAGCGCATGTAGTACCTACAACGGAGAAGCTCCAGGGTGCATTTGATGAACATTAAGAGATGTATTTTCTCTGAGTGCACACAACACTATTAAAGTTAACAGCAAGCAGCATTACTCACCCGATGATAGTGCTGAATCTGGCAAATCGAGGGATTTGTAATTCTTACGACGCGGCGATGGCAGCTTTGATAGTTTCTCTTTCTTTTGCTTCTCCAACAATTCAGCCAGGGGCTTTGGACTTGGAACTTTCACTGTGTCAGCTCGTCGTAGTATCTGCGCGGCGTAAGATTTGGATTGAAAAAAGTTTCATCATTAGTAGGGAAGAGCACAATATGTGGACACAGCATTACCATCCACAATAGATTGCATGCGATATTTGCATTCATACAGAGAGAAAAATTATATGATTTTTTGAAAAACATCGAGAGAGACACAGAAAGAAAAATTAAAAGAAAAATCTAATGTGGAAAACCCACTTGGCTATCTCCTCTTTCAGGATGTGAAAGAGACCTTCTGGTAACAGGTTTAACGGGACGTGTTCCAGAATCCTCGCTAATTGACCGCATTGTCTCTGGTTTGGGTCTTACCGGTTCCTCATCGTTGGATGACATCACCAATTCCGGTTCAATCATTTCCCGCGAACGCCTCCGGCGCGTTCTTTCCTTTTTCACCGTTCTTATGTAGTCATCCGGATGAAAGTATTCCGGTGATGAGTCATTGAGGAAACTCTCCGTTGATCGTACCGGATGCCCACGTGATGATGCCTTCCCATCTGGGGGTTTTCCCTCCTCCGGATAAAGGGACTTCTCTGCCCCCTCGTACTCATCGTAGGCGGTCTCGAGGTAGCTGCTCTCATCCGCCTCCAAATACCTCTCAGGGTAGTCAACATAGCGTGGTGGTGTCTCCCCATATGGGCCCGATGGGGGATCATCGAAGGATTCAGCGAGTGTCTGTTTGGCTTCTGCAAAGGTACGCTTGATGGGGGATCTCTGTTCGGAGTTTGTTCGAATGAGATCCTCCTTCACATGCTCTTGGCGTACTAGCCTGAAAAGAGAGTTGTTGGGTGATACCCTGGACACATGCATTCATATTAATTAATCTAGTCTACCACCGCTGTATTCCAAAGTGCCGGTGCTTCTGTTTTTTTCTTTTCTTTTTCTTCTGCAAAAGCGTACGCATCGTCGTACACTTTTGGCTGTGCGTGGTATTCATTGTGCAGTGCCTTACCTTGGTGATCGACGCGTTGGGATCTCCGGGAGGAGCCTACGACCCTCACTCGGTGCATACGATCGTGAATTGGTGTACTCCTCGTTGCTGTGGCTGCGCACCTTGATCATCTTCGAGTGATCACGATGGGCAATGGACTGGGTTGAACCCTGTTCGTCCGTCATTGTTGGGAAGTTTTGTTGCGACAGGAAGGGACGTGGGTGCTGCTGTGGTTGCGGAAAGAGGAAGTTTTGCTTCTGCCGCGGTGAAATTGGCAAGAATTTCACGCCGTGCTGATGGATGGAGAGTGAGGTCATGGTGTCGGGATTGGGAAGGGTGTTTTGTCGTGAAAATTCCGGTGAACGCTTCATATATTGCGGCGAAAGTTGCTTCTTTGGCGGAGACGTCGGCAGTAGCTTGAGGTGCTGATCGGGATTGGGTAGTGTTGATTGTCGTAGCATTTGGTAGCGTACTGCCTGCTCGGTGGTCTCACCCGGTCCATCGGGGGATTTTGAGAAAACCAACCGGCTGGGCGAGGTCGGAAGGAGTTTGGGACGTTGCTGATGTGGTGGGTACAATTGCTCAGAGGAATTTGAGGGGAAGGTTGATTGTCGTCTAAAGGGTGGACATCGTGGTTGATCATCAGACTTCTCAGGTGAACGACTAAATGATCGACTGGGACTCGTTGATGAGTACTTAACTGAGGCATGGTGCTCATTTGGCCGGCACGGGAGTGTCGATTGGCGTCTTATTGTGAAACGTGGGGGTGCTGTTGGCTGTTGCACCTCCTGATCCGATAGATCCATCATGTTCTCATTGTCCGTATTGTACGGGCTGTACTGTGGGCTCAGCTGCTGCTTCGGGGAACCTGGGGGTAGTAGGTTATTATTGCCAAAGTAATTATTCACATCGGGATTTGGCAATGTAGATTGTCGCAGTATTCGCCGCTGTTGCGGCACATCCTGATAATTGACATCGTCGATATAATCCTGAGCTTTATCATCGCTAAACTGCATTTGAGCTGATTGTAGCTGATGCTGCATGAGAGATGGGTAATTACTTATCTCCTGACTCGGTGGTAGACTGGAGTAATTTCTATATTCAGCACCGTTTCGGATATGAGGCAAATATTCGTTCTGTGGACCTAAAAATTTTCCATAAAAAGGATGAAAATTAATTTATTTTCTTTTTTTTTTCATTCTCTCTCTCCAGGTGCAGCAAAACAACTTACTTGATATTGTCCAAGATCTGCGAATGCTCTTCTTTATGATGTCTGACGCTGAATCTCGCCTTGGGGGTCCTCTGGAAAATTCGTTCATCCACTCACCAGTGGCAGATTGTAGCTCCCTGTTCGGGGAAAATGGAAGAAGGAGAACACAAATTATTGCATTAATCCTTAATTACATCACAATGTATAACTTCAAGAAAGCTCCCGCATATATACAACAACAAAACGATAATAGAGTGGAGAATAAAAGGTAAACTAAATGCCATTTTCCTTAATGAAAAACAATTTTCTTTTTTTTCTCTCTATTCTAAATTGTATTATTGGCTGAAAAATCAAATCAATATTTACAGATTAACGTGCATTGGATTTTCTCCTGCCAATCTAAAATATATTTATAGAATACCTACATACATATTTTCATCCATATCTGAATTTAAAATCTACATTTCAGAATTGAAGTTTTTGCTGCAAATCCCCCAACTCGTTGTTTTTTGGGGGGAAATATAAATAAATATTTTAATACCAATACAAATCTCTTCCCTCCGTTAGTCATCGAATGCAAGCAAAATTCAATTTTCATCAAATGTTTGAATGTGGTTAAATGTGAACATTCTGCAATCTAATAGATTTATTAATAAAGAGTCGACTTATAGAAACATAGTTTTTTAATTAAATCCACCACATTGAAAGTTTTTTGTCGTTATTAAGTGAAAGAGAGAGTGGGAGGGCAAACAAAGGATAGTCTCTCTATCTTCCTGTCATACATTTTTTTTTGTATGTATAAAACTATATGGAAATTCAATATAAAATTATTGATTAGTAATGTCCAGGAAATATAAAATGAAAGAACGTATCAAACTATATATACATATGTATGTTACTGAATGGGGTATAGAGACAATAAGATTCTGTCGTATATAAAGCTAAAGTTTATTGTGATGTACATATAGAGGAGAATTCTCTATTTAGTTTGTCGCACAACTTTGTGCCAAAGTAGCACAATGTACCGTGACAAGCAAGTGGTGGTGGGTTGGTGTATCTTGCAGACAATTATTGGAGTACAAACTCACAATCAAACTTTACATGTGGGCCTGCCAACTGCACATAATGTTTTCCTTGTTTTGCCCTTCCCACTGATTACTATTTCAAGAAAAAATTAAATCAAAAATCACTCATAAACATTAAGAAATTCACTTTTCCGTGACAAAGCATAAGTGATTCAAATGCCAATCAAAAATTAATTAAATTAGAAGCTTCAGCTTAAATAGAAAGCAAAGTTTAGGATAATTTGTTTGTCTCGTTAAAAATTTAAAAATGAACGGAAATAAATAATTTATACTGTAAAGTTTTTAAAAGCTCCCACTAATTTATTAAATTATATTTATCAGGATTGAATTGGATGAAATAAACTAAAATTATTGGATAAATAATGAATTGAATTAAGTCAATTTACTCTTATATTGATTAAAGAATCAATTTGATTCACTCAAAAAGAAATCAATAATATTCAAGGTTAAGCTTTGGTTTGTTTGTGTTTTTTCCCTCTTACGTTTATTATGTACTCTTTCATTAGATAACCAAAATAATTTATTAACTTTTAATATTTTTATTGTAAAAGCAAAATTAATCTTTTAAAAATAAGAGGATTTTTGGATTAAATCCCATTTACTATGTATACATGGAAAAATTCTATATGTATAATTGAGCTTTCAAGAACTTCCTTCGTAAAATTTTTATATTTTCTTTTCCAAACCAATACCTTATTTACATTTCTTGCAAGGATGCACATGCTTATTCAAACTCATTCTATAATTCTCTTTTACGAGATGAACTCCTCCCCTTTTATGCAAAAGGTATCATAAAAGTGCATAGAGTATAAGCATAAACGTTCATCTACGTTTCCTTCTTACTCCATCATGACTAAATAGAATAAAATTCAAAGAGTCTGCATATCACTGTTATACTTTCAAAGACATTTTTATTTACATAAATTATGTTTTTTCTCTATTCTAAATTAATGAGAAAGGTATCTTGAAAAGAAATGTGAATAAAATAGTTTCAAAAAAGTCTTTCAGTTGCGACATCATATAATAGGGGTGAAGAGACATATTTTTTCAAAGAAAAAAAAACATTGCAGATGGTTTGGAGTAAAAAAAAGTTAAATTTTCATCTAAAAACTTTTAATATAATCTGGCGTAAAATTTTAATGCACTTTCGAAGCAAAAGAGTTTGTGATTATATAGTAAGATTGTACATAATATAAAGTAAAAAGTCCTAATTGTGAAAGTTTGCACATAGCAATTTCCCAGTTATTTTAAGAAGCGTCTGGGTACTTTTGTGAAAATTCTGCAAAAATTTTCCCCCTGTGTATGAATGAAATAACATAACGACGATTTTTTGCACGAACGAAAAGTTGCTGAAAGAGGGGAAAATTGGTGGAAAATTCAAGAGTGCAATCAACACAAAAGTACAAGAATAATTTTGCCATACTTTTTTTGTGTTATTTAGGGGCTCTCTCTTGTACATATATACATATTTCATCACTGAAATAAAAATATGCTGTGAAAGAAGTGGATTGTACTTGTGCATTAATTGGTGTGGGAGTGAAGTATGTGTTTGTATGAGGAAAATTTTTCATGTAGAAAATTATATATTAGATCCTTTAATTCCGTGTTGTGCAGAGGAATTTCTTTTTGTACATAATCACTGATGTTTGATTGAAGATTTCAAGAATAAAAATGTACAAAAATGAGTAAGATAAAATTGAGTGAGAGCAAAAAAGGGGGTATGCATTTTGAGAAATAAAATACTTTTTTTTTTCTTTTAAAAATCCTTCAATTAGGGAGTTTGATTGAGGGGGGAACGACATCAAGAAAAATTGCTTTATTTTGTAACTCACATTTGCTTATGGCACACAACGCAGACCCAGTCGGTCGTGCGTCTCGTGAACTCACGGCACGCTTTGCAAACGCGAAGACGACAGGATCTGCACGGGGCGCCGCGATTAATGATCCGACCGAGCTCCGAGCAGCACCGTGAGCACGATCGCTGTATTTCAATCGTAGGCCTGTCAAGGGATCCTGCCTCAATTTTGATTGCCCCCCTGCGACGTAAGCTCTGCAGTTCAGCACGCAGAAGCCTTTTTTTGCGTGAGGGATGCCCGTTGGGTCACGGTTGTGTTTCGTGTTGTGCAAAAGTGCATTTTTTTTACATTTTGGTCAAGACAGAGAGAGAGAGAAAGAGAGAATAAAGTGAAAAGAAAGCGTGTATGTTTTGCACATAAGAGGTCTATTATTAATTTTCCAGCAATTAAAAAACAATGGTGTTGCATACTATTTAAGCAAAAAATTCAAGAAATTGACACTTAAACGGTCTTTTAATTCGATGTATTATGTCGGTGGAAACAAACGAAGCAAATTGCGATGATTATTAGCATAAACTTTGCAAACAAAAAAAACTTTCCCATAATGCAGTTTAAAAAAAAAACATTTAGCACATTTTAACATCGCATAGATTCAATAATTAGCAATGTACACCATGCTTTGTTTCCCTGGAATTTATGTATGTTTGTAAAAATAAAATGCAAACAGAAAGCACGACATAAAAGCTCATAAATTGGTGAAGAACGGAAAATAAAAATAAAATAAGTGCTCACATTTTAGATAAGGGAAATACACCTGAAGCGGTATAACGAATTGAAAAATTATTAACAACAATAGTTGAAATTTTTATGGAGTTTTTATGTCGATAAGTTTTAATGGGATTCTCCTGATTAATTGCTTGTATTTTATCGTTTACATTCCGCCATGAATAATGACAATATCGGGCGATATATTTTTTATTAGTTGGGTAAATAAAAATGATAATTAATTACTTTTTTCTTGTTTTAAAAATTAAATAAAGTTAAAAATACTTCACTTTATCAAACAATTTAATTCATAGGTAGGTATATTAATTAAAAGAGTTGTTGAAAGCTCCAGGGAGCTTTTGGGTCTTTTGAGAATATAACGATTTATTAAAGTATTTTAAAAACTTTTCTTAGGCAAAAATTCAATAAATTCAATAGAATTTGACGTGAATTTCCAACATGTATAAACCCCCTTCCATTAATTGGGATGACTACAAATTTTAGTGCTATATATCGAATGTTTATGGGTGTCATCATAATATTAAGCTCCACCACATAAATTGGATCCCTCTTAATTTCTAATTAATCCCATCAATCATACAATTCAATTAACTTCAAAATGTGTATCATTTTGGAAGCAAAAACACATTCTATGTGTTTGTGAGAAAGCCTCACAAAAGCGAGAGTGTTGTATGTATTTGCTTCGTAGCTTTGAAAGGAAATTTCGTGTATATATGTAGATCAAATAAAACATCGAGAGTCTCAATGCTTGAGAAATGAAATTCCATTATTGTGGGGATTTTGGGTGGCGCTCTAGCCTAATTATCATTTAACTGGTGGCCCTGCCAAATGAACGTTCAACACGCAATTCCTCATAAAATGAATATATTTTGAGGTTTTATATACATTTTTTTTCACCCTAAAAATATTCACGGGACATTTGGGCTCAACATTTGCGTTAATTTTCACTTATTCAGCACTTCTGATTGCTCAGCACCACACTCACCGCCCGGTGTGGTCAGTGGCCCTCCATCATTCGTCACACAAAACTGTTTCACCTCACGTGCAAAACATCAAGAAAGTTCTTCACTTTTTTTTCTATGATAAATGTTTCCATACATAGAAATTGTTTTTTTTTTCACATTTGGAAAACGACAAGGTGAGCTTTTGCTACTGAACGAGAGAGCTTTCGGCATAATGGTTTTTTAATGCTCTCTCCCAGGGCTTTTTCCTAGACGTCGTCATTTTTCACTTTGTTGAAAAACACATCTCAAATGATGCGGAAATTATGCAGAAAAATATGCTTAAAAATTGATATATAGCACAATTTTGCAAAAAAGAGTTATTTTAATCGGATTAGTGATATGAATAGTTTTCCATGTGCCAGGAAATTATGTACATAGGTAGTTGAAGTAATATACAACCAGGCATACAACTTTCCATGATTTTCAATTTCATCTGTTGCATTTCGCGTGCCAACAATTTTTTTTCTCTGTATATTTCTAGAACTTTGCGGTGCCATTCAGAAGTTGTGAAAATGAAGGCAAACTTCCAACCATGATACGCTCGTTATGTATGATAATAAATTGGTATGTTGACATAGCAATATGTACATTGCAGAACACGTTAGTCATAGAGTTTTAAATTTATATCAATTTAATATGAACATATCTCACTTGAGAGACAAATATACATTGGTGAATAGTCCGCATACCTGCACACACTTCACCACCCATCATGTGGTTGGATGAAGGAGAACAAAATTTTTCCATCTTTTCTCTCCCATAGAGAGGAGAAGTGTTGAATATCAAGCTAACATTTCTCATAGTACCATGAATTTATTTGGTATGACTTGTTTTTCACTTCTTCTTTTCTTCTTCAT
Organism: Lutzomyia longipalpis; assembly: GCF_024334085.1. NCBI lineage: Eukaryota > Metazoa > Arthropoda > Insecta > Diptera > Psychodidae > Lutzomyia > Lutzomyia longipalpis. The sequence goes on from NC_074707.1 coordinate 6,137,445, forward strand.
GGTTAAAAAAATCCCTGTGAGCTTTATATCTCAGTGTGTGTTTTCTGTATGTATTTTCGCACGTGTGGTGACTTGAGGTAAGAAGATTGAGAAAAAAAAGAAGCATAAACACAATCTAAAAGATTTATTAAACATATCTCCTCTCCTAATGCTCATCCTTCATTTTTCACGTGTTCAACATTATTGCTTTTATGGTGTGGCGAAATGTTTTGTGTAAATGGCAACGAAAAAAAGTCCAACAACCACATCCATCTTCATCAACGCCCCACAAACCCCCCTCGTTGAAAACAACCCCTCGAAAAATTATGTAAATTGGAAAAGAATAAGCCTGACCGATTGAATATTTTATGCTTTTTATCCTCATCAATATAACTTTCAATTTAACGACAACCGAGTGGATTTTAATTGATAAATTCAAATTATTCTCTGTGCAGCGCAATAAAACACGAAAAGGGAAATGTAGAAAGGAAGAATAATTTGTAAATAATTATTAGGATCAATTATGTTAGTTAAAAGCATATTTTTTATTCCTTAAATGGCTGTTGTTAAAGAAAAATTCTACTTGAATTAAATTTTATAGCTAAAGCACATATCTTTCTTATCATCTCTTTTTATGTATTTTTGCAGTGTTTGTAGGAAGAAAATAAGTTAAATTGTAATATGTGACCGTTGGAACGATGTGTACGATGCAGTAAATGAGAAGAAAATGATAAACTTGAGCCAAAACATCCCCCAAAATTGCCTTGTGATGAACGCATTTACGTTTTTATGACCATCACTTTAATCTACACACAAGTTAGTTCAGCTGAGACCCGCACAATGAATGAGTCCGTTCCGCGTCCGACACCATCAACTGATAGAAGTGATCATAAAGACGTGTAATTAATAGGATTTCTTGGGTTTCACATTTACAACCATTTACAGCGTGCTACAAGCCATAATCGCAAAATGACTCCTCCACAAGCAAAATTCTCCATCGCTTCGTTACATAAAACGCGCCCAATTTTTTTTTGTTTAACAGCAAACATCCCATCAATTTATAATTATGAAGTTGTAACATAATATTTCTATATGGTGTTGATAAGATAAACATAGTGCAAATATTCCCGAGAATTAAGCTTCTCTTTTTCACAAAAAACATATTATATAGGTAGGTATCAATTAAAAAATAACAAATACATTTTCATTTCCTCTCACAATTGTAGAGCAGTTGTTTAAATACACATATACCCCACCATAAATACTCCATTATATGCTCTCAGCTCACAGCAATGAACAATAATAATAATATATTGTATATTCAGCAAATAATATAAATATTAGACAAGAATTTTGGCGTATTGTATGCAGAAATAATGTATTTAGGCTAATAAGGGAAGCTTGGTGCTTTTATGCATATTAGCTGGAAGCTATATGCTCAAGCTCAAGCACACGACACAGCGTCTCGTCTATTGTACACATAAAACAGGAAAAATATTTATACTTTCTCATAAGTAATATTCAAAATGGATACATAAACACTGTGACGTGTGTCTTTTGAAGTCACATAAAATTCAATCCTTTATTTGCTTAAACGGAAACCCAACCGTTATTAACATCAAACGCTGTTAAATAAATTTCATGTCAATCACTCTCCTTTTGCGTTTCTCTGTACAATTGCTTTTGTCAACAAATCAGTTGGATTCTCGATGTGAAATTTCCACGTACCTAGCATACGTACAGCAATGATACCACAAATGTATTTTGAATAGACAATCTGGCTATGTACATATGTATGAAACAATAAAGGTTTTGCGAATCACACGAACTATATAAATTAATAAATGATCAGAGATAAAATCCATAAGATGGTTTCTGTGATTCAAATAACTGCGCAAATCTATTAGTTAGATTAGAATCTTAAGAGCTAGAATTATGGGAATTTTAAATAAACTTTGAATGTTTTTACTTGGAAGGAGATTCGAAAAAGTTTATCATGAAGAAAACGTTGAGATGCTAGAAGAAGGAATTACCATTAAAAATCTTTTTGCCCATCGCCATTGCCATTAAAAGAATAATTTAACCGTCAATTCAATTTACGCTAAAAGACAAGGTTAAGAGTTCACAAAGTCACGACTAAACAATTAACTAAACATTCCATCAAAACTAGAATGATTAATGTTTTGTAATTAGCACTAAAAGGCATAGAATTCAATACCTATACAAAAATTCTAAAAGCTCCTAATTGTTCGGTATTTATTTAAGCTTTTTTTTCATCATAAAAGTTTGTAGCGTTCGCTTTTCCATGGATTTTCTTGATTTTTCAAACTGTCGTAAATTTCATAAATTTCATTAAATTTTTCAGGCTCTCAACCTTAATATTGGCCAACTGCTAGAATTGTTTTTTCTGAGGTTTTATGTGGGACAGATTAATGAGATTTGTGACGTCCCCTCCTCATTGGAAATTTATTTTAATATAGGTTTTGTCTTGATTCCCAGAGTATCCGCACGGAATTGGGGAGCCGAGCTCTTGGCCCCAAAAATCCCCATAGAATGTCGTTGAGTGATCCGCGCGTGAGTGGACGGAAGAGGCTACTGTCCGGATTGAGCCGGAAGGGGCTGCACCCGAAGTGCGAAGAAGAGAAGTACCATCGCTCTCCCACTGGAAAGGAAAAGATGCTGCCGTCTACGATGCCCCATGTCGATGGATGTGACCCCACGGGCTCCGTGAGCAAAGGAAAACCCTTTCACTGCCGAGCCAATGGCAGAAGAAGGGCAGAAGTGAGTACCCAAAGATGGAAGAAGCTTCTACACTGCAACATTCGTCGTGGGAGACGAATTCTACGTGCTGTGCGTCGTGAGACCGACGGTTGTGAAGATGCCCTCCACCGAGATGAGCTTCAGGAGAACTCCGAGTGGAGGACATGGATTCCCTTTCGGGGATGGGGAAAGTCCTCAAGCCTGACGCCGAAGGATGAGCATCAGGAGAACACCAAGTGGAAGACATGGATTCCCTCGCGGGACTGGGGAAAGCAGCATCCAGAGAACACCAAGTGGCTGACATGGATTCCCTCCCGGGAATGGGGAAAGTCCTCAAGCCAGATGCCGATGGATGTCAATGGGACGTGGCGTGCGAGGACACTCGCCGAAGAGACAGGAATCAGCGAAAACCTGTATCAAGTAACTATGTTTCATGTCTAACAATTCTCGTCGAATGACGAGTGGCGCCCAACATAAAAGTCATTTAAAGTAACTTGTAAAATTCTAAATTTCAATCCTTGCTTTTCTTTTCCTTAAATAATTTAAATTAAAGTTCCAATTAAAGTTGCCTACTTGTGGATAAAAGAAATGGTTTAATTCTTGCCAATTTTAATTATAGAAAACTGAAATTCTGAATAAAATTTATTAGTGCAAAAGTATAAAGAAAATCTTTTCCTTTCCATGAAAAGAGGTTCATTTCAAGTTCTATTTTCTTTCTCACAGGTATTTTTTTATTGACCAGTACAATATTTCCTTACTGCGTGTAAGGAAGAAGAAACAAAAAAAAACAAAAAGCTCAAAGGGAGTTAAAGGAAATTGAATGAAATACGCAACATCGGAGTGGTATGAGTAAGAAAAAAAACTTCCTGAAGAAACTCATTGAAGGACATTGAGTATGATTTGTGTGATTTTTCTCCTCCTTTTTGCACCTCAATTTGTGCAGAGATTATACTAAGAAAACACACCATGAGCTTTCTGCTATAGCCATAAATCTATTATACTATATATCAAGCATATAAAGCGTGGAAAAGTTTCCATTATTGCGTCCAAGAGCAAACGGGAAAAGAAGCTGCTGTAATAGACAAACAAGTGAGGAAAACTTTTTACTTTACACAGCTCCGGGAGTAAATGTTCTCCTCCACCCGTGATAAGGCTTTTTTGAGATAAAATCAATATGGTTTTACGCTTAATCCTTAGAGACTTTTTTCTCTTTATTTTCCGCCGCGTGCAAACTTTTGTCCAAAAAGCTGTTTATAATGTAACCTCAATCACATAGAAATCCCAGCGGTGCCAAAAACTTGAGATTACAGGCCAAATATCTCAAAGCTATGTGCGCAATGGTTTTGTACTTAAAGAAAAAAAAACAAGTGTTATGATTCTTTTTTTTGCTAAACTCAAATTAAAAGTTCCCCAAGTAGTGACATAATTAGTTAATCCCGAGATAAGGAGGAGTGTGTGAAAAATCTTTATTAGTTTCTGTTGTGTATTGTAATCTTAGGGGGAATTCAGTTGAACGACATTTAGGAATTTTGTGAAAGTATTTTTGTACAAACATGTACTTTAGATTTGAGATAATTGAATTATTGAGACATTTTTGTGCTCACTTCTTCTTTCTTCAGTCTGATAAGCAGAAAATTGCACATAAAAGTGGAAGAGAAGCTTGAAAACGTTTTCATTCATCGCCGCATTGAATGGCTTAATTGCTGTGTCTCAACACTTTCAATTTATAATTTTATATCTAATTATTATTGTTTTTATCTTTCCGCACTTACACATAGCATCTGTTTGACATGAAAATATGTAATTTTTAAACAAAAATATCAATTTTAAAATAAATCCAATTTTAAGAGAGCTTAAATAAAATTCGTAGAGTTAATCGATATAGAGTTAACAGTGGGAGGGAAATTGTTTTCCATTTAATTTCTCTAATTTATCGTGTTAGTTCCAAATGGCATAAACTGAAATGTTAAATTAAAAATACAAACGCGCAATGTTTGAATTGCTGTATACAATTTTGCAGCACTAATTTCCAACATTCATCCATTATTCATTATGAGAAAATGCAGATAAATTTACCCCCAAAGACCGTCTTGTGTCTTGTTCAATTGATTTAGCCATATAAAATGCAATTACAGTTGATTGAATTAAGTACAAAGAATTGCTTCTAATCACATTTTCTCTATAAATAGAACGTTATATTTATTTACCTATTTTCCGTGAAGATCATCTCATTAACTCATGTTTCTTAATTTACATCTGAGTGAGAGACTATAGTTGATATTTAATTACGTGAGAGACTTTACACTAGACAAGCTACATAGGAGAAGGATTAATCACACAAAATTAGGTGAAATTATCTAAGAAATAAGAAAGAGAGAGATCCATTGAGAAATTATGTAAGTTTGACAAGAGAAATTGCTCTTCGTGCTGAAGATTCTCGATTATTACCCATCTCTTATGGAATAACGACTGGAGTAGCATATTAATTTTGTAATTTAAAAGTCTAATTAAACATGAAAATTGGGGGATTGTGTGTGCAGCATAGTGGCTGTGGCGAGAAAATGTGCATTTTAAGTAAATATAACATTCACAGCAACATGTTGCGATAAAAGAGGAATTAAATGTCTAACAATCACCGGAACTACACATTTCATACATATACTTATAATTAGATTTATAATTTGTTTCCCAAACAATTGCAACAATTTCTCACATTTTACGAAAACTCACTAAATTTTCATATCTCTTTTGCTTGTGAAATGTGTTGTTGGTATCATTTCCAATGCGTAGGTTTTATATGCAACACACACCAGCAGCATTGTTGCTGTACCAGAAGCACATCGAGAAACAAGATTAATATTTTTATATGCATAGCATGAAAAGTAATTAAATTTTCTTTGCATTTTCATGGTAGCGCAAAAATGGTAGCAAGTACTTTTTTGTAAGGGTTGTATGCATTTTGTTTAAATTACATTTTAAATACAATTTATACTGAAAACATTACAATGTGGGTTTGTCTGGGCGGCTATATGTCTTATTTTCTTCTATCGTGCGTCTTATACCAAAGCTCACATCGAATGAAAATATTCGTGACACAATTTAAATGTGAGACATGAATTTCTCATAGTATATAAATCCACTTACATATCTTTTCACTGCATGGAAAATCACATGAATTTAGACGTTTTTTTCTCTCTCACACATGGTTTAAAGAAGAATAGAAGGAATGTGCCGGGAATTTGGTTTGTGTGCAAGAAAATGCAACAAGTTCAACAGATATCCAAGTTCAAGTAACACACGAGGGTGGAGAAAATTTATATATTTATTTATGGACCCATTTCCCGTTGCATTCACGTTGCGATTTAAAGTTCTAATGTACCTATCTAGCATTGACCTATATTCGGTGTAATTAAATACATCTCAACAGGTCGCGGATGTTTAGTTACACGATGTGTGATGGATGACCGCGTGTTTGTAGCACATTTTGTGGTCAATCTCAATACCGTAACATGGATGTTTTTTGCATAAACATCAACAGCGGCATGCAAAATTGTTCTAATTTATTGAGCAGTTAGTCAATTAAGTGATTAAGTGATGTATTTGGGTGAATTGCTGAGAGAAAATTCAAAGAAAAATATATAAAATGAGACGCTGTTGGGAGATAAAAAAAATGTTGACATGATTAAAAGAATTGCGTCTTGCTTAATGCATCGTGAGACTGAGAACAAGATTCTTCTGATTGATATGAATAGCAGGGTGATAATTCTAAATTGCAACGATGCATAATTGTGATTTTCACACGAGGTTCTTCACAGTGTTTTGCATAAAAATTTCAGAAAAAAAGAAATCGTTAGAAAGAGAAGAATTCTGTACCCTTTGAATGTAAAAAAATAGTAATTTAATTTTACCCTGATAAATAAATTATCAAGAATTTTAATTTGCATTGGAGAATGAAGTCTTTTTCTTGGAATTTTGTCAAATTATTTAAGGAGAAACATTCGAAATTCTAAGAATAACTGAAAGGTTTCACTATTAATCGCCTTACCATAAAGCTTAATCTACGCATGAGGAGCTTTGCAGTATCCTCTATTTACCAATCCATTCCATTAGAATATTCACAACGTTGTATATAGCTTTATGAGCTTTGAAATAAGCTCCCAATTTATTTACTTATCGGTAACATGAGATAGTTTCAATATAGTTTACATAATATGTACAATTTCATCAAAGGAATAGAGAAGTAGAACTTTTCTTCATAATTCTCCAACGAGCCATGGTTGATGGTAAAGTTTATATTTAAAAAAATATTTTAAAAAAAAAGTAATAATAAAAACCAACATTTTTCATTCGTGAGCTATTTTTATCCCTTCCAGGAATAAGGATATATCCTGCTAGTTTACAATAATTAAAAAAAAATTAATGAGCAAAAGTTCTAAAGAATCTTCTAATCCTGAATATAAAATAACCCACCATCTCTTATATTAAGAGACGCAATTTAATTCATTTCCTCTCAATCCTTTCTCTCCCTGTATAAATTCATTTGAAAGGGATAATTAGCTTAATCATATACCTTTGAACATTATTGTAGCATAAGCTCCTTTCTAAAATCTATTCGCAATTTTTTGCTATGTAATAAAATATTTATATAACCAAGCATTAGGGTAAGAAATTTAATAAAAAAAAAAAATCTCCACAATCTCTGTCAGAAGAGGAGGAAAAAAAATTGAGAAAAGTGGTTGAACCACATGAACGACACGAACACATTGCCATATGACTGTGCAGTATGGGATGCTAACCTGTGGCATCTTTTGTCCCATTACAATCTAATCAAATGGCGAGAGAGAGAGCGAAGAAATTCCGAAAGAAAGTTTGTTGGATCATTTCGGATGATGGGGAAGAAATTGAGTGGATACGAAAGAAAAAAAGTTAATTCAAGGCTCCCGGATGGCGCCGGAAGAGCTTTTTCGGTACGTATCTCTCCTCGAGTATTTGTTCTACACCTTAACACCACCAAAGTGTTAAAGTTTCCTCCAATACAGCAAGACCGGTTTGCTGCCTATTCACGTATAAACGTTGGTGCGCGATTGCAATAAAAAGAAATCAAACTTTTCCGTCTCCATCGTTTTTATTGTATGGTGGAAACTATATATCCAAAATGGCATTGAGTTTGTAAGAAAATGATCTAATTCCTACACTTAGCACCTATTTTTGCAATTCGTACGTATAGCGATTTAGTCATCACAATTGGCAACAAGGTGACACTGGGTGGGGTGTGGGAGGCCACCCAAAAAATGGGTGGAAAACTTAATGATAAAAAATTGCGCGGGGAAAAGCACAGAAAGCTTAAAAAGATTGAAAATTTTCTTTAAACCTCCTATTGGTGCTATTTTCCTGTCTTGCCTTTAAGCAAGTTTCTTTTTCTTCATTGTTGCTGTTGCTGCTGCTGCTGGAAGTCTCTGGCTCCATGATGGCCGCTGACATTGTTTTCTTCTGTCTTGTGTGTTACTTCTTTACCAACACAGCACCTTTTCTCCCCAACAAAACACTCAAATTTCCACATGAACTCATCACTTATCGCAAAAGTGCCACCATAAGTGGAATTTTCACTGCACAAATGCACAATTTTCCCCGTGTCAGGCACAAAAACACTTTGCGCACATAACTCTTATTGGGAGCAACAGCCACAAGTTGTGAGTGAATTAATAGCACTCGCGGAGTATCATATAAGCAATTTCGAATCGTTCGCAGTGCAAAAGTCGACTGACGAGGCTAACAAATACAAGAACTCTCTTGCCTTTGCTTAAGCCACCGAACTGTTCGTCAGCAGATATTACCTGCTGTGTACTCTGTGATACGACACTATATCCATGTATTCGTGCACCTTTCCACTATACGTTCCGAGACTTGAGCTATTCAGCGTCTCAAAGTAAACATACGGCTGAGAATTTTACACAGAGTGATCATAAAGTCAGATTCTTTGGTCGAGGAGGAGTTCTCTTAAGTTAAGAGACTTCACCCCATAGGGCATGAATTTCCTATGAAATCATATTCAATGGACAATAAGTTGCTCTCATCTATCATACATTGTCTCTGACAGACAATTCCTTCAGGTCAGAGGAAGTCATATTTCTAAAGAATCTTGCTCTTACTGCACTATCCTCTCAGTCAGATGATCTCTTAAGACATATGATAGGGAGTACCTATTTGTGTTGGTGTCAACTCCAACACTACTCGATGCTACACTCTCTCTCTTTTGACTCTCATTCACCCAGGGAACAGGTGAGAAGTCATCTTCACAACACACACACATAAGGAGGTGGGAATGTTGCTTGGAAGAAGTGTTGGCATTCACAAACATAGGAGGGCACTTAATTTCCTATTGATGTAATATGTATACACTTCCTATTTGTTCCATGATAAGGGAAAGTTTTGACGAAATATAAAGCAATGAAGCTTCAGTTAACTTTAAGCCCCAATAAAATGTTTATGGGAAATTCTAGCAGCAGCAGAGAGAGAGGAAATATTTGGAAATTTAGAAGTTTTATTACCGTATTTAACGATGAATTTGCCCGTTGATACTTACATACTACCGTATACATACATACATAAGTCGCAACCTAATTTATGCTTCTAGATCACAATGATTTTTTTTCCTAGACATTTTAATGTCCGGTCAGGAAATTAAAAGCACATTTGAAATATTTATTGAGTACATGATTGGGATTTTTATTTTGGAGCTATATAATGAACTATATATGAAACTACAAATAGCTAAATTTTGTTATGTATATATTCACAAAATTCCTTTAAACTTATCTAAGAAGAATAAAAAGATTCTTTGAACACTCCGGCGGAAATTCTGGGAAGCCAAAAAAGCATAAGAATCCTTAAAGCTTTCAAGTATGTATATAATTAGAAAAGCTTCTGAAATAAAACTTTGTTAAAAGAAGTCATTTGAGAAAATTTTAAAACAAAGACAAAGAAAGCATAATGAGCTTCTTCATGAGTATTAAGATAATGTCCTTTGTTCCGTTTAAAGGGTGTTTAAGGGAGAGAAAAAAACCCTTAAATACCCTAAAATCCATTGCTCATTTTCTTGCAACAAATTCCACTACAATACCACCTTATTTGCCAAAGTTATACGCGCTCCTACTCTTCACGTATCCCCCAACATGTCAAAAAACTGTTTAATATCGTGACAAGTTTGTGATAAATGGAACCAAATCGAATTTGTTTCACCTCATCATTAATCATGGTGCGAGAAGACCCTTTTTTGCGAGAGGTGGAAAAGGATATGAAATAGTGATGGGTTGACATAGGACTGACAAACTTAATAGAAGGTTCAGAAAATCTATATGTACATAATACAATCCCCTCTGTGCCTATATAAAAGCACTTAATTTTCCGGGTGCCTCCGAGATAAATCGAAAGATATTGCAAATTGCTTCAACATGAGCATTTCATTTGATATGAATAATGAAAAAGCTTCTTGATGAAAAAAATTGTAAGAAATTGAGGTTTTTTGATAAATAAATCGTTTTATTTTACGAAGAACTTTACACAAATTACGCTTTTATGTGGCATTTGTAATTTGAACTATTTTCTCTTCGTTCCAATTTCGTTCGAGTTTGGAATTATAAATTAATTCATTTCAGTGGACAAAGTTAAACTTTAGTGGTTACATGTCATTTAATTCATCAAGTAATTGAGGCTTTTGGTATGTACTTTGAGGGCTCTAAATGTGAACTTTGCACCAACACACAGTCATATGATAATACTCTAGAAATAATTTGCAGGAAAAGCTCTAAAGCTCCCCAACTGTATGTATGGGAAATGATAGTCTATGCATGTTTAATTGAAACTTTCAAAATCCATTATGGTTTTGCATTTAATTGCATTGAATTTTAAATTATATGAACTGATATATTTCATAGAATTATGAATAAATTAAATATTATTTAAAAAAAATGAATTTACGATTTATTCTATGTATTAGGGGAGATTAGAATGTGCCGGGTCACGCAAGGGGTTGGGAAAAGCTCGGAAAAATTGCATTTCACTTCAAGATTAAATGAAATGATTTGAGAGAAAATTATAAGGGGGAAAATTTCTTATTTAATCGGTTTTAATTTAGATTTTTACGACATATTTTACTACAAAAGAAGCCGAAGAAATTATTTGAAAAAAATTTCTTTCCGCTTTATTTCATCGCAATAAAGTTCTAAATAGAGTTGAAAGTTTCAGTGAAAATAATTAAAAATAAATTATTTTAAATTGAATATAAAATGATTTCAATAATTTTTGTAAATAACACCAATAATAATGCATAAAATATGATATGTGGAAAATATTTAACATAAAGTTCTATAAATTATTCAAAAATCCACCCTATTTGAGCTTCAAACTTTAAACATGATGCTCAACAAGTGAAGGAGTGAAGGAAAACTGAATACATCTCGAAGGGTTACATCGATTTTATATATAGGTACATAAACAGGTATATAGAAAACGAGGTAAATTGTCGCTTCGCTCCAATTTACATCGCCCCGCTTCGCGGGGATTTGTTGCGCTTCGCGCAAATTTTAGAGGAAAAAAATTGTGATGGTTTGATTGAGGCCACTTATATATCCCGGAGAAAAATTTCGGAAAGAGAAGAAATCATTTTCATACAACATTTCAGGCGCCAAATTCAAAAATTTGCAAAAACTGCATGAAATCTCTATGGGGGGTACCTGAAGGGGGGCTTTGGGGGGAAAATGAATACGGCCATCTGAAACCGCCTGTTATAAGGAGCCTCTGTACCAAATTTCATCGCGATTGGTCAAACGGTGTGGATTTGTATAGAAAAGTCGGAACGACGATTACCAACAAACAGGCCTTTCTTTATTATATAGATTTTACATGTCAAATTGTGCAACAGGCCGCCACATAATCCTCATAAATATTTATTCGCGCATTCTATGCGCTATGAAATATTTCAGGTATAATTAAATGTCAATATAAATGCTATCTATGTATGAAAAACTTTTAAACAAAAGTATTTATGGAATCAATAATGCAAAAATTTTAATAAAATATTTCAATGGCATTTTAATGGTTCCACAAAACACTGGCATTGCATTTTTAATGCCACAAACCACAGGTTATTTAAACGCAAAAAAAATATCCTTCCCCGTCATTATTGAGATGGAATTTGAGAAAGTTCACAGGTGTGGACTTTCCTCCCATTGACAAGTCAAAGTGTCACGATGAGGAAACTTTTTGAGCATCATCGCTGAAATATTATATTAAATTCTCATTCTTTTGTCTTCATAATAAAAAAAATAAGGAAAAACCAGAAGATAATAAAAAGGAGGCATATCAAATATCCTTTACATTACGAATAACGCAATATTGTATATTTTTTCTCAAGAAATCCTCTCGCGTCTTTTATGTCTTGAGCGCGTATTTTTTTCCTGTGCCTCGCACAAGGAGATTTTCATAATCCATTTATCTTTGTCAGGTGGATGGATAAAATTCTCCGAACGAGTAAAGTAATCCTTTTTATGCATTGTGTACACGTTTATTTGAAAAGTTTAGCCCACCAGATAATTTACCATCTGCTTTATTGAAAATATTCCATCTCATTCTTTTTATGTGCTCTATCCGGGGTAAAAAACACCACCGTAAAGCTCAAAAAAAAGTTCTCCAAGTAAACTTCCGCTGTGTTTGTTACATTTGCGGGGGAGCTTTCAGGGAGAATTCATGAAGCATTTGTGGGTCAGAGGAACGTATCATTTCCATAAATTTGAATTTTTGGTCATTGCAAATTCCATCGAATTAGTTTTGAGCTAAAAGTTTAACTAATGACCACCCCTGAACGGAATAATAATTTGCCACATATTAGCTAGGATGATATAACCCCAACGTCAATGTATTTAAATTTGCTTGAATACTGTACGACGTAGTAGTTTCACAAAGTGAATTTTTAATATTATTTCCCTAATTTTATTGATGATGATGTAGCATATCATCAAGCATTATATGCTTTGTTTTTTTTTTTGCATAAAATAATTTACAATGGGGGCGTGGTTTTAACATGTTTTTAGGGTAAATTATTTTCCACGTTTTCCCAGTTAAAAAAATGTAAAATAAAAAAAAGCTTTAAAGCTTTTAATGAATGTTTTATCATGACCTCAAAGGACAATTTTAAAAATGAATAAACTCCTTTATTGAGGCGGCTTCAATGCTGCTCTTGTGGTATGCTAAACATTAACTTCTTCATTGTTAAGTAGAATATTTATTTAGTTCTTACTTTTATTCAAATATTCATTGTGCATGAACGCAAATATGATACCCATGACCACGTTAAAGAGCGAAATATAATGTTTCTTTATTGACTCATAAAATACCAAAGAATCGCCATTAAATAAAATAATTCTTTACGGGAATGTATAGGGGGATACTTTCAGAGTTTTATGAGAAGCCCCATGAACAAGCCATCCCCATCTTTTACCCAGTCTAAAGGTAGCCTTTACTGTCATTCACTGCAAAAGGACATGCCTATGATGGTGAAGTGAGAAATGTATACCTTCATAGGGGTGGAAAGGGGATGGTGGGATAAATTAATTCCACCCCCTTCCCCGCGATACTATAAATTCCCATTGTTAACGTCATATCAATGAAAAGGATGGCACCGTGAGAAGCATGAATATTAATAGTGGGAGGCATCACCTGTTGTTAGTATTATGCATATACAGAAAATATAACAAAAGCCAAATGGAGGAGCATTCATATGCATATATGATGGTGGGGGTGGTATGAAATGCAAAAAAGATCATTGTGTGTAAAACTCGTGCAGAAAACATGCCCTATGAGAAGCACCTACACACCATTTTATCCTTTTCTGCTGACTATATAAACATAATTCATATAACATTGAGAGAGAACAATGATGCAGTGATCTTTCCTTACATAATCCTCGTTGCTTCACGCTGCCGGATCCCCTCATCTCGTTGCAACACAGCCAGGATCATTTGACGTTCACGCTCAGATAAATTATCAAGGACCTGTGTTGTGGTGACTGCAAAGTCCGGTGTGAGATTGCTGAAAGTACTGTTGGGTATACTACTTCCCTGATAGTTGTGGTTGCTCTCGAAGGAACGTACATTGATGGACGGTGTGGCGGGTAGGCGAGCACTTCGGCCACTCGCCATGGAATCCATCGACCGCCTAGAAAGATAGAATGAAGATGCATGGATGTTACCACATTACAAATGAACTACACAACATACACACAAAAAAACGGAACATTATTGTATGGCTGGCTAAAAGAGAAAAGCTTTGATTATTTTATATGCGCACACTGTGAGAGTCAAGGCGATGTCACAAGACACACACAATGTTTGTTTTTAATTTAAGCGTGCTGCAGAAAGAATTTGCTGTGAGCAAAAATTGAAAAATTAAATTTTTTTGAACGATTTGAAAGCGTCTATTAACTCACTACATACCTTCAAAAGCTTCTAAAATACTTTTAAAAAAATGCTAAATACCTTCAATTTATCTATATTTACTTTCAAAGCAATAATGTGGTGTATATCGTCTATGAAGCTTACTATATGAGAATGATATGAACATTCTGTTAACTTTTTCCCATCTCCGGCGATGATATTTTAACGTGCTTTCTGAAACTTTCATACGATATGTATGCATAAATGTTCATACGAAAGCTTTCGGAAGAAAAAGAAGCAAAAAAAAGGGTGAACATAAAAAAGAGAGATAGAGGAAGCGCTCAACATCTTTCTCCTCACTCACTTCATGTGCAAAATAGCAAAATAGAGAACTACCAAAAATGTTACATATGAATAAAATCTGCAGGAAAAGTGTGATAATTCAGCACAGGATACAGCTCTAAGATGGAAAGTTAAGCAAATGTAGGAAGCATATATGTAGGGTTTTATGCGAGATTTGTACTATCAATCTCTTTTTGCAATTTCTCCAACTTCATTCTCATACACATTTAATGGACATTTCCCTTCTTTTGCAAAGCGAAAGCCAACATAAAGTTAATATTCTGTAAAATTTCCAATTTATCTCTCAATTGTGTCGTACGTACTTGCAACATATACTATGTAAGTATTATTCTTATGTAGGTACATAAAAAAAATATTATATTATGCCCACCTTACTTTATTATGTTCAAGTCATTCAAACGCAAAAGATAACACTTTCCTCATATTTTTTTTCCCAAAAATTTTGCATAAGGAAAAAAAATGAAAATGTATTGGATATCAAACGAGCCGTAAAATACCTCTCGAATCCTTTTCTCAGCCTTTAGCTTTTCAAATATTTTTCTACCCTTTAAATGTGTTTTCCTCCCCCTTTTCACCCCCAATGAGGATTCCACGAAGGCGAGTTTTTTTTTTTCAATCCCAAAAACCCAAGAAAAATCATTTACTTTGTAATGTTTCGACTTTAAAAAAAAACCGAGACTCGCTTTCTGAATGCTAAAGAAGGATTTCTTTCCAGTTATCTCCCACAAGAGATAATCCCAAACGAAGCAGAGTGATGAAATCATATTTCAATCCATCTCTATACTGAGATGACTCCCCGACATTGACCCCATTTGTGTCACCATTGAACGGGGGAATTGCAAGGATAAAGTCTCAAATGTAATCCGCAAGTGTTTTTGATCTATTTCAGAGACATTTTAGCTTTCAAGAGAGATTAGAGAGATTTATTATATTCGCATTTTGGTGTATCACAAGTCGATAAGCCATTGAAAAGCAAAGACTCACAGAAGATCGAATTAACCAAAGAGAAGCAAGAAGAAAATTTCAACAACAAAGCGCGAGTAGAAAAGCTCGAGGAAAGCTGGATGGAAAAAAGCTAAAAATAAGCTCTTTATTATATGATAGATGTTTCAAAGAGTTTAGCTAGTCGGTGTATCTTCTGTAGAGATTGTAAAGTAAGTAAGGTAATATCTGAAAACATTTAGCAAAGCTTTAAAGCTCTTCCGTAATTTATATATTTGAAATTCAAACTTCCGCTTTTTGAGATATATTGTGAAGCTTAAAAATGATGTAGAGATATTGCGTTATACCTAGAAAAATAACTGGAAGTTATCAAAATGAAGCAAAAGAACCTTTTTTTCTGAGAAAATGTCAGAAATTGCAGAGAGAGACATGAAGGGCGAGGGGTTCATAGGTTATCTTCAATATTTCTGCTATATAAAAGAAAATAAATATTGCAACCCTTAGTACGCCACCCATAGAGGCTTTTCCACATGAATTTATGAAACATACTGCATGAAAATCATGCTGGCATATTGAATAGGATGATAAATGGAGTGGTGGATATAGGGTGTGTGTAAGAGAGTTCATGTATTGGAAAATTGCGAATTCGTAGATTGTGCACAATACATAAGTTATAAGTCTAGTCACTCTCTGAAAGCTCACCCGTATACAGAAGGGTGGGAGATGGTACTAAATGTTCCAGGAGCTCTCACAGGTATTTGCAATTCTGGATGTTTACTCAAGCGCAGGTGAATTGAAAGGGATGCTGAATTCAGAAGATAAGTGGGAATTGCGACGGTGCTACGGGTTGCAGGCACAAATTATGGATTAACCCCGTGAAGGATTTTGTTTGCAAATGTAAAAAGGGGGGATCAATACTTTATGTTTATTTAACATTATCAACTCGGTTAGGTCGATTGCATCGCATAAAAGAGACAGTTCATCCCCTATTTATCTCTCTATAAAACGCAAAAACCCTCTTCTGCGTACTCTTTGTCCTTCTGGCGTACTTGAGAGAGTAACTCCCAAAGGATTGTCTCGTAAATTTCCATTTTCTCTCTGGGTATCCCTTAGCTAATAGAGAAAGTTCTCCTTATTCTTTTTTTCGTTAAAAAAATCTGCTTGAGATAAAAGGAAAATAAATCTTCATCACGTAATACAAATTTGCTTATTTGAAAGGTCACTGAACCGGCAAATTGACCTTTCCTGGCTTTTAACAAACTTTTTGGTACTCTACGCCCCTTTGTGAAGAAGATAACTTTCACCCGCGCCAAACAAACCAATAAAATGTGGGCGTCATTTTATTGAAATGCTATTTTACGGCACGTAAATTTCGATCTTTAAATTTTTACACACAAGGAGACATATTTTATAGACGATTTTGGCAGCCTTTTCATGATTATATGCACATCTGTGCTGTGATTTTGGGATGGAGGTTTTTTGAATATTCTCTAGGAAGGGCAAATAGGATCCTGTATTGGCTCTCTTGTTTGAGATTTCATATATTTTGTAAAAGAATTTTCATCAAATATGTAAGACTAATAAAATGCAAAGGCCAAGAATTTTTAAATATTTTTTTCCTAATTATTTTTTCGCTTAAAAAGCATTAAAAATTCTCTCTTAAGCTATTCGTGTTTTTTGATCATACGTTGACGTAAATCATTTTTTTTTTTGAAAACGTCTTGTTTAAGTTAGAAATGCGTTTCATGTTTCAGTAATGTTTTACGCATTCTTTTACATTTTGCTGTGAGTTCCCCGAATATATTTAAGCTTTTGGTAAGTATGTAATATGAAAGTCGAGCAGAGTAGTTTCTAAAATCAGAACAAATTACATTTCAAAGCTCAGAGAATATTCCCACAAGTTTCGACTTGAGCTTTCTCCCGCTATTATAAGCTCAATAACTTTACCACCCCTTCATCTCTCAATCAATAAATGTTAAACTTTCCGGTGTTATTGAGGAAGTTGAAAGACACAAAAAAACGATCCGTCTCACTCGTTTAGAATAATCAGATTAAGCGTCAGAATATTTTAGTTAGACTCTGCCGAAAGCAATTGAGGTAGTTGTATGCTCTAAATCCCTTGAGAGCAAATAAATCTTTCACACTGAAAAATCTCACAAATGAGTCACAAAATGGTGTGTGTCAAATACAGGAGATAGCCTTTATGTATGTACGTGTTCGATAGGGGTGTCTGTATGTAAGAAATTGAGTAATAAATTGCGTGTGAAGTCCATCTTTCACCATGGATGGCGATATAGGAAAATTTATGGTGCTGAACACACACACAGCTTCTAATAAACTTGGAGAGGATATATAATGTATATATAGTAAGAAAGCTCCACAGAGTGTGGACATCATTCGCATGGGAAAGCCATTTGGGATTCTTCTTAGTACCCCAATGGTCGACTAATAAAAGGTACACCTACAACGCCTGGGACGAATGGAATGGAAGGAGTTGAATTTATGTAGTTTTCCCGAAAAGCAATCATTACCCATGGACATTTCTTTTATGTTTCTTCTCAGGACGCCTAAACGAGACACGGCACAAGGCAATGAACTCTCTCTCATTCGGTGTAGAAAGACGTGCTGAGGGGTTTTAATTAATTCCGAAATTTGTGAATTGTTTCTGCTGTTTTGATGAGAAAGAAAACGGAAAATCTGGAAGGTTTTTCCTCCCCTGTGGATTTTAATGCGAAAACTTTCTACATGAGCAAAATACGCGTGGGAGTTGAATTTTACTCCCCCCTATTCAGCATGTCTCCAACATCATGCGGGTTTGATGTACATATATTCTTGGGAGACATGCTTACGTTCGCATTGACATCTCCTTTTGCATCCTTACGCCGCATTTTAACCCTCTCGTCAAAAGATAATGTATATAGACGGTGTTATATACCCGACCTAGGTCAACAGGTCGTTATGTGGAATGCAAAACTTCTGTCGTCTGCTCTTGTAATCGCCCTTGTAATCGTCACACACATATAGGAGGAAGAATGGGAGCATTAACATTGGCCAACAGAGTATCAAAATGTTGCCATGGGTGGTTGTTTGTGTTGTACATCACCCACGCAGAATTATCTCTTCGCCCACTCATTCAACAAGTTCCTACGCTCAATCTATATTTATTCCTTGTGCGATTGACTGTTGATGCTCCTCCGCGTGCTCTGTGTGTTGCCATTCGGCTGAGGCCGCATCGCGTGGGCCCGCACATTTTCACATATCAACAACCTAATTTCCAAAGAAAACACGGGAATAATGCTTGATAAAATATTCCCAAGTATGTTGGGGTTGAAATGTTGATGCAACAATACGTATAGCAAATGAGTAGGCAGGAATAAGTGCTTAAAACTTGAGAGCTTTAATCAAATGTATATATAGCAACAGGTAGCAATGTTATAAATAAACTTCTTTAATCCTCCGTTAAAATTTACATTCATTCATGCTTCCTCAAAAGAAGAATAAATTAAGGATTGGAATTATCTAGGTGGGATGATTGAGTTCAATAGAAATTTAGAAAGTTCATTGAGAGAAATTACAATTCTTCTGTGAGTTTATTTTAAAATCTGCAAGGTGGGAAGTAATTTATCTTGGTTATACACTTTTGTACATCTTCCTACACGATGAATTCGCATTTTGTGAATTTTTTGCTGAATCCTCTAAACAAGCAGAAGCTTCCAAAAAAGGACCACAACTTTGTCCGGCACATAAAGAAATTTTTCTCTACAACGGGGTAAAAAAGTTCATTGTGCCACCCACTTGCTGATGTCCACCTACATGTTGGTGCTAATATTTTTCAAGCACCTGGGTCTCAAAGGGATCCTCTTTCATCCCACACCAGAGAAAACTTTTGGACTGCTCACAAGGCAAATAAAATCATCAATCTCACTCATCTCTGTGATTGTCTGCACAAACTGTGTCACGAAAGCCTCCACACTACAGGAGTACTGAGCTGATCAAAAGTTAAGAGGTTGTATGTGGGTGGCTAAGTAAATAAAATATGAAGGAATTTTCTGCAAAAGTTTCCATTGATATTTCAAAGAACTTTGGGTGAGCTTTTCAAAAAAGCTTTGTACTTTTTTTTTTAAATAAATTAAAGAAAAACAATCCAAGCTACCCTTTAAGTGGATAAGCTACCCTTTAAGATCAACATATAGTTGAAAGCTCTGGCGTTTAATTTTTCATTAATTTTCTTTAGTGAAAAATCGCCTGAAATATTATCATTGTTTGCATCTAAAATACATAATTCACCTCTGTGTTTAAACACCCCCTTTCCCCAACCGTTACACCTTATTTACTTAGGCTATCTCTTCAGCATAACTTCTTATCTCTCATCCACCCTCTATGAGCTTTTTCGGCGCAAGATTCCGCATTAAAAAAATGGCTCGGGTGGGTGTCTCCAACCACCTGATTCTCACCACAACTTCCCTTTTCCGATCCGTTTCGTGAGTTGCGGAATGCCAGAGAGAGGTAGGCGTGGGTGAACGTATAAAGCTGTGGCGAAAGTGCGTGGGTAGCCGACCCAGTGTGAATGAGATTATGTGTCTTCCCGCCAGACAGACAGGCGGCAGCGGCGGCGGAATCTCACTTGTACGAATAACGTGATTTGCGTGCACAATTGATGTAGATATCCTGACCTGCTGTACTCCCCCATAGTGCCTCATCCCCCAATCCCACCCCTTCCGCATATGGATCATGGAACTCTGAAGAGAAAAT
Source organism: Lutzomyia longipalpis (assembly GCF_024334085.1). Classification (NCBI taxonomy): domain Eukaryota; kingdom Metazoa; phylum Arthropoda; class Insecta; order Diptera; family Psychodidae; genus Lutzomyia; species Lutzomyia longipalpis. Next base: position 6,157,670 of record NC_074707.1, read on the forward strand.
TTTCTGCAATTTCCCATTTATGCGTTAATGGAAATTTGCTCGTGAGCAAGATGGAGGAATGCTACCAATGATAGAAATGTGGAGCCCCAACAAGGACAGTCAGGGGGAGGGGGCTCTACATGGTCGTTGACACGGAGTGATTTGTGAAATTGTACGCACTCAAAATACTTAAATTTCTATATGGATATTGTGGGGGTATTTCCACCCAATAATTCATTCGAGAGTGAGAAAGCTTAAAGCTTCCATTCTCAAGGAAGACTTTCTGTGTATTCTTGAGATGCGGATACTCGGAAGAGAGCTGTGAGGAGTCATGAGATGGAATTTATCTGCATGAATAAGTAGGTCATTTTAGAGGGAAATAGAAATGTCTCATAATGTGTGCAAATAAATAAATCAGTCGGGGGATGTGGTGCGTTTTGAAATATAAAAGGTATTCATGCGATTTATTTATAATTCATTGTCTTTGCATGGAATAAATGGCATGAAAGGGAAAAATAATTAAATATTTAATCCATTTGTTATTTTTCTTTTTATCCTTTCCTGTTGACTAGAAAACAAAATGGTTTTGTAAAAAAGGACTGAGGGTACATTTTTAAAAATATGTATCGGTGTGAAAAAAGCTCTAAATATCTTTGATAAAAATTCATATGAATGTTTTCTAAAAAAAACTAAAGAACTATAAAGAATAATAACGTTCTCTACACGCAATTCAATGTGTCCTGTTGTTGGGACATTAACGTATGTACCACATACAGCATAATAAATGTCGTGATGTTTAGGAAAAAAAAGCTCCCCGAAATGTGAGAAAAGGCAAAAAATTAATATTTCACCTCGACACGGTAGGCTTACAATTTTTCCACTAAAAATCCTTATCAGTTTCCGGTCAACATCACACTATTAGTTGGTGTTCCACTTCGTGGCCAACACCAAGTATTGTAATCGTCGGAAAAACCGGCCACCTCAGATCGGGTTCAAACTTGGTATGAGCACGTTTTAGACATCCCACATTACGAAAATGGTGGTGGAAAATTTTTGATCCGGCCGGCCTGCCGGCCTGCCGGCCGGCCTGCCGGCCGGCCTTCCGGTGGTCCAAACTTTGCCTTATAGCTCGAGAATGGTAACAGATAGAGACTTCAGGTTTGAAGTTTTCTATAGAAATATGGGTGTAAAATTTCATTTTTTCGCATTTTCAATATCCAAGATGGCCGCCGTCCGCCATTTTGAAATACTATCAATCACTTCCCTTATAGCTAGAGGTCTGAAATTTTAGTATGTTGTAGAGCTCAGAGAGACGTTTTCATCAACAATTCATACTTGACAATCGGTCAAGCGGTTTAGCAAATATGGCGGCCTTAAGCAAAAAGTGTTTTTTCGATACAACTCGAGAACGGCTTGACCGATTTTGATCATCTTGGTATCAAATGAAAGGTTTCAAGAAGCCCTACAACTGTATAGAACATTCCAAGTTCCAAAAACATCCGCAAGAGGCGCTAAAATCAAAAACAAAAATTGCCTAACTTTAAAGGGCAATATCTCCCAACATCTGTTATAGATTTCCTTTAAATTTTGATATGTTGTAGCCTGACTCAATATCTGTCACCAGTCCGAAAATAAAGAAAATCTATGTCGCCGTTTAGAAGATATGGCCATTTGAATAATTCTTGCATTTGAAAAGTTCTAAGAACCATATCTCTTGAACCGCTTGTCCGATTTGACTCAACTTTGTATCAAATTAAAGGTTTTGCAATTATCTACAACTTTCTAGAACATCAGAAACCTCTAGAACCATTCCTTCAGGACGAAAAATGCGAAAAACTGTTTTGGTGAAACAAAAATCCGCCATTTTGTGTTCTGGAGGTGACCTTGAAAATTATTGAGATATATGTCAAATTATAGCTTATTTCAAGACCTTTCCAAAACTAGTCATGAAATTTCTGTAGGTGTTATAGAACAAGAGATATGACAATTTTTATGCATCAAATTGCTGAATTTCACTAAAAAATCAACTTTGCCTACTAATATTGCTCACAAATAGTATTACAACGCATAAACAAACTTCTACACGTTGTGGGACACCAACTCTTATAACTGGACGCGTTATGATTGACTTTTTCTATAGTTTGCCCACAAAAACTAACTTTCCAGGTGGATGCGCAATTTTCCATCGATCGTAATTTCCCAAAAATTTCAACTCATAAACTTCACCAATAATGTTGGTCAACAATTTACTCCCAGTGTGGTAGTAAATTTGAGAAGGGGAGAAAGGGATGGTTGTTTTTGTTTACTTTCGCTTTTGAATTTTATTATATTGCATGAAATATTTCACACGCCCCCGCACAGCTGAATAATTCCGTAGAATTCTAAATTTAGATTTGAAAATTCAGTAGTACAGAGATATTTTACTAAAAGGATGTGAATTTATTTTTAGGACTACACCAGTGTGGGGGGTGGAATAGTACAATGAGTAGTGCGAACTTGTGCATAAATTATTCTACTCTTGCATTGTTGCCGAAAACGTGTCGATCTCTGCACCACCTCTGTCACCCCCATTGTCCCTTTTATTCACACAGAGAAAATGTTGAGCTTTTAAGGCCAAGCTCTGTATCGACGTGTAACCATTCAAAGTTCTTACTCCCACTCTTTCTCTCTCCCTCTCTAAAGGACTTACACGTATAGGCTGGTACTGTGGAGGCGGCATAGAGATCAAAGCATAACAAAGGGAACCCCCACAATGGTTGTGAAAGATGTTGAAAATCCTTTTTCCTTTACCTGGAAGAATACCACCTTCTTATGGGGATATTGTCAATGAACGGAAAAGGTGAAATCCTTTAGAGAGGAAGCCCCAAAGAAGCATCTCCAGCAAAAACTTATAGATCACTAAACCCCCTCTCACAAAAAAGGATACGCTGCCAAAGAATTTCTCATCCACGTGCATTTGAAACCTATTTTTATTATCATTCTTATAAAACCTAATTTGCGATTTTTCACGTAATTGACCAATTCATTCAATATGTATTTTTTTCCTCTGTGAGAATTTAAAAATTTAAATTCAAAAAAAATTTGCCTTCTAGGGGCTATAAATAATTCAGGTGGTGAAAATTTGCAATAAATGTTCATGTTCATTTGATCGTAAATGTATGCATAATTGCTTTGTTAATTACTTGTTTTATAGAAAATCAATATGAATCTGGTTTGTTTCTTTATAAATACATAACAACATGCTTTCAAAATTGCTACATACTGTAGGGGGGACAGGTAGTATGTATAGTAGATTTATATTGTTTGGAGAGAAATTCAAAACGTCTGCCCTACTTTTGCATTCCTCCTGACACCTTATTTGTAATTAAATGCACAATCTCTCTCTTGGTCCATGATATTCTGTGTGTACTGAAAGCTTTCAGAAAAGCTCATCATACGTCAGTTGAAAAACCTTCCTCATCAGAAGGTTTTCTAGATTACTACATTCATCATGGATTTATGAGAAGATCTAAAAAAAGAAGCAGTCTTGGCAGATTTTGCACGATTTATTAGTCGTGACAAGATTAAATGATATGAAATATGTGGCGAAGCGATGATGCGAATCCCATTTAAATGTGACAGTCATCCTTAAATATTGGATGGTGCGTTAAGCTGAAATTCGCACAGAAATTCGAATCACAGAGGGGCTTGTTCGCAAACTTTTGCCCCATTGCCATCATCACATTTCCCCCCTCAACAAAATACATAATTAATCATAATTAATTGGTGACCCTCTTCAAGAATCCAATGTGCACAATGTGTAAAAGTTTTCCAACATGTAATGAGCAACATATTCCGATCAAACTTGCTGTGTGTGTACGCATGGGGCTCGGAGCTTTTTCGTGTAATTTATGCTGTATAGGCGCTCTTTTGATATTGAATTCCATGGAAATGGTACAGCGTTCGTTCATCCATTTTATACAATTTGATGCGAGTGTTTGAGATGGGATGGTGACCCCCCCTATACGCATCGTTATGTGACGCTTCGTCCTCTGGCAGGAATTCCCGTGTTGACCTCGAACAGGAGACGAAGCGTCGGTATGGAGTCCTCCTATAGGATGTGAGTGCGTGGTTTGGTGTAATTGATGAAAAGGCCCACTGGCAAGGACAGTGGAAGGAGGTTGATGGGTTTTATTGGTCAGATTTATCGGCATTAGTGCCACTTGCGCTTCATTGACAACAATCTGATCTGAGCCCCGTGTCCATTGCTCAGGCAGAGAGAAGTAGACAATATTGATAATTCTATTTGTAAAAATATCATCCGCAAGATAGGAAAGAATATGGTGTGTGCAAGATAAAGAGAGACTCCATGGGAAAATTGTGTGCAAACATTGCGCTGGGGGAATAAAGCAAGAAAAAAATCCACAGTGCTCAACGATATTACATACCAAATTGGAAATTGCCTGTAATACCCGCACATTGTGCCTAAAGCTATGCCAGTGAGTGATTTTTTTTTTATGACAAAGGGCACATAAAAAATGTCAGTATATCCTGAAGGGATGTTTTCCAAGCATATATACATACAAAGTTAATCCAGCTTGACATCGCAACGGCACAATTTCCCTTTCCTGCAGAAAGGATGTTTTGTTATGCTGATACGAATTAATTGCACTTTGTATTTTTAAGCGCGCCACCCAGAAAAATCACTGCTTTCCTTTCTTTATTTTACCCCTCACCTCCCTCGTAATCCTTCACTTGCTTTTATATGAAAGTTCTCAATCCGAAGGATTTATAAAATAAACATAAACTTTTTAAAAGCTCTGTTGGAAAAATTGTTATGCAAGAAATTAAATTAGAAATAATTTTAAAAAAAATCATAGACTACGTGAGCTTTTCTTTCATATTTTCCGTTTCAAAGCTTTGCATCATGTTATTTGATAATGTTTCAATGGAGAAAATCATTTTTCCTTTCATTATACCATGACCTTTGCAACTTTTAATCCAATATCGGTGTATTCCCTTGAGGAATAAAATGTTAAAATATTATTCTAGTTAGAATAGCTTTTTGTTAGCAAAGTCCCTCGACACTCCTTAATTTCTTAACGAAATGATTGAAAGATTCAATCAAAAATTGTATCAGATTAATTTCTTTAGACGAAGCTTAATGATCTTGAGGTGAATTAAACACATTAAATTTTCTAAATCGTTCAGATAAACTTTAAACCTTTTTAAATCGATTTTTATACTACTATTCATTCTTTTTAAAACGACAGGGCAGAAAATATTTATGCAACATGAATATAAATCTGCAACAAACATAAAATAAATCAGCCTTTGTTTTTTGTAAAAGAATTAAAAGTTTTTGTAAAATAAATTTAATTCTCAACTAAAGATTATTGATTATTGAATGAAATTTTGGTTAGAAGAGAATAATTTCAAGTAGATTCATTCGATGTTTTCCATTCAATTGAGAATTTGAAGGAATTGTTTCAATGTATGTATAATGTATCAGTTTACAATCAAAGAGCTTCCACTTGTAAATGCATTTAAACGAAGCAATAAAAGCTTTTGAAATAAAGCTCGCGTTCGGGATTTTATTGCAACAATGAAGGACCTAATGGTCTTTGGTGTCCATGGTAGCTCTATGCTGCTATCTGATCACGTTGCAATGGATACCTCCTATTTTCAATGCGTTAAAACATTGACACAGCTCTATACAGAGGTATTTGTGTGCTGAAATTTGCACGAAATAGGAAGCATAAAAGGGTTAAAAGGACTCAACGTTGTGAATTAAATCTGATTACCTTTAAGCAAATTGAGCAGACGTATCATGGTCTCATTGGGCTCATATACAAATAAATACATTGTCGCAACTATAAAATCCAATTTGTGGTGGAATTTCAAATTTATACCCAATGTGTTGTACTTTATATCACATTTTGATACGCTACACATAAAGTGGATAAACATTGTGTATGAATTTTGTAAAGTATGGGCACTATGCCATTGTACGGCGTTTACCTCGTTAATTTGGTTTAATGGAAATTATCGGAATTAGAATTCCATGAAATTAAGTTTGGTGTGACACAATCTTGTGCTGTATATCTGTATGTGGATAGAGTTTCATTCTAAATCTGATTTGTAACCCTAGTGTGTAGCATGATTGCGAAATTATCTTCTACGGCAGCGACATAGGATGGACTTAAGGGATTATATATGTATATACTATTTAATAACATCAAAATGCTAAGTTTGGTTTTGACAAATAGACACGTATTCGGAGATGTTGCCACCCCTTGGGGCACATTTTAATCCATCTATATTTTCCTATCATCCCCACTTTAGCCCTTCCGAGAAGGTATATGTAGCTCATTCGCATGGGGAGGTATAACGTTTGTAATAGGATAACTTATTTCTGGCATCCGATTTGGAAGTTCTGGTTTTGTTTTTGTTAGATGGCAACTTGGGTGCGCGAAGCTTTCAAGAATGCTAATGCGATGTATGTGTACGACGGATGTAGCTTCTGGAGATTGATATTTCAATTTGCTTCACACACGAATAATTGACGAGGATAAGTCACCGTCGCATGAATGGCTTTTGCCAATCTCGGGGCTCTTTCATTTCCCAAATGCATTGTACAGTAGAACATCACTGTAACATGTGTGACAGAGTGAAAGCTAAATTGGCACGTACCTGGCAATTTTAGTCATTTTTGAGGTTCAATGTGGAATTAAATCGATTTTGACTAACTGACGATAACGAGGATTGTGGTCTGAAATTAAAATAATTATCTCACAAAGCGCTAGGCTCAAATCCCATAGGGTAGAATCCCAATCCTTCGTAATTTCCCTCCTCACACCCACTCCACAAATCCCATCGATTATCGCTGCGTATTTCAGGAATATACAATACTTGAATCCCACCAAGAATTCTCCCTTGGAGACGCCTCATAATATTCTTCATAAGAAAGCTCTTTCTCTTTCTCACTCACTCTCTCCTTTTCTTCCAGTTCCAATAAAAGCTCCCCACATCCATCACCATCACTCATACTCCCGCACAATCAATCTGACTCGGCGTGAGAGCTTTGTTTCGTACCACGTTATATATGTAGGTACCTACCGCGCCATACAGCACACCTCAATCGTAACGCTGTTAGCTTGAAAATCCCAAGAAATAAAACGTCTCTTGCAAGAGCATTTCCGGGAAAGCTTATTCAAAGCGCTATACTTCAAAGGTAACTTTCTCGATAACTTCACGGAACAAAAGGTTTAAATGAATTTACCAGACTTATGATCTAAATTTAGACCTAAAAGCTCTAATCATAAATCTATTTATGCTATTTCTGCATAAATATTTCTTGGATAAAGGAATTCATTTATCCCTCAGGACTTGAATTTAAATTGTCTGTAACAATAATTATTTGTATTTAATAATTTTATTTCTCCGAGAGAAAATAAATATGAAAATTCATTTTGTGAAGCTGCAACTGACATATTTTATGCTTTTCAAGGAAATCATTAATTTGTTTTGCCATTTTGCACTTTATTAATTAGCTAAAATGGCTTTGAATTAACTTTTTAGCATAACCACATATTATTTCATTTAATTCAATTAAAAATGATACGACTATCGCAGCTTAATTAGAGGTTATACTTATACCAGTATTAAATATTTTAAATATTGGTTTTCATTCAAAAACGGGGTAGTGAACGATGTCAAATAATTCCTGGAAATGGTTATTTATGCTGATGATGATGTTATAACATTTTTAGAGAACTATTCCACAATGTTTTCACAAAGTGAATTCAAAAAATATTTCCCAGAAAGATTTTCCAACAACTTTCATTATCCACGAGCTTTTAAAAGGGTTGTAAAACTAACATTATTCCTAAATATTTTCCGAAATGATTTGTGTTCAATGTTATAAGGATAATTCAATTATTTTTAGCACCTTTTATGGTGGCGCTAAAACCACAAATCCCGCCATTTAGAGCTCCCCAGTGAACTCTTCTAAATTCCTATCACATCAAATTAAATGTCCTACGCACGAAAGCATTCAGATTGGCCGCTTAAACACGCAATTCACAGACAAAATGAATCTTAATGCTAATTTATCCAACAAACGCCTATAGCTTTTGATATCCTTTGAAATTCAAACGTTGTATGTTGAAGGTTTAATGCTAGGAGAGAAAAAAATCTTCAGCTTAGCATTTCCTTTTGAGAGTTTTTTTTGTTGGTGCGTGTAGATGTTTCACGTGAAAAGGCGCTAAAGAGCTTTTTACCCCCAAAAAACATCAGTATAGCATTATTCTCTTGAATTTCCAACTTCTTATCCTTCGTCCCCATTGACATACGCCGCGGGAGTAATTTGTAATGCACGGTAAATTACAAAGTTGAGGCATTTGAAGACTTTCTTTATATACATGGCTCTCTCTCGTTCTCTTCAAAAGTAAAAAGTACAAAGATGGAAGAAATGATGACGAAGAGGTGGTTGTCTGAAGAAAAATTATGCTGAGAATTAATTAGCATGGAAAATATCTTACTTTACACGGAGCTTATTCATTAGTTTTCTCAAGTTTTCCTTCAAAATTTGACATTAGAATGTTGAGAGATTTTTCTTATTCTTCTAAAAGGAACAAAAAAAATAGATTTCTCTTCGAAAAAGCTTTCGAAACTTTCCAAAGTATAAAAATAAAATCCAGCCTTGTCACATAAATTTCCAGAAAATACCCCTTGAGTGAAGTATTCTTGAAAAATTAAATTTCTGTAAATTGTTTCGTACTCACAAGGCACCCATTGACACCCTCTTATGCCTTTTGCGTTCTCCATCGCGCGAGTACCAAAGCACCCATCTCTCCCGCTCCGGCAAGACACACCATTGTTCGAATGAAAAGACGGGGGTAAATCGAGGATGAAGCTTGCCTAAGGATACGATGGCGTCTTTCACATTGGAATTGATATAAAAGCGTATACGAAGCCAAACTCGGTGTCTATTATTTTGTCCTCGTTGCTTTTGTTTAAATGAGTAAACCTCCCACTTCAGTGTCTTTTGCGCCTCGCTCCGGGGACAATTGACACAATTTTAAGCGACCAAGGAAGGGATCATACAACATGGTGTGCAAGAGGGTGGCATATAGCCCCCAAGATGGGGGAGGGTTGGTGGTCAAGACAATGTGGTAAAAGACAATTCATCTTACGCCCCTTACGCCACACCATGACTCCGTAGGGGGGGAAGAGAATGCATTATCGACAGCCATAGAAAGAGGCAATGAAATTGCCTACAGCCGTCGTTTCTTGTCATGTGATTTTTCTAATGGCAATAAGGGTGACACAGGGGGCAAGTGTAACAGATGAACGTGACTTTTGTCCAACAAAATGGCCTTAAGAGAGGCTACAATGGAAGTTGGGAGCTTTTAGTGTGTATACGTACAGCATTCTCCCTTAATCCCAGGTATATTGTAGTTGGGCTTTGAGGTGGAAATACACAGAAATAAAACTTTGTACGATATGATGTGTTCTATGAGCTAGAGGGCTAGATTAGGTCCTTCAGATTATTTTATTTTAACTACCAGCAAATGTTAATAATAAAACTTGTCTAATGGACGTATGTTTCAGACATGTTTTCAAGAGAATATTTATAAATTCCATGGCAATTTTAAAGCAGCTTTTTGATAAAGTTTTAAAATAAGTTCTTGAACAAATTGATATTCTAGCATGTTTCTTAGGAAGCAAGATGAATTCTAGATGCCTTTCTACTGCCATAAACTTCCAAAAGAATTCACATATTGATGACATATTTTGCAAGCTGCAAAATTGAAAATAGCTTATCTTGTAAAAGTCTGACTAAGAATCACAATTTAAGACATGTTGCTAGAAACCCATTCAAACGTTACAGATATTACCCAAAAGATTCTTTTATGACTTCGTGAGGCTGCAACTGTTATGGGGCTTTGTACTTTGAAATTATATTTAAAGAAAGTCTTTCTTGGAAAATCTTTTCATGCATTGTTTGCTGGAAAAAACTTCACTTCCAGGAAAAGCTCAAAAAGAAAAATTCCCGGACGGTATTATACCTATATATTTTGCAATGTGAAGCTTTCCATTAAAGCTTCAAGGGGATTAATTAAGAGGATATGTTCTGGTCGCCTCTACTAAATATTTAAGTGAATATGATTTATATCTATTTTTAGACATGTCCAGGAAGCCTTATTTCTCAGTAAGTTTTGCGAGAAAAATTTATTCTTCTTAGAATTTTGCATTAAAGAAAATTAAAATCAATTTAGATTCATTTAAAAAATATTTTTCCCAGAAAAACTTTAAATCCAGGAAGTGAATGAAATACCAAGAATAAAACAAAAATTATTGCAAAAGCTTTCTCCCGCAAATCCTTCCAATTTAGTGATGGACTCATTAAATATGTCTCACCCATCAGTGCGAGGGTGGACTGTACATACAGCAAAAGCTAAAATTGCAATTTTGCGTCATTTCTTGTGTCAGTAGCAAGCAATTTGGTCACAAAAAGAGCAATTTAGTGCTAAACAATAAATGTCACACAAAGTATGGCAATAAGTGGTTGGCCAGGATGTGGCTCATATGTTTGGTTTTCCTGGTTTTCTCACCTCCGCACTGCACCCCGTATCTGCCACCACCCCCTGTGTGCTGGTTATGAGAGAGAGGCAGAAAGTTGAGGTAGGATACCTGATATTCAAAGCAATACCAATTCACCCACATTTACCCCCAATCCCCTCTTTCTCTCTGTTTAAATTAACACAGTCCAGGAGAACCCTTCAAATTCACCGGTATGTATGTACATAGGTACCACCCCCATTGTGATGCATGTGTGTAAATAATTTTGAATTTTCCACCTTATCAACCGGAAAATCTCAATAAAGCAAAATCACGCACTGGAGGGAAACTTAAATAAAAATATTGACACACAACTTCATCTTTGTAGCAACACAAAAAGATACAAAGGGTGAGGAAGGGGGAGGGCAAATAATTGGACACAAAGATGAAATAGAAGGAGGAAAAAACTAGGAGAAATACAGAAGGAACAAAATTACGGTCTCATGAGAAATCGCCCTGAAGCTCTGTGAGTGTAAAAAAAATTCAAAACTTCCCCTAAACAACCTTTTCCCTCAGACTTTTCCCCATTTTGTATGTCAAAGGTTATCCCTCACTAACATACACCTCTGTTCATCCCGCGGATTTTCATTTTTTTGTAAAGAAGCAAAAGCTTTTGATTGCTAAATGAAGTTTTTTTCTCTTCAAAAAGCATTTTCCTACAACCACGAGCTATAAGGAGAAAAATGTATTATGTTTCATTTTAGATGGAGAGAAAAATTTTAATTTTTGTGACCTTTGACATTATGCGAATATGAGGGAAATAATGCATGGAAAATTATGAGATTTCATTTTCTGTTGATTATAATTAAACCTGAACTGTTCTTGGAAAGATAATTCTTTGATATTTCTAACTAATTTAATGTGTAGAGGAACATGACCAAACTCCGACCTCCTTCGATCTTTTTTTTAATCTGCTATTACTTAAAACTGATAAAACTTTAAATGTAGAAAGTTATGAAACTTAAAAGAGCGTTAAATGGGCTTTTAAATGGTACCAAATTAAAGAATATTGCTTTTTATTTATTTTATACCATTTTATTCTCATTTTGCGCGGACCTTTGCAGGTCGGAATTGGGCCATGTTCCCCTACTTTAAATTAGAAATCTTATTATAACATTTTGTTTCTTTCTGTTTCTTTTGAGACTCAAAATTAACTAACCCGGCGCCTCCACTGTGCTTGAAATCAGTTAAAAATGGAGGCGCCTGGTTATTATATTTTGAAGCTTTATTTTCAAATACTGATTGATTTTAATTAAATCTATAAGAAAAAAATATTCAAAGAAGATAAAAAGCTTCCAAAAACCTTATTATTGTGGACAACTAACTTCTAAATCTAATCAATGTCAAATTCTAATCCTTCTGCATAAGACTTCCTCGAAAAAAAGCTTCCCTTAATAATTTTCTTACCTACCTCAAATATCACAACACAATGACTTCTGTGACAATAAAGATGGTCTTTATGGCCCTCTCTCTCTCTCTCTCTCTACTTTTGGCGTACTAAATTAAAACGTGAATTATAAATGTCAACATATACAAAGACTGTCTCACATTGAAACATTATCCACTGCTGTGCCGACTTAATTACCTTCCTGGGAAATTGACGTTGAGGAAGTTTCTTTTTTGTCCATGCCAAAAATTCTTGCGAATTTCGCGCGCAAATGAGGCGCAAAACGTGCGTATTATTACTAAATTTTCGGGTGTGGCCATTTGGGAAAAATTAATCATATTTTGAATAATTGCGACACAAATTTTTCATCCCTCTCTTGGAATTATCATCCCCTCCGCCCCTGCCTATTATGAACATAACTCGCAAAATAGCGCGACAACTGTGGGATTAATTTATTGGAGGTGAGCTTAATGGAATTTTGCAGATTTTTTTTTTTTCAAATAATTGAAATTGAAATATCACTTGTCAATTTTGGATTCAATTGAAATTTCTTCTGTGGAATCCCAAAAAGCTGGAAAAACAATTTTATATACAACGCACCACGGGCGATAGCTATGTACAATTGCGTTTTCACAAACGCAGGCCATCAAATTTATTTGATGGGAGAAAAATGTGGAAAGGATTGCGGGAAAAAGTTGCCGAGGGTTCTTTTTCTTGTCATATGAGCGAATACCTGTCTGTGTGTATGTGTTTTCTTATCATGAAAAATGGATAAAAATTTAGAAATAAAAAAGGGTGAAGGATATGAAGATTTTCTCGAAGATTCCATAAACAAACCCCTACCATGAAATTCATCACCTCTTTTGGACATCACAGACGAAGATTTAAGCCATGAGATTCATCCCCAAACATTTCAAAATTATTCCATGGAAGTAATCCATCGTCTGAATTCCGAGAAATGATTGAAATATTTAGTAGTGTGTGCGGAAGTTGAACAAGTCATGGGGGTTTCTGGTCAAATGTGAATTGAATTGCGTCCATTTACTTCTCCACAATTGTGGAAACTTTGATGTACAATACTACATAGTCTGTGGAAAATAGGAGTTTCCTAAAACCCAATTATTTATGCTCAAACTAACAGAATCGAGTACGAGAACATTTTAATGTGCAACGTCTAATTCCTCTCAGCAACTAAATTCTAACTAACAGTGCTGTGTTTTTAATTAAACCATTTCGATGGTATTTCCAATTGAAATCCTCGCACCATTCAATTGATTTCTTTTTCAACTTAGTTGTAAAATGGTGTAGCAATCGCTTTTTTGTGTCCTTCACATGAAATGACCCATCAATTGCAGATGGTAATCTTCGGGAAAGCACGTGCTGTGGCATTTAAAAGCACAAAAGTGCTTTTTTTTTCACTGGAAAAATTTCCCAGATTGAATCAATTTTTTTTTCACGTTAAAAGTTTCCAATAAAATGTATATAATTTGCAATAAAAGGATGTGTGCAAATGACACATGACTCCTCTTGAATGTGCATAAAATAAATTAAAATGTCTCATTGTGAGGATTTTCCGCATTTCTATGTTATTCATTTGAAATTAAATAGAAAACTGTATTCATTGCAAATCTCCGGAGGAATGCAAGCAGCTATGCTGTCGAGAATTTTAAAACAATAGTCTTGTAATGCTGATTTTTCATGGGATTTTCTTTTAGAGAAAATGAAAGAATTCCTTAAGTCAAATTTCATCCAAAAGATAGGACTGAGTGAAGCTTTTCAGATTGTGAAAAAGCAAATGTTGAGATAATTTTTTTTCGAGGTCTTAAGAATTTTCTATTTGCCTGAAAGTCGAAGACAAAAATTGAGCTTTGAATTAATGTTGAATGGAAAATTAAAATTCATTCTAGAAGTATTAAGAAATCCAACAATATATTCTTGATATATTTTATCTTAAAAAAAAAGAAATCATTATGACTGTAGCTTTATGTATTCTGCGGGTCCTATCTTTTGATCAGAAAATTCTGCTCTTGATCAAAATAATATTCCGTTTTGGTCAGAAAATTTGAAAAGGAAGTTTCAAATGCAAAAAATAAGAATTTTCAATTTTTCCCTTGAAATTTAGACATATTTTTGACTGAAATCAGTTTTTCGCATTTTCTGGCTCTCCTGTTGGTCTTTTAGAGAAAATCTGAATGGATTTTGGGTCATCCCGTAGGTGTATCAATGAGGACGATCGATAGGTACCAGAGGGGTAGTTTTAAATGCAGAAAATAAGAATTATCAATTTTTCCTTAAAATTTAGATTTTTCTGACAAAATGTAACATTCCTCTTCGAATTGAAACATTTTTCCGACCAAAGCGGAATATTCTTCTGATCAAAAGCAGAATTTTCTGATCAAAAGATTTGATTCTCATTCTGCACCATCACATAAATGTTAAGTTTTGAAGAATAATTTGATGTGACATTTTAAGTCTTTTCAAATTCCTCATGAGCTTTTTGTCGAAGCTTTTGCTGAAAAAGAAGCATAATCAAAATGCATTTAAAAGGCAAACTTTTTCCCAACATTTTATAACAAAAATTAAAATTTTAATTTCCAAAGAACCAAAGTAAATACATTAAAACTATCTTGTACCCATTCATTTATGGAGCAAAAGAAAAATAATACATTATTTCAACTTTTCAGTTTGAATTTCAAATATCTCAATAGAATATGTAAGCAAGATGTTAATTAAGAGTCTAAAAATAGCATTTTCCACAGAGAGAAACTTTCATTTTACAAAAATTCACCCTAAAGCACACAGAGCGAGAAGGACTTCATTCAATTTGCAATACTTCCTTCAACATTGCAATGTATAAAGTTATCTTAAAATATCTCCTTTAGGTGGAAAGTGAAGCAAATACCGTTCTAAATACATTTTAGAGTGCAGTGTGCGTGAAAAGCTGCAAGAACTATTAAAGAGCTTTTGTGTGCAAGTTGAAAGTGATCAAGTACGATGCGCTCTTTTCTGTTGAATTGCATTAACTTTCTATTCGCGTCTTGGAAAATTCTTGCGTATATTCAGTAAATGTTTGCCAGCATGGTATTCTCCACCTTCGACGAGTGTGAAGACAAGTATTGTTGGTGTGGCACGTAGGTGTATGTACCCAAACATTAAGGGTTGTGTGCACATCGCACGTACAACGTTATGTGAAAAGTATAAGATTATAGAATTATCCCACCAACTATAGGGGATGAAATAATTTGATGACTTTCTAATTACTTTCCCGTCTCAGTGTGTGTGTATTTGACTCCCTTCCCGTTCACCAGGTTGAATGCACAGGGCAGGATGCTTCTCAATGGGTTGAATTTTAATTGAGACATGACTTTGTGAGTTTTGTGATGTGCATGAAAGTGTAATTTAGCAGTTGATTTCCATAATTAGATGGATTTTGATAGCATGAAAGGTATGTAGCATCAAGGGATGCAGAGTGAATTTATGCAATTTATTATTTAATTGCAATTACCTGAATGTCTTCTATGCTATGCAATTCATCAAGTTTTTTTTTTCTTGTGTTGTACCTCCCTCACAGACAACCTGACTTCTTCACATCTGTGAGTGCTTTTGCTGTTTTCTCATTTATTTTCCATCTCATGGAAATACAGAGGGGTGGATGAGAATAAAAAAAGAAGGTGACACACCAAAGTGAAGGAGATGCTTTCAGGTGGCTCTCAAAGGCGTACAACACAATCGAAGGAATTAGAGAAAATCCTTATTGAAATCTCACTTCTTTACCTACACTTCTTCCCTATCTTGTCATCCTTCCTATCCATCCCCAACCCCATTTTTTACCAACGATAATCCTCCCATAAGCAATCTCATTTTCTTACAAATTGCTAGAGGACACTTTAAAAAAAAATATTTCCACATTTTGGAAAGTTTAAGGAGAGGAAAAAACATGGAAGACGACAGTTTTGGTAAAGTTTTTTTTTTCCTTCCTTGCTCAATACACCCAAAACAAGAAGATTGGAAAGGGAAATAAACTCTGTAATCGATATTCTATACACCAAATATATATATAAAGTTCTCTCCTCGGGGATCATTGGGAGATACTTTAATACACTCTCTCGTGGGTTCAGTGTTTTTCATCAATTTTTCCTTTCCTTCCTCCACGACGCCCTACACGTTATTTTGCTCGATGTTGAGGAAAATTTTAAGCAAATTTGTGTTGAAATTATTTCCCAAGATAATTCCGCAAAGGAATTGAATTTAAATTTGAAAGAATTTTCGATTGATTGGTACACTTGGTACATTATTATATAGGTATCTATTTTATGTGCCGAGAGCTTTTTTCCAAATATTGCCTTTCTACTGTTCAATGAGAGAGCCTGTTTGTTATCTTTATTAGTACAAATTGATGGTTAAAAGAAAAGAGGGTGGATTTTTGAGTTTCTTCATTAAACGTGATATTCAAATTAACCGAGTTATCAATTCGTTTTTAAACAAATTAAGAAAAGAATGATTTTTTTTATACCATAGTGCTATGTATAACAGTGAATCAACCAGGGTAGGTTTATGAGAATCCTGCAAGCTTAAATAGCTCAGATTTTATTTTACAAAATTAAAAATAATTATTTTCTGATCATATTTTCAAACGTTACAAAAAAACGACAATTCTAACGTTAGCATTGTACAAAACTATTAAAATCTGCTAGCTTTTAAAAGAAACGAACTTTCCACAAACTTTTCTTTTCTTATTTTTTCCATTTCTTGTGCATCTTATCAAAATATTCTACAAAAACATTTCAACTTTAGAATATTGAAATTTAAATTGTAAATTTTTACCCCCTTTGGAATGAGAATTGCATGAAAACTCATTTTCTCGTTTTTTTATTACAGTATTGGCGACACTTTTGATACTTCTTCGAGGATGCAATTCTCAACGAAGAACTTTTAAACTTTTACGAGTTAAAAAGGAAAAAGTATATTTTCCGGGTCGAAGTCCATTTTCAAAAAGCTAAATTAATTAAAACTACACAATTGGGAATATATTTCAGAGCAGAGAGTGTGAAAAAAAAGAGAGGAGGAAGCAAGATTGATAAATAAAATGTGGGAAAATTGCTCTACAAGTTCCATGGTCCAAGGGGAAAAATTTTATATATTACAGAGCGTAGAAAAAGCTGAAAGTTTTTTTTTCTGGCAGAATAAATGGATGCCAATATAATGATAAATGATGAATTTTTGTGTGGAGCTTTTTCACGTTTTCCCTGGAAAGCTCTTACGGTGAAGAAAAAACTCATCGACAGGCTGTTTTCTTTGTTTAGGGAGGTCTCACCATAAATAATCGTCAATTTAACAAATGGTCTTTTTGCGGCGGGGAAATCTGACAAAGTTTGTGCTCAACATGATACTCTTCCGATTGAATTTGAGATTTTTCATTTTGCCAATCATCCCCAAATATTTTTTTCCCTCATTGGGATGAGGGCAAGTTGTGAAGCAAAGTAAAATATATTGGGAATGTGCCCTGATCGGACAAGGGGGTGTGTGCAATAAATGTGAAAGGAATAAAAATTGGGTCACGTACCAATTTCTCTTAGACGTTGATTACAGCTCCATGAGGCATGATGCTACGTAGCAGCAATGTTTGGGGGTTGAAAATGTGTGTGAAGGGAAAAAAATCCATCTCTGAATAAGACACACAAGCACTATCAAAAATGCATGAAAAAAAAAACACACTGAAAGTCATCTGACCTTCTCCGACACTTTACTTTCACATTAATCCAACATTCATATTGAGAGTGAACTTCACCTGTTTTTTTCTGTCTTCCTCCCTTACACACTTTTCCCTAACATATCGTAATATATAATATAACTTTTCATGGGAAAAGCACACCAGGCACGAGAAAATTTGTAATGCACAAACCACTTTTCCTCGGGATTGTGTGTAAAATCAGTTTTGAGCGCGGGAGGGTTGAAAGGCCCGTGTGAAAGATCTAAAACACATGAAAATTGTGAAACCTTTTGCGGAGGGAGGGAAAAGTTCCTTTTGCACCTACTCCG
The DNA here is from genome assembly GCF_024334085.1 of Lutzomyia longipalpis. NCBI lineage: Eukaryota > Metazoa > Arthropoda > Insecta > Diptera > Psychodidae > Lutzomyia > Lutzomyia longipalpis. The sequence goes on from NC_074707.1 coordinate 6,175,680, forward strand.
TAAAAACAATCATTGAACCTGCTGAGGGGTTCAACACATGCCCTATTCTACAGAGTCTACTACACAAATTACCACACAGTTGCCCTCAACAAATGAGCTTTTTCTACCATCCTTATTTTAAAAAGCGTCTCTCCGCGCCTCTATGTTTTTGCTGCCCTTCACCCGCAAAAGCAGAGTTTGAACAATTAAAATGATATTTCCGACGTTTGGGGGATGTTGCTTAATGCGCTATATAGCGGGCTATTGTAAAATAAGCACGATGGCACGAGGGATAAACCCGGGGGCAACCGAATGTGTCTATATTTGCAGCTACCCAGTTCACCTCAGAGTTTCTCTCATTAGCAATCTGTTGCTTCACACGGACTCTTTTTCACCGCAGAAAGCTCACACACACAAAAAAAATTGTCCATCACCCTGTTGCGAATTTCCCGCTGAATGCCGTTAAAAATTCCTTGCTTCAGGATGCTTTTAGGAGATGCAAACAAATAAAAAAAAAACCATAAAAGACGGGGCCCTTTGTTTTTGTGCAAAAGTTCCCCGTGGAATTCTTTTTCTCAACTCGTGATACGCGAACTTTGTGAGTGGCGCACCTTAACTCCCCGATAGCGATCCAGGCACTGATGATACATGGCCAGAGCGTGTGGTATTTCAATGCAACAGACTCTCACGCACACACAGCACCGAGAATAGCTATGAAGGTGTGCTTTCACCCCCTGTTAACTGGGGGACGCCATGAACGAAAGCTCTGTGCTTGGCCGTTTGCTTGATCAGTGGGGACGCCGGGTTGTCCGGATTTTATATTCTTTTGGGAGCTTTTTCTTTGAAAATGATAATGAATTTTGAAGATTTTGTGGCAGAAAGTTGTAGTCAGGTTATTTACAAAAGGATATTTGCATTCAAATTGAGAGCTTTTGATAATTTTTTTTGAGGAATTTTAACGATTTTTCTATCGTTTGATGTTTCCTTTTTAAAGTCTGAAGAATTACTTTTGAATGCCTAATATTTTTTGTTCCTTTTCTAGTGTTTAACCTTGATTTTCTTACGTTTAATTTTCCAAGAAAACCGAAAGTGTCTCTACTTTTAGGGTCTTTAGACATCTTAACATTTCCGCCGACTACCCCTTTGATCATTGAAAAAGAAAATAAAAGCTCTATAAATCTAATATGGAATAAATGAAGCTAATTCAGGCAATTCAAAGAAATCCATCAATTTCCTCTCCTTGCCTTGGGAAAAAGTAAGCGAGCTCGGTGAAGAACCCAAAAAGCTACAGTGTTGCTTCACGATTAGAGCTTTTCTGCGCGTATGTATTGGTGTTTGTAAAATTGTCTGGCGTGCTTTTGGCGTCGGCGCTCTTCCTTCACGAGCTCTCTCTCTTCTTCAACACCGAGTCTCGGGTACACGGCCAAACCACCCACCCACCCCTTCTCTTATTTTATTGTCGTCATCGTAGCATATTTAGCGTATAAAGGCCGTCGCGAGAGAAGAGCTAGTGGTGATGGGTTGAGAGCTTCCACCACATTCCCCCGGCGCCAGAGACCCCTGTGCGGGAAGCTCTTTCGCATTGCCAACAGGTCAAAGTATTACCACGCGCCACAAGTGGCTTCCATCCCGGAGAGTTTGAGAGAATTGAGAGGAGAAAGCACAAAAATGTTGGAGCTTCCATTCCACCCTGTGTGTAGTGTACGCGGGGTTCTTTATTGAACACACCGCGTACACTCAGGGAGGAGAGGAAGCTCCGATCTAACGCAACAGAGTCCGTTCCACCACTTCATTAGATTCTCTTTACTCTCTCCACATCCTCATTCCCTCCAGGCTGTTGCTGCTGCTGCCTTTTTCATGGCCTAACACAACCCCTACCGCGCGCACCGGACCGACTCCTGCATGCGGGGGTTCGCCTTGGACTCTTGCTGGGACCGATTGTATTACAACATTGCAAATGGTGCGCTGCGTGTTTTATAAATAGAAATATACTAACATCTGAACCTGAAGGGATCCTCCGCATGTTTCGGAAGGGGAGCTGTTTTACAGTCATTGAGCGACAAGGCTGATTCAGGGGTGATTTTACAATGTTTTTTTTTATAAGGAGGGAGCTTGTAATAAAGGTCATCGAGGGGACTTTGTGTAAAATCCAGAAGGATATCCTTAAAGGTTTTAATGAATTTACAAACTTTTTAATTGTAATGAGCTGAGAAATTTTTTCAAATGATTTTAGACAGGTGCTTTTTGGTACAATTTTAATGAAAAGCATTTTAAGGATCGATAATTCTCAAGATTTTACATAAGTTTGGCCAGGAACTTCTTTAGTTTGATCATCAAATCACGTGAATCATGCAAATCATTCGTTTCAACGCTAATTTTTCAATTAAATTTTTTTACATTTTCTTTGTAGAAAAAAATGGATAAAACTCACCTGAATTTGAAAAAAAGATACTTTAGTCGTTTATCGGTTCACCTCCTGGCCAGTCTCTGTGGTCAGGAAATTGAGAAAATTACTTTAATTACTGGATAACCATATGGATCAACAAACTTATTCACAATGATGTTTACGCTTTAATGAACCGCGATCGCCGTGATTGTCTGAAGATGTTTCACCTTTGTTTCATTCAAAGGAAGATTTCAAGGAATCGCGCGAAAGATGAGCGCAAGAGGCGGAAGATAAATTCGATTTTATTTTTCTTAATTTCACTCAAAACTAACAATTTGATTAAAAAAAAAATAAAAATAAATATTTATTTGATTAAATAAAAAATGGAAAGGCTCTTAAAATGAATTTTAATTAAAATCAACCCCAATGATGGTACATTCGAGAAAGATTTAACAGACGTTGTTCTTATGCTTTCAAGAGAACTTTATGTTTTAAGGAGTTTAAGAATGTTTACTGTAAATTGGTTTTTGTTTTCTAAATTCTCTAAAATAATTTTTATAATGTTAGAATTTAATTGAACCTTGAAAAAGATTGTCAAAATAATAAATTTCATTATCACCTCTTCATCAAAATTCTAATAAGAATTTATTTTCTCACAGCTTTTAAATGATGAAGGCCTATGAAGCTTTTGAAGAGCTTTTATTCGTTTTCTTGCCCTAAAAAACGCCCTAATGTTAAATAGGAAATTTTCCTTAACCCTTTCGCGTTTTATGGGTCACACGTAGATCCAAACGTGAAACATTGCATTTTCACGAATTTTAATTTAAAAACTATTTCTCAAGATAGAAATTTATGTATAAATTAGTCCAAAAAATACGTTTTAAGTGAGAAACATTCTCTGAAAGTTCTGAAAGCATCCACTGGAAAAATATCCTGATAAAAAGATTAAAATGTTTTAATGTTTCATGCGAACGCGAAAAGGTAAAAGATCTTTATTTTTTCACCACAAAAATCCGCTCTTATGTTGCACCTACAAATACAACCATGTGCTGTAGCATTGCGAGCCCAAAGTGTAGACATACTGAACAAATGTAACGTAGAAAGGCGCGTAGAATTTCACGTTTGACTACATAAAAGCTCCCACCCTCTCTTTCTCCTTTTTTTATGTATTCAACAGCTTTACGAGGATGCAAAGTACATAATGGGCACCTGCCTTCTCTTCCACCTTAGTCGTGATCTCCTACATAATTTACCACACACTCAGTTGAGGAAAATACATAAAAAAGCGAGGCGCGAAGGGTTCCCACCCCATTTATTGGAGCTAACTTTGTGTTGTATGTAAACCGAGGGAGGGTCTCTCATTCGCCACATATTGCTGCTTTTTTCTACCTGTGATTTTAGGTGCCTTTCTTGTGGTTTTTTTATCGCACCATTTCTCCAATTTCTATTAAAGGGCGTGCTGAGGGGAAATTCCTTTTTTTCCTTTTTGCTAGACTCGGGAAAACTACAAAAACTCTCCCTGTAATTACCTCACTAAGAATTCCCCAGCAAATAAATAACTTTTCACCACGAAGTTGCGTCGAATTAATAAATAAAGCTCTATGAAGGGCTAAAAAGTTCGTCTGCATTTTGTATGGTAGCTTGAAGCAGGAATCGTCGTAAGGAAAAAAAACTTTCTCATGAAATTTTTAATTTTATTATCAATAAAAATATATTATTATTATTTTATAATCTATGAAATAAAGTAAATTTTTATGTGGAAATTTTCCATAAGTACATTTTTCTTCTCTTTTTTCTTTCTAAAAAAAATATATATAGTTGTGTATCAGTTATAGTTGATTTTTCTCGAAAGAAATGGAATATTTATGTATAAATATTTATATAGGAAATGCACATATGTTCAATTCTTTTTTTGTTTTAACATAAAAAGGACTTTTTTTTAAATCATTCTGGTTATACCTATTCCTCATTGTTTTTGCCTTCCATTTTACTATGTTTTCATTTTTTTTAATATGTTTACATATCAATCCTATTCACGGATTTATCTCCCTCTCTTTTTATTTTTGTTTTAATAATTAATTGGAATGATATTTTCATTTTATTTTATAGACTGACAAAAATGCTCATTAAGCATTAAATTACAAAATATTCAGAGGCTTTTGTGTGTATTTGCAAAAATCCTCCTGCTCTTTTTTATGCCGCTCCACCACCCCTTCGTGTGCCTCAAAAAACATACCAATATAGAGAAATTTGTGGGAAGTCGTAGCTATATAATTTCAGTTATCTGTAATTTACAAAATGGACTATATCGACGTACCGATGGTTCCCCCATTCTCTTCTCCTTTCACAAAACCCACTGAATAATTGAGTTTTGAGGGGTTTTTACTCTCAAATATTGCTCCACATTTCACATGATAACTCCCCAAATATTCCCGAGGCATCATTCCCCATCCCCATCCCACCCACAGTCTGTATTTGCAACACCCCCAATACGCTCTCAAATCGCATGTTCTCTACATTTCTGTCTTTTAGAATAAATTCACTAGAATTCCACTGTTTTTACGTTTTTTTTTTCTTTCTCTGCATTCCTCTCTATCAATTTCTATTTATTCTTTTCATTTTCTTAATAATTACGTAATTTAATCTAATATTTCTTTTAAAAATGAAATGCATAAAGGCCTGGCAATTTTTAATCTCTCAAAATTTTTTCTCCTTCTCACAAATTCTTCATTTTACTGTTAAATATACTTTTTTAATTTTTCTCTTTTACTTTAATAATAATTTCTATGTACAAATGCAAATTTTCTTTTTTTAAAAAATATTTCCTTTTCGAATGTTGTAAAATTCCTTAATAAATAGCAAAATAAATATATATCTTTTCTTCTTTCCATGGTGTATAATTTTTATTTATTTTTTTTTTAATTCTATTACTCGATAAAATTTTCTTTTCTCTCTTTCTCAAAATGATGTTTATCTTATGTTGGGATCACTATGCAAAAATATTTCTTTTTCTGTATAAAATATTGTAATAGCAACTGAATATTTCTGTGAAGGAAGCACAAGCATTTTACTATTCAAAAAATTGATATCGTCGTTCTAAAGTGATTTCTATCATATTCTTCCATCTTCAAGCACTTTTCTCTCCATAAATTTTATACAAAATGTTGTATTTGGAAAGTCCGCATGTTTGCATTCTTGAAGCGTGTCTGTGTGTGTGGAGATAAAGCTTTTTCCCGAACATTGATTTTCTTCTTGTTTACTACTCTATCTAAAACAGCTCAAGATTTCTGCCTAAAGCCATTTGAATCTGTATGCAGAATTTTCTCACAAAAATAAACTTTTGCGATAAAATGCAAACATGTTCGTGATTTAGGATATTTCCTCTAACCCTACTTGGTGGAAAATATCCAAATTCTATTTAATATTTATCCCTTTTATCTACACAAAAAAGCGCGTGATTCTTCTACACAATTTGTGCCATTTTTTACAGCATTTTTTCAATATTTTTTCTTTGCTGAATGTGCAATATTTTTTTTTGTTTTTCATTAATTGCACATTTTATGAATTTACATACAAAAAAATCTCACAAAAATTCTCACTCTTTAAGCATATAAAAAATATATATATTTATATTCTTTGTATATTGCGCAATAATATTTTACAGCTTTTTTTTACGTTGAAATAATTTATCTCGTTTGCATTACAAAAAAAAACTTTCGTTCTTGACACTTTTATAATTATTTTTTCAATTTTTAATTTTTATTTTTTTTTTTTTCAATGTATAATGTATGTATATAATTTTAAAAGGATCCATCATTTGCTGATTCATAAAATAGTGAATCTATATAAAAGGCAAATACTATCAAGTGATTTTTTTTGGGGCGTCGTTTCAATTAGTTTTTGAAACCAATACAAGTTTGGAAGGACATGAAAAGTATCTGAATATTTGAGTTAAAATTAAGGGTTTACTTCCTTCTTATTAAATATTTTTTCAATCTTCTTTTTCTTCATTTAGTTTAATTTAATTTAACATATTTTTTCAATGAGAAAGAAATTCTTATTTCTTAATAAAATAAACTTGACAGATAAATATTCATTTTTTTTAATTTACTCCAAAATATCCCATTTTATTTATTAAAAAATAATATTAAAAAAAAAATGAGAATTTATTAAATTTCAACACATTGCGAACCACTGGACGCCTCAAAACTTTTGGTGACAGCTCTCGTGTAAAAAATGTGTCGGAAAATTTATTTGACAGCTACCCGGCTGACAAGTATTCATATGGAAAAAATTCTGTCAAAAATAATTTATTTTCTTTTTCTTTCAACTCAAAATTTGAAGATTTTGACAGTTTAGAGTCAATTTATGTGTAAAAATTTCATTCTTTTACAATTCAAAAGTTGTTTGATGATTTTGACAGATTATGATTTTTTAAACGTTCTTTAAATGAACAATATATGAAATATAAAAGATTTTCTGTTCTAGAATTTTTTTTTGAAAAACATTTTGCAGTTTTTCTTTTATTTCTTCTTAATAGAAAATTACAAAATACTAAAATATTTCAATTTTTCATTGAATAACCATTAATTTTTCAACTCTAAAAATTCAGTTTCAGACTTTGAAATCAGTTAATTTTCTTTGACTGAAATGATTGAAATTGTCAAAATTTCATTTCAATCAATTTGCATTATTTTCAGCCAACGCTATAATTAAAATATCAGAGCTGTATGTGTCAGCCGGGAATAATTTTTCTACACGACTGAAAATTTATTACACTTCGCGTAAAAAAAGTTTTGATTGTGAATATATTAAAAATAACGAATAATTTGAAAATATCAATTTAAAGCTTCACTTTTCCCTATCAGAAATTTCTATTTTGGAATTGAAATTTCATTTTCATAGCCAAGCTTTTATGTTTCCTTTAATAAAGAATTTTTAGGCGTGTAATAAAGCCTCTTTAATTCCCCTTGAATGCAAAGGAATTCCCAAAGAGCTCAGATACTTCCATTCCCCTGACCACTGTATTGCCGTCTCAATGTGAAAATCTTGCAATTAAATACTTTTGAATGCTATAATACATTACAAATCACGATAACTGCTGGAATTTATCATCATCACTGTATAATTTATCCTTTCCAGGGATTTTTCTTTCTTTTCCTGGAATTTCTCCAATTTCCCTCCAATTTTTCTTTTATTTACAATTTCTTTTCATCGCACACCCAATCATCCCGTTTTGAAGACGGGATAAGGAAATTATTTTCATACCTGCGTCACACATTGCGCGTACTTTTCCAGCTCAGCCTTCAACGTTCGCACTTTGTCTGTTTCATCGCGAAGACGTCGTACGAGGTCCTCAATAGCACTCCCCTGGCTCTGAACAATCCTCTCGAGTTTCGCCACACGTTGCTCCAATTCGTGCACCTTCCCCTCTGATTGCTGCTGCCCCTCATGCCCTTGGCTAATGATGGCATTGAGAGCCGTCTCACCGCCCACACTTGGTGGACGTCCTGCACTGATTTGCCTCATTGGGGAATTGCTGCGATTCCGTAAATTAACACCGACACTCACTGGTCGTGGCTTTGGGATAACTTCCTCCGCGACGGCTGTGTGTTGTGCTGTGCTGTCCGAAATGGAGATCTTTGTTGACATTGCCGACACGGACTTGGTCATAGCATCTGAAGACTCCTTCTTTGTCACATCAAATGACGCGCTTGAGCTTTTAACGTCCACACTATTTGATCGCACTTCAAAGGTTTCATTGGTCTTCCTTTGACTGCTGCTGGTGCTGCAAAACAAATTAAAATCTTTAAAAAATCTTTCCTTAAAATAAGAAAAAAAATCTTTTACCTCTGACTGGAGGACATAAAGGAGCTACTGAAGGATTTGGACATGTCTGACTTCTCCATGTGATGATTGTCCGTACTGACAGTCGCAACGACACTCTCAGTTGTTGTGCGGGTTTGGGGGGCTTCTGGGGATTTGGTTGTATCGAAACTTGGTGATGTCTTCTTTGCCTGATTGGCTTTGAGTTCCGCCATCCACGGGGCACGATTCTTCTCCCATTCCCGTGCCTTCGGCTTCACAAGCTCATCCTCACTCTGGGACGTATCCTTGCTATTGTTGTGCTCATCAATACTCCCACTGCTCCCATTGAGAAGGCTACTCTCACCGCTGGAATTCAGAGCAGACGACGGAGGTCTTCGGCCTTTGGGTAATTTTGCACGATTCGCTCGCATATCCTTGAGCACACCACTCGATCGTTCAACCTGATCAAAGTCCGACTCCCCGAAACTCCGTGAAATTCTCTCACCCACAACACCCTTCTCACTGTTATCCGCCACCTGTGGGCTCCCCATTTTACTCGTAGCACCCCCATCGGGATTATCGAGGTTCGTCACCTTACTCTCAGTCGCCGCCGGCTTCACCTTCTGCTTCAGCCCCGAAAACAAATTCCCCGTCACACTCCCAATGGTTGGGGACTTCTTAATTGGCACACTGGGCTTCTTGGACAACACCGGAGGCGGTGTAGCCTTCTTCTCGTCCAAATTCTCCAAACTCTTCCGGATATCCCCGGAGCTTTTTGTCTCAAAGCTCTTTCGTGGCGGTTTCTCCGCAATTGGATCCACTGATTTACTCTCAAGTGACTTCCGGTGTGCCGCCACATTCCCCGTGACAATTCCAGAAACAATTCCCGTCTCATTGAGGGAATCCTTCGAGCCAAAACTGTCTTTTCGTGTGGAATTTGTGGAATTACTATTTGTTGTCTTCTGAATGATCATCTTTGATGCCGGAGGTGGACGATCGGGCTTATTTGGGTTTTCTTTTGATGGTGATGCTGCAAATTTTAGAGAAATTCTATTAATTTTCTCTTCGGTTAAGCTTGAATCTGAATTTCGGCTAAATCTTGTTCTTCTGAGTGAAATTAAACTACTAAGCCCCGCTTAAGTTGCTAAAGCCAGGCTTTGTTTCTCTTTTCTAACAACAAGCTTTGATTTTTTAAGTGAGGTTAAAGTTTTTTTTTAATAAGGGCCTAATTTTTTTAAGCAGACTCAAGTTTTATTAGGTCTGACCTCATTTTTAGAACTATAAATAAGTTCTTACAGACCAGACTTAATTTTCAAAATAAATTTAACTTTTCATAGGCAAGGCCTAAATTTTTTAAAATTAGGCACAAGTTTTTTAAGCTAGACCAGCAGGACTTAAGTTTTTTCAGCTGGGAGAATAGGTTTTCAAAACTAGGCCTAAATTCTTTAAGTTGAAATCAAGTTTACTTAAAACAGGCTTTGATTATTTAACTTAGGTCCCAATTTTTTAAGCAAGATCTAAGTTTTTTAGATCAAACAGACTAGATTAAGTTCTTTTCTAGGCCTGGATTTTCAAACTTAGGCCAAAGTTGCTCTGAAGTTAAGCTAGAGTTTTCTTAAATCAGTATGTATTCCTTTTTATTAGGCTACAGTATTCTAGGCCGGGCTTAAGTTTTTTAAAGTTAGCTTTTTAAGGTTTTAAGGTTAGGTCAGTTTGAATCAGGGCTGTAAGGATTTCTGAACGATTTTTAACGAATTTCAATGTCTGACCTTAAGAGTGTAAGCCTAGTTGATTAAACGAAGCCTAAGAAGTAGACTAAACCAAACTTAGTAGTAAATTTCACACTTATTTAAAATAAAAAGAAAGAAAAGCTTTCATGCAAAAAAAATACAAAAGACTTAATAAAAAAAATATTATTTTCATTTAAAATAAATAAATCAAAAGATAATTATGATATAAAGCAATGAAAAAACTCACCTTCAGGCGGGAGGAGAGAGACAAAATTATCCGGGAAGACTCCCATTTTCCCACGTAGTTCCCCCTTCCACCAACCCTTGTCTGGTAAATCTTTACTCAATATCGTGATTATATCACCCTCAAGCAGCTCCAATTCATCCTCATTCATTGGCTCATAGGGATAGAGAACCTTGCAGGTTTCACGTACTGGCTTTGGGGGTAAACTCGGTGCATCCTTATCCACTTGTGCTATGGAATTATTCACGCCGGCCGATACTAAATCTTCCCGTGAACTATTGAGACTAGTTTTCGTACGATTGCCTGAGATATTTGTGGAAATCCTATTTGCCGACACGGGGGAAACATCATCGATGCTCAGGACGAAATTTGATGGGAAGACACCGACACGATTATTCAATTTACCACGCCACCATCCTTCCTCAACCTAAACAAGGTTCAGAGAAAGAAAAATCCCGCAAAGGGAGATCATAAAGTGTTAATTAATGCCATGTTGCGCAGTTTATTTCTTGTCGATTGTATGTTGTATATGTATAATAAATCCACGCCACAAAATGGCATTGATAGCACCACACATGTTATCATGTTACTCTCTTCTCTACTGCTACACCTTACCTCGCCGAGAACCTCAATGACATCACCAACCGCAAGCGAAAGTTCATCATTGTTGTTCTGAGTATAGCTGTAAACCACTTTACATCGTCTATTTGATGTTGCAGATTTATCCCTGATGATGATGCCATAGAATGAGAGAAAGTTCTAACATTAGAACAACATTTTATCTAACAACTTTAAAAGAAAAGTTTTGTCTTTGACGACTTGGCAACAAAACATGAAAATCGAAAAACATTTTCGCAACATTATTGCAAAAAAAAAAAATAAATAAATAAAACTACTAAATAATTAATGAGCTACAGGATGACGACGTTTGCTCGCACTTCAGCATATTATTCAGAAAACCTCATAAAGGTTCTGTATGCGGAGAGATTCACTTTGTTCCACCACTCTGATGGCATAAGGCTAAACGAACCGAAGAATACGATCGTTTGCATTCTGAAAACTTCTGAAATGGTCAGTTACTCACATGATTTACTATCGAAAAATTATTCTCTCTCTGTCTCTCCCTGGATGGGTTGTCTTTTATTTTATTTTTGCAACACCAACGGGTAGAAGTTTCAGAACAAAATGTTTAATTTTTTTTAATGTAAAACCAATGTATATAATAAGAAAAGTTAAAGGTGATATATAGACAGTTTAATGATTTATTTAAATCAGTTTCTCTTATTTTTCAAAATCAGTTTTTCTTGGAAAGTGAATAATTTTTTAATAAAATTTTAGATTTTGACATTTTAAACAAATAATCAGCCTAAAAGTTCTGATAAAACGATTTAAATTTTAAGTTTGGATTTTTTAAAAATGTTTAAATTCAAGAGAAAATTTTAAGCGCATTAAGCGAAAAGGAAAGAATATAAAATAAATTTCGAAAAACTTTAAGAATTTACAACAATAGCACTTCCGCGAATTTTTAGATTTTAGAAAAGATCTACTAATAAGAAAAATTCGAAATTACTTCCGTACTACGTTTAAAAAACAAAACTAGTTCCGTAAAACGTAATAGAATCTGAATTAGTTTCTTAAATATTTTAAGAATGAAATAAGCTAGAAAAGTAGCAACTGTTGACAAAGTGAGTCGTGCTCTATAAATCTAGTTTATGACTGATTACATTATCTAGATCAAGTTAGGGATTGTTTACAATTTACGAAACTTATTAGTTTGAAATTCTTCAAGTTTTGCGAAATAATTTTGGATATTCTAAGGTTTTGCTAAACTAGATTAGAATTATATTTATTTTTTCGGAAGTAGTTGCGGATTCTAAATGTTTCTCCGAATAGAGTTTCAGATTTTTTTAGGTTTCGGTAAACTTGTTTCGGATTCTTCAAATTTTGCTAACTAATTTTCAAATACCTTAATTTTTTCTACAATAGCTTCGGATACTTTATGTTCTACGAATCTAGTTTCAGGTTCTTATGCTTTTGCGATACAAATTATTTATGTTCTCCAGATTTTTTTGGTAAAATCAGACAAGTTTAAACTTTTTTTTACTTCTATAAAATTTCAGTAAATTTTATTTATTTTAGCAACATAAATAAATTAAAGATTTCTTTCTCAGTTAATTAATTCTTAAAAAAATATCCATCTTAAATTAATATCAAATTAAAACTTAAGGATACCATTTATTAACCATTTTATTAAATCACCCGTCAATTAAATAAAATCTCAATAATTTAAATTAAGTTCAACCACCACAAAAAAATGCCAGAATAAAGCATTCGTGGCGCCCAATGAATCATTTATAGACTTTTATTTTCCACCATAAAATTGTCTGTGGAAAATAGTAAAGCATTAATTAAGTCATTTCTCTTAATTGACATTTGAATCGAATTGAATTTCTATTGATTGTGGCGCTTTTTTTGATTCAATTCAATGAATTTTGCTCACGAATTCTTTTCTGCTCTATTGCTTTTCACAAATCCCTCCCCAATAGCGACGACGACAACGTTCGCATATACGTAGTCTTTGTTGTTTGCCTTTGATTATGAAATCACAAAAAAGGTAAATTTCGCGCCAAGACTGTACTGAGCATAATAATATTGAGTGAAGAGTGTGGTGTATGGCAAAGTAAAAGCAAATTATTAGCAAATATTCTACAAATAATATTTCGCGCGCTCAATTTTGCATTCCGCACAATTTTGTATTGTCATTTCATTCCAATGAATTCCCTCCTTAATCCGATTAACGTGATGCTGAAGGAAATTCTCTCATTCAATTTATTCCAAATCTAATCCGGATTAAAGAATAATTTTTTTTCTGATTCTTGCCTTGAAAATTTATTCATAAAACAAAAAAAAATAATCGTGCGCTCACACCCCTTTCGCGTGCGCGTACCAAGATTTTTGGGGGCAACTGTATGTCTCAATGTTTTCTTCTATTTACTTTTATTTTTCTTACTCCGCTCGCGCTTCTATCACATTCGCCAGTTTAGTGACATTTTTAATACAAACACCGTAAATGTCCCAAGAAAATGTATAACGTTGAATAATTCATGATACAACAGATCTCAATTTACATATGAATCATCAAAAGTTTCCTCGTTTAATTCACCACACACAAAAAAAAATAAATAAAAGAGCAACAACAACTAAATACAAGAAGAAGTTCTTTCGCATATATGATGTCATATTACTGTGTCGTCGTCTTTTTCACCTCGATTTACATCAATTACCATCTAGCGGTAAACTCCAACTACAATCATCCATCATAATTAATAAACTATATAAGTTGTAGGTAAAACCTATTATATTTTATTACTACCTATAGATACTATATGTATGTAGGTATGTAGTTTATGTCTGTTACAATTTCTCTGGGGAAATTATATTTAAATAATAAAAAATAAAAATGCAAAGATAAATATATATAAACTGCAAAGATAAAAATTAAATATAGCATGGATGGAACAGTATAAAGCGAAAGAACGGTAAGTAAAACTTACGGGCTGTGATTCTTTCTTTGTCAATGAAATGTGAAATTGACGGAAAATTGAAGATGGGCAAATTTTGAGGAAGGCTTTCTCGCGCACCGAATCACAGCCAACGCGCAGATAATTTGTGAGAAGCATTAATCGTGGGCGTTGGCTGTGATTCGGTACGCGAGAAAGCCTTCCTCAAAATTTGCCCATCTTCAATTTTCCGTCAATTTCACATTTCATTGACAAAGAAAGAATCACAGCCCGTAAGTTTTACTTACCGTTCTTTCGCTTTATACTGTTCCATCCATGCTATATTTAATTTTTATCTTTGCAGTTTATATATATTTATCTTTGCATTTTTATATGTATATATATACTGTATATATCTATGCATTTATATATATTTTATTTTATTTTATATGTGTATATATAAAACGCCCCGCTTCGCGGGGCGTTAGACTTATGCAACTCAAGATATGACATGTAAACCTTAAAACGCGATATCTCCGGAACGGCTACATAGATTTTCTTCATTTTTGGCATGGTGATAGATATTATAGTCAACTATAACATATCAAAATATGAAGCAAATCTATAAAGCGATGCTCGAGATATTCATCGAAAACTCATCGAAAATTTTGTTTTCGATTTTAGCGCCACTTGCGGTCATTTTTTGAACTTGCGATGTTCCGAGCAGTTGTAGGGCTCGTTAATATCTTTCATTTGACCCCGGGTTGATCAAAATCGGTCAAGCCGTTTTCGAGTTATGGTCGATTTTCGATGAAAAATTGTGGCGGCCATATTGACTAAACGGCTTGACCGATTTTCGAAAATGAAGTATCGTTGGAAAGCTCTTGATGGCCCCTACAACATATCAAAATTTCAGCCCTCTAGCTATAATAGGGGCTGAGATATAGCGAAAACAAAATTTGGGGGTTATTCAAAATGGCGGACGGGGGGGTGGGAGGTTGGATTTGACCTCATAATCGGATGTCTTCCACCCGATATATGAACTTTGCCGTTGACCGCAAGTCTCTATCTATTGCCGTTCTCTTGTAATTTAGTAAAAGGTTCCGGCCGGCCGGACGGACGGCCGGACGGCCGGCCGGACCAATTTTTGGCGCATACGTTTTTTGGAATGTGGGGACCCTAATTCGTGCTCATCCCAAGTTTGAGCCCGATCTGACGACTTTGCATTTTGGAGTGTACACAGAAGCTGTGCTTCTTTTAAGAAAGAATCACAGCTAAAACAGCAAAAAGGGATCTCCTACCTCAATACAACTGGATTCTTATCATCTGGCTCCAGAACACGCACAAAATTGTCCGGAAACATTCCAGTTTTCCCAGAAGACGCCAAAGTCCCTTCCCACCAGCCACCAGGTTGTACTTTAATATTCTGTATGATGGCACCTTTAACCAGACTCAATTCATCTGGCTGCATCGCTGTATATTCGTGTTCAACTATTGCACTCACTGAAAGTAAAAAAGAAAAAAATAAATTTAAATTTAAATCTCCATGGAGAAATTTTCAATATAAGAATTTTTCATGTAGGCAAATGGATTTAAAAAAAAAAAAACTTCTTTTCATTCAATTTGTGACCCAAAACATGACACACAAAACTTTTGCGAAGAGCGCAAAAAAGGTCTTCTTCCTCTTGTAGGTCATTAAACTACTTTTAGTATATGTATAGAGAGGTAGAGACTGAGGTATTCCCACACAAAACATCAAATTGGTCAAACACGCAAAATTACCTCCAAAAAATTCTCAATAAAACACCACTTAAGGCACCCCGGCAAAAAAGACTTTTAAGCACTTCTGACGACACTGAAGATTTTTTTTACAATGAAACCTCCATAATCTCTTGTTTATGCTTTTCCAAGTGCGAGTTCAAATAAAAGCTAGGTTGTGGTGATGAACTAATAAAAGCTCCCTCCACACACCTCAATTTTTTTTCACCTGATTTGGGATTTTTAAAAGTAAAGAAAGAAGAAGAAATTATCATGAAATGTATTGCCAAGGTGGCAGATGGTTGAGTGAAATAATTAAAAAGCAAAAAGAGAAAAAAAAACATCATAATAACATAATTCAAGTGCTTCATCTACACCTGTTGTTAATCACCCAATCATGCCCTAGTATTTGTACAGAGAGCGTGGTGTTTTCATTTTGTTGCAGAATTTTGTAATAATGCGTCTTTTATATCACCCATTACACTTTTCCTTAATTCATCTCTCCTTTTAAAGAGGTAAAAATTAATTCATCAAATATTGCGCTTCTTCTCTTACACAACACATCATGACCCGGGTGCTTTATGAAGTAGAAAGTTATTTTTAGTGTTTTTTTGTTTTGGAAAGAGAGAGAAATGAAAACAAAAATATCGGAGCATAAATTTTTTGTAGAAATTTGGGAAATTTGAGAAAAAATTCTTTAGTGTTTGATTTATTTTTCTTGTGGGAATTTATTGGACCTGTTAGCCGTGAGGTTCTAGTTAAGATTTTATCAATGTCAATGATTAAGGTTCGAGTACAGATACTAACTAATTTTTTTCTTAAATATTTTTCCTGCATATTTCTTCTTAAAATTATTCTTCTCAATTATGAGATTAAAAATCAAAATTAAGAAATTTTTCTACATTAAAAAATTTCGTGTTGCATTATTTTTGGTCAAACAGCAGAGTAAAATTTTTCAAGAAAAAATTGGTTCTCCTCACAAAATCACTTCTAACTTTTTTTCTCGCTAACCGATTTTGACAAATAAAATAAACTCTGAAAGCTACACTCTTCCTCTTTCTAAAGAATCCAAGATGATCAAAATCGGTCAAGGCGCTGATTTTTTGTAGTCAGTTTAGTAGATCAAGGCAGAAAATGCCACTTTCTCTTCAATCGGCTGTTAAAACTTAACCCCTCATCCGATTTTGGTCATCCTGGCAGATTTGGAAAGGGGATGAAGGTAGCTTTCAAACAAAGACAATTTGATAGGAAATAATTTTCACATGGGCTGTAAATCCATTAAATACCTCAAAACAATTCAATCAGCTAGCAAATCTTATTCTAAAACACATTTCTTAATGTCTTTTAATACAAAAATTAACTTAGAAACAAATTCGAGACATCTGAATTGGCCAATTCTGTACATTATGCATTTCAATTTTGTTGTACATACTTATGTGCCCTACCGCGTATGGGTTCCCCTTTAGCTCTTTAGCAATTCCCCAACTCAATTCCATCATTGTCATGCTTTAGTTAAAACCCATCGTGCATTTTTCCTTTTTCTCTTTCTCATTGTATCGCCTCACATTGAAATTCACTCACGACATCTTCTTTTGGAAACCGAATTACCCCACAACGAAGAACTCTATTGCCCTTGCATAAAAGCATCAAGTCCAAAAAAATATTATTATTTACCTCAATGAAATTATGCGCAAAAAAAAAGTTACGCCAGTTATGATAGCGATCGGTCTGGTGCAACTCCTCACCAGCAGACATATCTCATTTAATTTTTGTCAGTCACAAAGCGGAAATTCCTTTTAAACTCGATCATTGTTTTGGGAAGAACCATTTTTAATTATATTTTCAGTTTTTTTTGCTTCTTTTCTTATTCTTCACCTCATGTGCAGCATATAATATTTCTTTTGCGTATTTTTTAATGGAATTATTGTTGTGTTGTACCTACCTAACTATATATGTACATTTTCGCTATATATATACGTTGTATTTGTACAAAAAGTCATTTTCGTGTCTTATAATATGAAAACACATTGGATAAACCTGTTCTCTCTCTTTCTCTATAACCATAGGTACACTCAATGCTCGCACCAGTGAAGACTTTCCGAAGAAAATAACACGATGATGAAGGAAGAAAAAGAAGAAAAAGATCAAGACTCTATCGTTGAAGTAGCTTTTTGTACAATTGCTTTTGAAAGAGAGAAGACTCCAAAAGCATACAATAATAATATTTATATATCGAAGTTGGAAGTACTTTTACATACTAATATCTTATACATTTTGTTCTCTGTGTTTCTTTACCTAGAAGATATGGTGTAGTAGACATAGCGAGAGAAAGAGGGAGAGAGAAAGATTGTGTATGGCTAAACCCCGGGCTAGTTCCTCATAGAGTTTACAAACACACCATAAATTACCATCTTTCACAATTTTCATATACACATAGCATGTATATAATCTTATGCTGCGCAACTACAACAAGCTTTCCGCATTATATGGAGAATCTAAACGAATTCTCAGTGTCAATAAAGCTTTTCTCAATTCTCCAATTAGCATATTTAGAGAATTATTGTAATTTATGCTCACCAAAAGGATAATAAATAATGTGAAAAGTACATTGAATTTCATATAAAAGTGCTAAAATTCTGAAATTTCATTGAAAAATATAATTTTATAAAGCAAGGTTCTTGCCTTTGTGATGATATTCCATGTATGAGATGTCATTTAATAGAACTTTCATTTCTCTTTGTACTGAAAAACTCTCAACAAGAAATTTCTGCTACAACTCAAATTATATTATTCAACAAAAGCATCATTTTATGAAATGATTTAATATTATTTAAAGTTTTTGCTTTATATTTTTGCCTCTGAACATTTTATGCTGGCACGTCTTAGCTGGGAGATTTTGAGTCTTGAAAATTCGTTGTTTTGTTATAACATTTTAACT
Organism: Lutzomyia longipalpis; assembly: GCF_024334085.1. NCBI lineage: Eukaryota > Metazoa > Arthropoda > Insecta > Diptera > Psychodidae > Lutzomyia > Lutzomyia longipalpis. The sequence continues at coordinate 6,194,023 of NC_074707.1, forward strand.
GTTTACACTGACATTTAGGGACAACCAACTAAAATGAATAACAAATATTTAGGTTTATGTACTTGTTACCAAACTTATATACCTATAGTTCACCACATATAGTGCCTTGATTTATTCAAATCATGCTTCTCACTTTATATGGTTTGTCTTTCTCGCCTTTGGCTTTTATTATGTTACAACGCTCTCTTTGGCAAGATAGCCATCGAGATACCCTCAAAATGTACTCCAAAATTTCCTTTTCTTATCAATTTTCTAACATTGCTTCTTTAAAGTATACACATCTCTCTATCTGTCCATTGCAAAAGTTTTTCCCCTTTTCTGCCCACTAATCTATTTATATAACACAACCAATGCCATTGCTATATACCGCCAGGCGATAAGGAAAATGATAATGATAACTTATCCGTCCTCTGTACTCACAGAGAGAGAGAAGTAACGACAATTTCATACAACTTTTTGTACAATTTTCTTCATGACATTTATGGAGAAGAATAACATTTAGAGAACTTCACAAATTCTTTGAGATTTACTCCAATAAAATGCGCCATTCATGACGGTGGGGCCATCAAAAGACGTAGCGCCACACAGACTCAATTCTCATTCAAATTGCCAACTTTCGATTACGACAGAACCGGTTGACTCATTTTCTTCAAATCCCCATCATTGATTAATTCTTTTTTCTTCTTCATCTTCAAAGAAAACCAAATTTCCCATATTCACACTGACATCATCATCGCACATTATCACATAGATATGTTGCATTTATGGTTTTGCACTTTAGTTGTTTTTTTTCCTTCTTCTTCTCTCTTCCATCTCAGTCTCTCTCTCACTCTCTTTACACCTCCCATGTGGATTAATATTGAATTATTCATGAATGACAAATTAGAAATGCATCGCGAAATCTTCTCTCATTCACTCACCCGACTCATCTTCCCCATATTTCTTCGTGTTTTTTTGTTCTTTTCCTCCAACATGTTGTGTGTATGTGGAATGAAAAAATCATGTTGTGGACCGCACATAAGACAATGCACCCAACATGATTCATCACCACGTTAGAAGGACAAGAAAAATTGCTAAAAGCACACATTCAAGGCAAATTGGAAAACTAACTTCAATGCTCGGTCAATGATTTTTTATCAGAGAAATTTTTCTGAGTCATATCTGAGTGCGAGGAGGAAATATTAAGAAATTATTGGTTTATGATAAACTTTTACAGTCATGATTCCGTTGAAGGTATTGGAATATTTTTAATTTAAAATAAAAATCTATAAAAATATGCTTGAATTTATTTATATAAATTTTAGGCATTAAAATAAAATCTATTTGAGGTTAGAAAGAGTTAAAGTTTTTAAGAGCTTGAAATGATTGATTTTGAACTTTAACTAATAAAGAATTCTTAAGAAAAAACTAATTAAAAACTCATATTCTATTTGATATGAAAATTTATTTATTTAATTTATTAATTCTTCAATTCTAGATTTTCCCGAACTTATATTAGTTTTTGTGGTAATAAAATGTTTTTGAAGATCAATTATTGTTTTGCAGTTTTTTTTTAAGGCTTTCCTTTTATTATTTTATAACATTTACAATTTTTCCAAAGCTTTCGGCCAACTAAGTTATCATTTTAATAGCAGTGGAATGAATAATTTTGATCTCAAAATGGATAAACTTACTTAATAATATTCTTTCAAAAATAGTACCTACGTAATAATAATTAATTTAATTTACTTCTTAAGAATACTTAAAATAAATTCTTTAAACTTTCTTTTCGATTCTACATTGAGGCCCGACTGTAGCATGAATGACGGCTTTTTATCATAAAAATTTTAACAATAAAAATATGATTTTATACTAAATTCCTCAGATAAAAATATTAATTAAACAAACTTATGTATAAATCTGTTTTTCAAATTGATTCTGGAGCTCAAATCATCTTAAAACTAATTTCTAAGAAGAATATTCAACAAGACATTCAAGCCTAACCTCTAAATTCTTCTATAGTTCGTTATTATCATATTAAGATTAGCATGATTAGCATACAGGTTCGTCTAATTAATTTATTTGCGCGTCGATGACGAATTTTATATTCACAAAATCAAAATATGCAAATCTCCATCAATACGGCTCTTTTCAGACGATTCGCTAACATTTTGTCCCAATGACCCCGCAGTAGTAGGAAAAAAATCCGCGGTCAAGGTTAATTTGTCAAAGATTTGAATTCTTTATTCAAATTTTAATCAATTCAATATTCTATTCTCTGTGAGTTCTACATAAAAGCTCTTTCTCTGATTAGAGATCAATCAATCTCTTTATGTTTAGAGTGGGTATGTTTGTGATGAATCATTGAACTAACAGCATATTGAAGAAGTATTTCAATCTACAAATAACCCCCATGATGATGTTAAACAAGGGTTCCATCTATGTCCCTATAACTTGCCTAAGTTGATTAATAATTCCTCTGTGATGTGTGAGAACAAGATAATGTTGTGCCATGTTGGTTAGGTAAAGGTAATTGTTAAGCATTCAAAATATAATGAGTACAAAAGTGTCACATCGAGACTGACCCAGATTGTTGTAATCATCATTGATGTAATTATCATGTACAAGAATCTTCTACATTGCACGTACGACAATTACATGGGAGCATATCCATGTGCGAGGGACTCTCTTTCTCTTGAATTGAGCCATGGGAAATCAATTCACCCACAATTTGTTTACCAGACGCTGAGGAGAGCAGGAAGGAAGAATTTTTTTTTGGGTTGGTACCTACATATTTTCTCTGCACGCCGAAGAAGAGTCGTTGAAGGTCTTCGTTGGTAAACATAGCTGACATATTAATTGGCTTGGGGTAGGCGGTTGGGTATACGTTCGAAAAAAAAATGTAAGAAGAATGTATATATAAACGAGGAAATGACTCAACAGTCTGTTGTTTGAGGAAATTTTTTTTAAGTGTTTGTGGAAAAATGCCAATAAATAGCTGGAAAAGCATTGACCCAGTACAATTTACAATTTTCTCCTTTCTTCAAAGCCCATGAATTCTTATCACTGCTGCCGCCAAAAGAGCTATATGTCTCCTCTGAGCCATGATATTTTTCGATTGAGTCACATGTGTTGTGGTTCAGCTTTGAACGTCACGAAGGCGAAAACATTTATTAATACTTTTTTTTACTTTTATTGCCATTGAGCATAAAATCAAATGACATTAAGTAGAGATAATGGAGTGTGCAGAAATTGTATCTAACTTAAATTACTACTTCTTCTTCCACCAACTTCATACGTCCTTCCCTCCCCTTCCTTCTCATATATTTTCTCAAATCGAGACGGAAATCTTAAGCAAAAAAAAAAAAAGATTTAGCGATGAAAGTAACTTTCGCTCCAGACACACACTATTTTTAATTAATAGTTTTACCGTCTCCAATTATTCGCTCAAGAAGCATTTTATGCATTTTACTCGGGGATCTATCGACCGCAGCGCGCTTTTGCCCCACACCGCAACATAATTTTTGTTCCCATAAATGGAATTTGATCTACTTGACGTGCTTCTTGGGTTTGCCATACAACAAAATTGGGTGGGACGTTTTTCGCCACAAGGAAAGCTACTTATTGCGAAAAAAGGTAACCGCAACAAAAGTAAAAGAATCCCTGTTTTTCAAACCGCCGTGCATCACAAAATTGCCCGCAAAAAAAATGAAAAACTTGCTCCAATGACTCATTTCATGTTTTTCATGTTTAGACACGGAGCATGGAAAATTGTGGCATGACAATCAGTGTGTTAGCAAGTATGATTGATGGAGCTTTTTTTCTATTTTATTTATTGTTTATAATATGTTTAGGTACAAATGAACAATTTTTAACAGATTTTCCATTTAAATTAAATAATAAATTAAATCTTATTCTAGTATTTACTATAAATTAAATTAGTTTGGGTTAAGATATACAATAATTTTATTTTAAATAAAATTATTAGCTTTTTACGGTGTTTGATACGCAGCCGTATATGTTATATCCTTAGGCTATTTTATACAAAACTTAAAGAAATATTTTTAAATGTTAAAAGACTGCAAGATTTGATTTAAACCAAAAATTGAAAGTACTTTATACGCAGTCTAAAAAAATATTAAGTCTCAATATTTCACGATATTTTATAAGAGAACAGTTAAAATGTTTTTGATAACTTCCTTAAAAAATTTAATGGCCATCATAAGTCATTTAATTAATAAAAAAAATTTAAATACGTTTTTTTTCAGGAAGTATTTTATTTGCATCCAAAACTATTTTTAAGTATTTTATACGCAGCTTAAAAAAATTTTAAAGGATGAAATGTTCTACCACCAACGTAATGCAATTGATTTTCAAGATAAGAAAAGTAATTTAGTAAACTCTAACTTTTTTTTCTATCTTTTTAATCTAGATTTATTAAAGGCAACCAAAATTAAAGTCTTTGTTTACAAAAACAAAATAAAATAACCAAAACATAAGAACCAAAATCGAATTACTGCGATTTAAATAAAAATGGTTTAGCTACCTAAGCTATATTATATGCAGCCTAAATAGAATTCAGACGACTTAGCTCGACTTAAACTGTATTATACGCAGCCTAAAAAATTCAGACGATTTAAACTAATTATACGCTTCTCAAAAGAGAACTCAGACGACCTAACGCAACCTAAACTGTATTATACGCAGCCTAAAGAGAAGTATAGCTCTTTCAGCAATTGGCAAGAAACAGGAGAACCAGAAGCCGTGAATGTAATGAATCAGAGCAGGAAATTGGTTTAAAGCTCCAAGATAAGCCTCCAGACTGTCCAGTCCATCCCGTTCCGATAGAAAAGGTGATATCTCTTTAATTAAACGCCACGGATAAACACGCGAAGGCAGCACAAAGAATATTATGAAGCTTTTACACAATTTTTAATGCATGAAACGTGTTAGCTAGTGGAACATTTTCCTTTAAAATTCCTATAAGAACTCCGTGGTGCGCGAGGTTGGTGCAAGAAAATGCAAATTGGAAGAGGAGGATTAAAAGGGTGTAGTCCTCATTAGAGGCATGACAGGCTGCCTTCGCGTAAGGTGTTCATCCTTTCTGAACAAAAAAAAAGCTACACGTCAACTGGGTTTGGGAAGATCCTTGAAAAGCAGGGACACCGGAAACTATTTATTTTCTAAAGCAGCTGAATGTGCGGAGAAAATAGGCCAAACACCGCAACAAAGCACACAGTCGCGCCCCATCGACACGCAGCTCCCCCCTTTCACTGCGGACACACTTCCGGCAATAGCAGGGGAGCACACACCCACCCCTTTATTTTGAACGAAAACTCACCGCTGCTTCGTGTTGCCGAGCTATCCATACTTTGGGGATGCAGGATGTGGCCAGAAATGTGCTGGAAATGTCGAAAGTTCAGAAGATTCTCAGGGGCCAGAAAATGAAGTTTTTGTGTCACACTCGCGCAGTTCTTTCTTCTCGTGCAAAAACCACCCAAAAGCCACAATTTTTGTTCCACTAAACACATGCAAATCGTGCTAATTTCACACCCTCAGGGATTTCTGCATTTTTTTCACACTACACTACACGACCCTGCCCAGATGATATCATTTTAATTTGATAAAACACCGAAATGCACGATGACAGCGTCCATTGGCGATAAAACGTCTCTCACATCGCCCAAATACTCATCTGCCTCCACCAAATCTCCATGTAGATGCGCTGTCCGCGAAAGAAGGCGACGAAGCAAGGTAATTGTACCGAAAAATACCTCGCGGCTGGGTTTTGTCTTCCCGACGGGACCGAATCAATGACGCGAAGGAGTTTTGTAATCCATCTGGGAGGGATTTGTCTGTGAAAACTTCAGTGTGGATTGACGGGTAAATCACATTGCATAATCCCCCATTTATTTTATCACAAAAAATGGTAATTTCCTACTTTAATTAATTCTTGTCAACTACTTAAATTCCTCTTGAATTGTAGATTATCTCACGGGCAGTCAGAAATAGCGGCATAGGTGTGAGATATGCCAGGAGAATGGGTACTACAAGTGAAAATCCTCAGACGGTAATTGCCCAGGAAGTTGGGAATGCCGGAGTGATCACGTTGGATCGCCAAAAAGCTCTCAATGCCATTAATTTGGACATGGTCAGGTGAGGCATCTACAAAAAGAATCAAGAATTTTATTTAATTCTTAAAAATAATTCCTCAGGCAAATCTATGCGGCAGCTAAGAAGTTTGAGCAGAGTAAGGATCTTGTGATTATTAAAGGAGCTGGAGAGAAGGCTTTTTGTGCTGGTGGTGATGTTAGGGCTGTGAGTTATGGTCCCCTGGAGGAAGCTAAAGCCTTCTTCCGCCAGGAGTACATCCTAAATGCATCAATTCAAGCCTTCCGGAAGCCCTACGTGGCACTAATTGATGGGATTACAATGGGTGGTGGTGTGGGGCTCTCTGTGCACGGGAAGTACCGCGTAGCCACGGAGAGAACTCTCTTTGCCATGCCCGAAACGGCCATTGGACTCTTCCCTGACGTTGGAGGCGGATACTTCCTCCCCCGTCTCCGTGGGAAGCTGGGAATGTTCCTCGGGCTCACGGGATTCCGTCTCAAGGGCAGGGATGTGGAGAAAGCCGGCGTTGCGACGCACTACTGCGAAAGTGCCCGGATCCCAGAACTCGAGGAAGCTCTCACCAAGTGCTCCACCGATGGGGATGTTGCAGCAACACTGGCTAAATTCTGCCCCAAAGACACCTCTGAATTCATCCTGAACAAACATCTCGCTCAGATTGATGAGTGCTTCAGTGGGGCAACAGTTGAGGAAATCCTGGAACGCCTCCGGAAGGATAATTCAGAGTGGGCACAGAAAACGCTGCAGGGATTGGCAAAAATGTCTCCGACGAGTATGAAGGTCAGCAAGAAGCAGATTGATTTGGGGGCCAATATGACACTTCCGGAATGCCTCGTGATGGAGTACAGACTTGCGGTGAGACACGCCCAAGACAGTGACCTCAAAGAAGGTAATGAAAAAGTCTGGAAACTTCGTTAAATTAATTAATTCTCTAAGCATTTCAATGCAAAGAAAAACAGTCGTGAAGAACGAAAAAAAAATTAATAGTTTGAACAAAACTTCCTTCCAGGTGTTCGCGCGTTGCTGGTGGACAGAGACAATCAACCAAAATGGAACCCTCCAACCCTGGAAGAGGTCACCGACGAGCGGGTGGATTCCTTCTTCAAGCCACTTCCGGATGATTTGAAATTGTAATGAAGGCAAAATGGGATAATCATTGACTTCTCCATCCATTTATTGAGGTTCTTCATGTCACACAGAAAAGGAATTTCCTGTCTAAAGATCCGGAGTTTTATTCTGAGAGTCTCGAAATCTCTCAAATTCCATTAGAAAAATATTTTTTCCTCGTAAAATAAGAGTTGTAATAAGCTTAAAAGGAGTCTATTCACCGTTGATCTTTTTAAATATTTATTTATCCATCAAATATAAGAAAAAACTCGAATTATTTAGGATGCTTCTGATGCTTCTAATTGAGAATAATTAGGAGAAAACGTAGAAATATTGAAAAAATCATCGAAAACTATAACAAATAAAGACAAAACATTTAAAAGTATAGATTAAATACAGTCGTGATCGTGCAGTAGGACCGTCGTCAAAAAAAGTTCTCCGCGGTAAAACGGCTGCAGAATGAGGAATTTCGCCTTCGCAGTGGGACAATTAGTACTATTGGAAAGGTAGGATACCAATTGTCCTACTACGAAGGCAAAATTCCTCATTTTGAAGCCGTTTTACCGCGGAGAAGTTTTTTTGACGACGGTCCTACTGCACGATCACGACTGTAAATACAAAATATCGGAAAACAAGGAAAATCTTGCTGAAAATAAAGAGAAACCGAATAAAATCGTGAATAGGTAATATAAGAGAACTATTTTGAAATATAAATAAATAAAGAAAAAGAAAACACGTTAAAATTTTAGAAAAAAAAACGAAGAAAAGAATAATGCAAAAAATAGAAAACATAATTTTAAAACTTTATATAAAAACTAATTTTAAGTTCAGGAGGTAGATTCAGATACAAATCTTTTCTTTCCTTACAGTTCGTTAGTTATAAGATTATTGGTATTCTGGGATAAATCTTATAAGATTTTTACAATTTTTTTCTATCTTTAATCGGATTTTTGAAGGAAAATTACTTTTCTATAGGGGCCTCTAAATTTCTTTATGCCGGTTTTTTGGGACAACTAATTATTTGTTATTTTATAGAACGGCAATAGAACGATCTAAAAACTCCATCTTTCAAAATCTTACAACAAATTTTTAACCGTCCGTATGCCATGATCAAAACTTACGCGCATTGCCATGGGGTAGGTGACCGACCACATAATTTTTTTCGCAAAATAAGCAAATTATTTCGGTCAAATGAGCTTTAATAGACTCCTTGGTACTCCCTATGAAGTCTTTTGTCCATTTTAGAAGACAAAACTACATTTAAATTGTTTTTTTTAATTCCCTCTTCTTACATTTTTGTTAATAACTTTTTTTTCTAGTCATATAATCTAGGAACTTAATCCCAAAAGATGGGTTTAAAATCTCTGAGAATTAGGGCGTAATAACTCGAAATAGGGCTATGGGGTTTGTCACCTACCCCTCATGGCAATGCGAGGGTTAAAGTTCTTTCTGTCAGTTTTTTTGGGACAACTAATTATTTGTTATTTTATAGAACGGCAACAGAACTATTAAAATATTTCATCTGTAAAAAATTTACAACAAACTTAAGTTGTTAGAAAAGATTTTTATCAAAATCTGTTAATTAATTTGTTTTAATTGTTTAGGGGAGAGCGGGGTTAAAAAAGTTACTTAAGGGTTTTGAAAAACCTCAAAATATAATATTTCCCAAATACATAAAGCGAAATGAATTGCTCATTTCTTTAGGAAATTTACTGCCCTACAACTTTTTCTCAGATCATTTTGTTCTATCTAGCTAGGAAATATGATATTTTAAGCTTTTTCCAAACCCTTAAGTGACTTTATTAGCCCCGGTCTCTCCTACATTTTTTTTTCTCTGTGTAGTATTCTTTTGAATGACGACATAGCGCGCAACAATGGTGAATAGACTCCTTTTCTTATAAGAAAAAAACATTAAAGTGCGATTTAAAAAATTCTCTCACGAACTATTCTTATTGGAAAACTTTTATTTTATCCGGAATAAGGCTCTGAAATGATAAGAAGAGATTCCAGCTCCTGAAACATAAATTTTCCTTCCTAAAACTAATCAACAATTGAAAGGACTTTAATCTTTAATTCCTAATATTTTCTTCCAGTCCAACGGACATCCTGCAGGCAAAGCTGTAAAGTGAAATTGAGGGATGTTCCTGTGCAAACTTGAAACGAAGTGCATTTATTTTTCAAGGGGAGAATAAATAAAATTTTTTGAGTATCATTCCGACTTTATAAATTTATTTTTCTTCATCATCATCGATTCCCCCACTGAAGTTGATTTTCTTTCAATTTACCATTAGAAACCTAAATAGAAACTAATTTTATTTCTTTAATTTTACTGCCTTTTTGTTTAATTTACAATATAATGACAAAATTGTGTCCTGCAATTGGTAATAATGTTGTTTTTTTTTGTTGAGATGAAACAACTCAGAAAGAAAAAACTAAATATTCAAACGAAGAATATTTAATCGCGGTCTTGTTGCTCATTTTGGGTTTTTTGTTTGCAATTTTTTTTTCACTGTTTACGGATTCTCATCGCGCGCATTCTTCGGTGATTTTTTTTGTCAACCCCGTTGGTAAGTTGGAAAGAAAAAAAAAACATAAGAAGCACACACACAGGGACAACTTAGTCAATGTATTGAGCTAGCCAACGAAAGCCCTCTCCGTAGCCTTGTCGCTTGAGGACGGAGCACATGAAGAGCTCCAGGGGACGGCCAGGTAGATCTGATCGTGGAACCTTACCCTGAAATGCAGAGATTTCGTGAAAATTAAATCAAAGAATTTTGGGGATTTAGCTGAAAGATTTACCTTTCCCGTGGTTAATTGATACAACTGGAAGAAATTCCGCAATTCATCCTCACTTGCGGCACCTGGCTTGTCAATTTTATTGCCCAAAATGAGCACGGGGCAGTTGGAGAGGGCCTCATCGGTGAGAAGGGAATCCAATTCGATTTTACTTTCGGGGAAACGACCCCTATCCCAGGCATCAACTAGAAATACAATTGCATCCACAGCCGGAAAGTAATCCTTCCACACACGACGTGCCTGAGTGTGGCCGCCGAGATCGAATGTCGTGAAGCGCATATTTCCTATTGAAAGTTCCTCCGATGCTGTGGAAATTAATCAAAGAAGTCTTTTAGCTCTAATTTCTTCGAGGACACAGAGAAGCTGGAACTTACTGGGATGCAACGTTGGGACGTGCTGTGCGAGTCTGTCATCTTTCAGCATGTGCAGCAGTGTTGTTTTACCGGCATTATCTAAGCCCAGGAAGAGGAGTTTTCCAGATTTCTTCCACAAACCTAAAGAACACAAAAGCCATTGTTAGTTTTAATCAACAAATCATCCCGGAAGCTTCATTTGACTGAGGAGTTATCGTCATCATTACTCAATCCTTTCACGCTTCAATTGTGCTGAAGACATAAAAGCCACGCACAATCAATTTCATCACAACTTTCTCTCATCTAATGCTTCACACAGCTGTTGGTGCCCCCTTTACATAGGGCAGAGACTCACCGAGATATCCTAGAACTCCAGTAAACCAATCCCAGATAAACATTTTTGCAGCGTCACCGTTCAACTTCTATTAATAACTGGAAGTAGAAAGACAAGACAACGATTATTTATATGCCATCCTCAGCTTCTTCGTTGAGGTAATGATTTGGACGAGATGAGGTGGTCCAAAAATCGTGGCTATTTCGCCATTCAGCCTTCAAAGCCCAAAAAAATTTCTCAAGATTTTTCAGGCCTCAGCTAGCATTTGCTCGCGGCGCCGCAAGGGGCGCTATTGATTTGAAATGTCACGATTTTCTTCCACAGCCCATTTTCTCACAACACAAATGCGCAAAAAGCAAATTCTTATCGTAGTCAGACACAATGCGATAGTACCTTTGTGATTGCACACAAGAATGGAATTACAAAGCAAGAATAATTACAAAAATTAAAGAATTAATTTTTACGTTGACGTGGTGACAGCACCAAGAAAGAACACGCTAAAACTTTTTCCCATGATATGGTGGATACTCCTTGGATAAATCCGATGGTGTCTGATTATGTCGTCACCGACAACACGGTGGCGGTTGGCGGCTGATTCAATTCTTTTTATTGCTGGATTTTCTGTGCATTTTCAACATTTTCTGGCATTTTTCACTTTCCTGGAAATATCTTTGTGCTTTTTTTTGGGCCCTTTGGGCATTTCTTGGGGGGAAAAGTTGAATTTTTTGTCTTTTATCAAAGTTGCGGGAAAATTTTGTGTCCTCCGCCGAAAGTTTAAGCAGGCGGCTGATGAATTTTCCTTTCTTTTATGTTTTGATGCCATTTTCCGGTCGCTTTTGATTCTCTCAAGGATGTATGGAGTGTAGGGGATGTAGTCACGACAACATACAATGAGTTTATGTACATTTTAAAGGTAAACAGGTGTGCTTGTTTGCCGCCGGCGGGTAAACCGTTTACAAACTTTTGTATTTTATTCTTATTAAAATAACATTTTCTGGGTTTTTCCATAATTAATTGATTCGACGACACCCTCAGAAGCTGGAAAACTCTATTTCGTGAAAAATTCCCTGGAAATTGCGAAAAAACACAGAAAACTCTGATTTGTTCATGATCTTTAATTTTGGCGCGTTTTATCGGTTGCGGTTGAAGGTGCTTTGAGAAAATTAAATTTGAAATGGGAGCCAAATAGGAGTTTTGTAACGTTTTTTTTATCATTCTTATTTCGATTCTTTTAATAAGTTTAATAAATCATATTAATTAAGAATAAAAATATAAATATCACTTTGCTGACACACTAAAAACTTTATTTCTCAAGAGACTTTAATAAGCATCTTTTTACACATTCAATTATGCACATAATTGAAGAGTTTGTATGACACTTGATATTTTCTTTCCAACGCAAATCAATTTACAAAATACAATAAAAAGAATAAGAATAAGAAAATGAGAATTTTATTCAATTAAGAAGACATTCCTACGTTTTTTTTTACTCACTGACTGATTGTACACGCCCACGCATTTCACAACACCACAACTGAAGACAACGTGGTTCAGTTCAGAGAGCTTCTCTCCTCTGTGGGCCAGCAAGTAGACAAACTTCCGCCCAGCAATTGCCTCCAATCATTGAGAGTAGAAAATGTAATAAAATGATTGAATAATTACCTTTCTGAATCTTCATAATCTCCCAGTTATCATGATGACGACCATGAGGATCAAACTCCCGCATCAGAGCGTTTTAGATAGCAATCAGTTGGCGTCAAACTGTCTCGGGTTGAAGATCTTCTCGCAGAAGAATTTTCTCGCAGATTAGAAAAATTCTTTTGGAGGATTAAAGTGCAAAAAAACTCAAAGATAAATCAACTTTCTTCAAACAGTTTGAGTGCTTTTGTGATAAATTTAATTGAAGCTTTCTTATGGTAATAAAATGTTGTAAAACCATAAAAGTGATACCTGTGAAATATTTCTTACAATAAAAGTAACAATTTGATAATTTCAAGTGTCTGTAAAATTTTTTGATAAAAATAAGTTTTATTACTTTCTCTGGGATATCCTGAAGAATTATTTTTCTTTTTCTTGAAGCTCAAAAATACGATTTTTTGCTTGGTTGGGATTAATGACCGTCAGATGATCACGGAAATGGAAAAATTAGATGCAGTTTTCTAATTCGGTTGGTTTATTTTTATCATGTGTGAAGCAACATTTCTGCCTAATGGCCGCAAAATAAGCCGAAACGTTGATAAAAATAAAGAATCTGAACTACAAAATTGCTTCTCTATTAAAGACTTTTCTTTGTCTAATTTAAATTACCTGTAAAGCTCGATTTAATGCTTTATGAGATAGGAGAGAACAAAAGCTTAATGTTAAATGTAGAAGGATGTCTTTGTTGTATATGTATGTGGAAAAGCTCACAAAAGCACCATCACCTTTTCCGGGAGTGAGTGAGAAGAACTTACGCGACAAAGAGTGAGCGGAGCTTTTGCAATTTATGTATGTTTCACTCCTTGGGGCTTCAGCTGTTCTGCAGATAAGCACGCGTTAAATTTATCTCACAGAGCCCTAATCGAGTTAAATTGACCATAATACGCAGCTTAATAGACCTTGAAGTGTGGGATTTAGACCTTGAACTTCCTGACTTGCATTTGTGCCGCCACTACAACACGGAGGGAATTTCGCAATATTTGCACCAACAACGACCAAAAAAAAACTCTCCAAACACGCGAGTCGCTTAGGTGATGGCTTTTGAGGGTTAAAGAGGTGCGAGATTACAGTAAATCCTCCCCCGAAGACGTCACAATGGGGGAAGTATAGTCAATGAGATTAAGAAGACTGGAGACATATAAGTCTTATTTTCCTTCCAAGCAAAAGCTCTTTTGCCGTCCGAGCAAATAAATAGCAAAATGAGTTGAAATTGCTCGCTGAACAAATATTAATGGAAGACTTTAGGAACGTTTTTTTTTCTCTCCAATCGCTCTTCTCGCATAAATCAGTCGGTGAGGGAGCTTAATTTCTCTCCACCTAGCACAGAGGTGAAGATGCGCACAATCTCTAAGAATCACACACGAAAAGTTAAATATTTTTGTTATCTTTTCTCGTCTTCCACGTTGTTCATTTTTCGGGCAATCGCTTTGTTAAGCTTAGATTCCCTATGTATGTATATTTGAGCTTTTGAGAAAAAAGCTCACATTAAAAAGAATAAGATCTTGAATTATTGATTTTATTGAAAGCTTTTTTCTGCGTTATATTCATTTCAGCTTTTCAAAAAAAGCTCATTTTTAAAGATAAAAGCACTGGAATTAAATTTTATTTTTTTATTAAAAAAAAATCATTAAAATTGGCTTAAAATATTATTCTCTTTTTAGGCTTCTTCAGAAGCTGAAGATGCCGTCTTTGACAAGCTCATTGCAATGGTTGGGGACTGGGGCCCTTTCCAGAAGCGCTTCAACTACCTCTTCAATGGAGCCCAAATTATATTTGTCTCAATGTCCTTCATGAATATTGTCCTGGCGCTCAATATTCCCGATCATCACTGCAATGTTCCCGGTCGTGAAAACACAAATTTCTCCCTGGATGAGTGGAAAGAGATCGTATTGCCCAAGTAAGAACGCCTTCAGAGCTTTCATTTTTATTGGATTAAAAAGCTTCAATTTTTTAATAAAAATTCCTTTAATTTCAGGGAGAAAAATAACAGAGATATGGAAGTTCTGAGCTCATGCAAAATGTACAATATTACTGGAGTTGATATCCAGAACATTTGGGAAAATACCACAAAACCTGAAGAGGTTTTCAATGAGACAATTAGTTCGTAAAACTTTTCTTTAAAAAATTCCATAAATTCTAAATAATTAAAATAAATAATTTATGAATTTTCTTTTAGGCTGTACCCATGGTTACATTTACGATAAGCAATGGTATGAGAAGACGGTGGTGAGCCAGGAGGATTGGGTCTGTGACAAGAATATCTATGTTACCAACATATTTGTCTTTAATCGTATTTCACAAGTTTTTGGTACATTAATCTTTGGGCAACTGGGAGATAAGTAAATTCTAAAGAGTTCTGAGCTTTCAATTTTTCTGTTTTATTTAATTTTAATTTCTTATAGGATTGGACGACGATTTATTTACTACATAAGTATGCTGCTGACCATTTCTGGGCGTTTTCTGTCCATTGTTACCTCATCGTCCTTCCTCCTGTTCTCAATTGCCTCAATTATTGGTTGCTGTGCCGCCAATACGGCCTTCCAGTCGCCTCTAATCATTGCTTTGGAGACTTCTAAATCGTAAATATTAATTTTTATATCTATTTCCAAAGCTTTTGCCTTTTAATAATATTTCCAGGGAGCTTCGAGCGCATATAGCCATGATGCAGTACGTGGGATGGACAGTCGGTCTGTGCATAATGCCAATGGTTTTCTGGTGGGTGCGAGATTGGGTTTGGTTTATTGTTCTAACAACCATTCCCTATGCAATGTTTGTAATTCCAAAGTACATGATTGAGTCACCACGATGGTTAGCTAATCAACGTCGCTACAAAGATTGCGCCAAACAACTGAATACAATTGCTAAAATTAATGGAAAAGACGTAAATATAACTGAAAAGCTCCTAATTGAGATGCTTCCAACTGCATCAGAGGAGAAAGTATACGGGCTAGCTTCAATCTTCTCAAGCTGGAGACTGGCTAAGAACTCATGCCTTCTAATGCTGAATTTATCCATTTGCTGCATTGTCTACCTCTCAATTATTCTCAACATCTCACGCATGGGTGGCAATCCTTTTGTCAATTTCTTCTGGCAGAGTTTCAGTGAACTACCAGCATCTATTATTGGGCAGAAGATGGGCGATATCATTGGCAGACGCTACACGAATGTTATAGCATTCCTCCTTGGTGCTCTCGGATGTCTTGGAGCTGTATTTATGGTCCAAAGTAATGCAGAAAAATATAAATTATTTGATGAATTTATTATAATTTCTAAAAATAATTTTCTTTCAGATCCTGAGATGGATTTCTATGCAACATCTTTTACGGTTTTTGTAAAAATGATGATCATGATTAACTTCTTTGCAATTGGCTTGCAATCTATGGAAACCTATCCAACTTGCATAAGACAAACTGGAAATTCTGTTAGTGTAATTATTGCCAATGGTTTTGGAGTTCTTGGTCCATATATCGTTCATTTGGTAAGTTAATTTGATTATTTCCCTCAAAAGATTTTTTTCATTCATTTTTGTTTCTTTTTTTTTTATTAATTTTTCAGGGAACAAACTTTGATGCACGATATCCTTTCATCATAATGGGTATTCTGCTGCTTATTGGAGCTCCTGCCAGTTTATTCCTACCTGAAACTCTACACGAAAAGATGCCAGAGACACTGCAGGAAGCGCAGGAGTTTGGCGCTAATCAACCCTTCTGGTTCTACCCCAGAGCACCGTCCAAAGATTCCAAATCAGAATGTGAAGAGAATGCAAAGACAGACGATGTGAATGAGAAGCTAAATCAACCACAATTCCAACCATGAGATTTAATTGTAAGAAGAATTTTAGACTCTTCAAGATTTTTTTTTAGTTTTTACTGCTTGTTGCTTTTTAAGCTTTTTAGTTTGTTGCAAAGAAATAAATTTGTTTTTGAAAGAAAAAGCTTTTTCTTACCTTATTTTGGAGCATTAATAAGTTTTAAAGGGAAGGTAAGAGATAGAGCTTTTAAGCTTTAAAGCTCGTGATTTAAATTTCTTACTTTCTTGTGTATTTACATATAAAATTTAAGATTAATTCAATTTAATTATTTGAGGAGGAAATTAATTAGAAAAAAATAAGAATATTTTCTTCAAAAATAAAATAGAATAAAAGGTAAATTATTATGATGACTCAAACCTTCTACTAATTAATTATTAAAGCATTCTTTCTAAAAATAAATTAATTCTTCAAGAAAAGAATTCTCTATTCTTCTAAATTCTTATCTAAGAATTTCGCGGGCTTAGAAAATCCGCGAGAGACATCTGCACAATGTCTCAGAAAATCCAATTTGAATTATTCTACCAAAGTGAATCTTCTTCAACGCTCAGAATTAGATTTGTTGTCAACTTTTCATCTTCTCATCATCATGAATCATCATCATTCGTTTCTATTCATGCGGAGAAAATAAAATATATTTCTTTTTAATTTGTCACAAGAAGTATCTCAGACGATTCCCACCATCCCGTTCAATTTGTACTAATTGCGGAGATTAGATTAGACGGACAATTTGATGATTTGCTGCTGCAACAGAGGGTCGACGGTCCAGTGCAATTGTGAGCCAATAATATTTCTCTCTCTGCGAATAATATTTCGTTGTGCATTTTCTAATTGTGCCTCAGATGTTGCGGTCACACCGATGACGCTCTGGGAAATTCAAGAAGGAAGCACAAGGTTACAACGAGACTCGCGTTTCACATATAAAAGCTCTCCTCTTGCCCAGAGATCTTGCATTTTATTGTGCAAGTTCCGTGTAGTTGGTTCACCTTTTTGTGAGTGATTTTCCCCCTCGAGGAATTTTCTCCAATTAAATGGATAAATGGAGAGGAAAGGTGGCTGTTGTAACAGGAGCGAGTTCCGGTAAAGGAGTTTCAAAGAAAGGAATTTTCTTCTCAATGTTCTCTTAAAGAAAAATAAAATTCTTTTAAGGAATCGGAGCGACTCTGGCAAAAGCTCTTGCAGATTCGGGGATGGTAGTCATCGGACTAGCTCGCAGAAGTGCAATGGTGGAGGTAAAATAAATAAATGTTTTGTAAATTTTTAAAAGAAAAAGTCTGAAGGAAGGTTTATCTATGTTTAATAGGAGCTAGCAATGGGTGTGACCGGAAGTGGGAAAATTCATGCAATAAAGTGCGATATGACGGACCAAAACCAGGTGAAAAGTGTCTTCGACAGCATAAGAAGTGATTATGGAGGGATCGACGTTCTCATCAGTAATGCTGGTTTGATTAAATCTGCATTTTTGATTGGTATGTAAATTTACTGACATGGGGGGTAAGTTTCTATAAAAAGCAAAATATTTGCGAGAATAAAAATATATTTTTGAAAAAAAAATTCTCTCTATTTTAATCTTTTTAATTATGTTTTTCAAAGATTTTATTTAATTTTTAATTTTAAAGAATAAATTATAAAAATCAATTTGAGAATTTTCATTACCGGAAGACCGGAATTTTGGACAAAGAATTAATTAAAATGTGAGAGACAGGAGAGTTAGAATTTTTCCAAATTCCATAATTAATGTTTTCTTTTAATTCTCTTTACAGAAAATGATTTGGAAGATTTCAGGGAGACTGTAGACCTCAATCTGTGGGCTTCAGTGGTGTGCATTAAGGAAGCCATTAAGGATATGCGAGAGAGGAAATCAAAAGGCCACATTATCATAATCAACAGGTTCGGAGCATATGTATAGTCAAATTTCCTTAAGGCACCCACCCACACTCCCCCCCCCCTTCCTCCGTTCAAGTAAATCAATTCTCTCAATGTAATTTCACAGCATTCTCGGCCACCGCATTCCGGATGTGCCCCTGCCCAAGTTCAACATCTACCCAGCTACAAAATTCGCCCTCACAGCCCTTGCACAGACAATTCGGCAGGAGTTGCGCTTCCACGGAGCGGAAATTAAATTGACGGTAAGATGAGGGAGGGGGTGGGAGGAAGAGGCATGAATGAATGCCTCGAAGGTTCTTTTGCTTGATCTCAAAGTCCACTTCCTTCCTACACAGAATATTTGTCCAGGATTGGTGGACACACCCTTGTTGAGTGTCTTTGATTCGAGGCATTTCGCTGCGTTGCTAAAATTAACAGCGGATGATGTAAAAGACGCAGTAATTTATGCACTCGGACCTCCAGATAACGTTCAAGTGAGTACCTTACATATATCTGTCTTTTGAACTCTCGCTGTGCCATAGAGTTGTTGTGCACTTGAACGAAAAATAGATAAGATAGGAGATTAAATTGTTAAATGACTTGCAATTCATTCAAAATCAATGTTTAATCAATTGGCCTAAAATTGAGCATTTTAATGAGTTGGATTCTCTCAAAATAACCCCACTTGTCAGTATATTTTGTAAGAATATAATAAATCTTTAATCTCTTATCTACAGAACATTTGCACGTGCTGTGAGCATTTCTGTTGCAGCAAAATTTTCCACACGACTAGAAAATTTTACACACGATAAATTTATTTTTCTCTTCTCCCTTTTCTGTCTAGATAAACGAGATAATCTTCGAGGCAGCTGGACCATTAGTTTTTCCCACTGATCTTCAGTAGAGCAGCAGCAGCATCACAATTTCTCGTGGATTTCTTTTTAAACTCACAGCAATTTTTATTAATTGAAACTTTTACAAACCACTTGTTCTATTTCGATGCAAATTCATTTTAAACATATAAAAATAAAACATTCCCAATGGAGCTTTTTTGTGCTGTAGCTTCTTAACACCCACATTTCGTGCAAATTGCGCGATGTGTCTCACGACGAATGTCTTCATGGGAGCCAAGACGTGTGGTCGAGTAAATGGAGATGCTTCCGCCCATCAATTGCCTCCAATTATTGTGCTAAGCAAATGTGATAAAATGATTGAATAATTACCTTTCGGAATCTTCATCCAGGGTGATCTATTAGCACACATTTTTGCTCGTTTTAATTTAATTATTCCTTCAGAATGAAGAATATTCCTTCAGAGAAGGGAAAATTTTCTTTTTTTCGAATAGTCAGGCGTCGCAAATTATCGCAAGAATTCCCAACATGTGCTCCACAAACTTCGCGTGATTTTTTTGGGGAGTTAAGAGATAAGAGGGAAGATTTCCAAATTTACTCATCATTGTTGACTGATCATTAACTACCGCGCGAGGGAGTGAATATATAGCAAATAAATGTGTTTAATTATACAACATAAGCTATTAATCTCCCACAGAGACATCCAGAGATAGACTTTTCATATTTGTCAACGCTAAATAGGTGCTCCAGAGCTGTGAGATAACACACATCACAGTGTCTGATGTGACGGCAATCAGGAACTGGTGGAGAGTCTCTGCACCATTTGTGGGGGATCGCGATCAGTCGGTGGCAAACTATCACGGCTAAATGTCCACAAAAGTGCGCACTCTTCAACGTCTCAAAAATTAAATTCTTTCAAGTGGTTGTGATTTTTCTTTGGGATTAATAAGTGAAAAGCTTCCCTTCCTTAACCATTACAGTGCAGAAAAATTCCCCACAAAAAGACAAAAAACCCCAATAAAAGAGTGATAACTTTATCAGGGTACAAAAAAAAAGTGTTCTTGTGATAAGTTCGATCTACGCCTTCTCATGGTAAATTGAATTTATCTTGGGCGATGGTGGATGGAATATTTCTTCTCATACAGAGGCGAGAGGGATTAATTTTGAAAGTCATACCTATAAGTCCTCCAGGGGATGCTTCTCAATAATTTCCAACACCCCCGTAGAGATTTTACGAACAGCGAATATATATTGGAAATATACATACATCATCATATATATTGATTTTGCATAGGTGTACCTCTTCCTGTGCAACCTGTAATGTAATTTGCAGAATCCCTAACGAAGCTCTTAGTGAATTTCGGAACTTTGTCGAAGTCAAAGAGAACACCAAGAAAGTTGCCTACATAATAAATTATAGAATTCATACCCAACTCACACGAAAGTCAAAGCAAATGACTTTTAAAGTGATATTAAATGATATTGAAGAATTATAATTCTATTTGTTTAGTACTCTATAGTACTCCCTTCTTCCCTGAAAGGAATACCACTTCTTCCTTTCAATTAATATTCTTCAATAAAGTTTCTCTCCTTTGATGAAGATACTTTGAACACCTTGAAATTATTGATTATTCCTTTAAGCATAAAATAATACAGATTTCATAAAGTTGCGGAGCTTTTGAATAAGGAATTTCTTATTCTCTTCCCTCTCTCTTGTTTTATTTATTGCAATCACGTTGTAAATATATAAAGCTGCTTAAGAAGAATTTACAAGAATTCTTTTATATATCCCTATACTGTTTAATTATATCTTTTGAGCTCGATTTAATGCTTTATGAGATAGGAGAGAACAAAAGCTTAATGTTAAATGTAGAAGGATGTCTTTGTTTTATATGTATGTGGAAAAGCTCACAAAAGCACCGTCACCTTTGCCGGGAGTGAGTGAGAAGAACTTACGCGACAAAGAGTGAGCGGAGCTTTTGCAATTTATGTATGTTTCACTCCTTGGGGCTTCAGCTGTTCTGCAGATAAGCACGCGTTAAATTTATCTCACAGAGCCCTAATCGAGTTAAATTGACCATAATACGCAGCTTAATAGACCTTGAAGTGTGGGATTTAGACCTTGAACTTCCTGACTTGCATTTGTGCCGCCACTACAACACGGAGGGAATTTCGCAATATTTGCACCAGCAACGACAAAAAAAACTCTCCAAACACGCGAGTCGCTCAGGTGATGGCTTTTGAGGGTTAAAGAGGTGCGGGATTACCAGTAAATCCTCCCCCGAAGACGTCACAATGGGGGAAGTATAGTCAATGAGATTAAGAAGACTGGAGACATATAAGTCTTATTTTCCTTCCAAGCAAAAGCTCTTTTGCCGTCCGAGCAAATAAATAGCAAAATGAGTTGAAATTGCTCGCTGAACAAATATTAATGGAAGACTTTAGGAACGTTTTTTTCTCTCCAATCGCTCTTCTCGCATAAATCAGTCGGTGAGGGAGCTTAATTTCTCTCCACCTGGCACAGAGGTGAAGATGCGCACAATCTCTAAGAATCACACACGAAAAGTTAAATATTTTTGTTATCTTTTCTCGTCTTCCACGTTGCTCATTTTGCGGGCAATCGCTTTGTTAAGCTTAGATTCCCTATGTATGTATATTTGAGCTTTTGAGAAAAAAGCTCATTTTAAAAAGAAAGATTTTGAATGATTGATTTTATTGAAAGCTTTTTTCAGCGCTATATTCATTTGAGCTTTTCAAAAAAGCTCCTTTTTAAGAGGAAAATATTGGACAAAAATTATCCATTAAATTATGATAAATTAAAGAAAATAATTTCAAATTAAAATCAATTAATTGATAAAATACTCGTTCCGTTTTAATTAAAAAAAGAAGAAGAAAATTTCCACCCTTTATGCTTCTGCAGCGATATTCTAGCCATCATTTCCCATCTAGTTTCATCGCAAATATGTATCCTGAATAGATTAAACTCATGCCATGTAATCTCTCAAGAGTTCTCCAGGTCCTTGAGGAGTGCTGGCACACGCAAAAAATCCTTGAACGTTGACGAGCTGCAGTGGAAAAGTTTTATCCATTAAGACGCGATAACGCGAACGCGATTGAGACACACAAATGGCGGAAGCTGAAGATGCTGTTTTCGATAAGCTCATGGCCATGGTTGGGGACAGGGGCCCCTTCCAGAAGCGCTTCAACTATCTCTTCAACGTGGGTCAGATAATATTTGCTTCAATGGCCTACATGAACATTATTCTAGCCCTAAGTGTTCCCGATCATCATTGCTACGTTCCAGGACGCGAAACCACAAACTACTCTCTGGAAGAGTGGAAAAGTATCGTCTTGCCAAAGTAAGTTAATGGTCAAAGTCTTTTTTTTTTTGTTAAAGGGATTCTTGAGGAATTTTTCAGTGTAGAGAATGTGTGTATATAAATAGAAATATTCTGGATTAACTGGATCGTTCTCAAATTCTTATCTCTCAAAGCTTATATTTTCTTCCTGAAGTGTTTGCATTATAACGACTTTTCTCATTAAAATGCTTTCATTTTATTAATATATTAGTTGTGAGATTATAAGAATTTGCAACACTCACATGAGTTTAAAATACACTCGAGAGTATTTGTCTCGTTTATCTTGACAAGACCGATTTAAATCCACGGAATATGTCAACAGTTGTATAATTTACACAGATTCCGCTTGAGGAAGAAGAAACAATGGCGGGTGAAATTTTTTCAAAAATATAATTCCATTGAATTTATCTCGTTTATTTCATTAAAGTTGACACACATAGATGCATTGATTTACTTAAATTCTCCTTCTAATTACTCCTGTACTAATTTCTGGGATAAATTAGGCAGATATCTGAGTGTGTGGGTGGCAAGGGGTGATGAAAGGAGGGGTACAAAATATTTGCTTGTCCAGGGATGCAAGCAATGTCATATTAATTCTTGGGAGAATATCAAAATGTGACGCAATATTCATGTAGAATGTCTAACATGAGTTCCTCCACTCATTCCAGGGACACCGACAACCGAGGCATGGAGGTGTTCAGCTCATGCAAGATGTACAATATAACAGGTGTTGATGTCCAGCATCTTTGGCAAAATACCACAAAGGCGGAAGAGGTGTTCAATGAGACAATTAGTTCGTATACTTGTACACAATCTCCATATTAATTCTCTTCTCCATATCTGTGCCAATAATACTGAAGAGTCTGTTCCAAATTTCCGATTCACAATCCCTCTGACTCCTCAGAAGAAGAAGAAGAAGGGGTGCGCATACCCCAATAACTTTGTACACATACATAGAGGAAAATGGGAATACGATTAGAAAATCGATTGAGGAAATATCAACAGAAATTTGCTTTAATGCTTCCTTGAGATGCATTTCCTCTTTATGTTGCATTGCAATATGGGACTATGAGAGAGTCCTCAACAACCACAAAACAGTCTTTAGAATAGTTAGAATACATAACATACTCTAAGATTTACACTGGATGCCCAATATAACGAACAGCATTTTCCATTAAATTATATATTTTATTGAATTTCCAGTTTAAAATTCTAATAACTTTATTAATTTTCATAGATATTTCAAGGGTTTATCTGCCTTTAAAATTGACTCAAATTCGGTCAAATTTAAAAAAAAAATATTTTTTTTTTTAATTTCGCCTAAGGACATTTAAAATTATTCCTTTAATTAAATCCTTTCGATTTTTTTAAATATAATTTTTTTATTACATTTTTATGTACTTCTATGTGTAAATCAGGGTTAAAAAAAATATTAAGGAAGACCAGCAGATCATTCAATAGAGCATCCAATGCATTGTCTGCATCTTCAAAGATTACAGACAAGATCTGCAATAAATTATTAATTAGAGAGAGAGAGAGAGAGAGAGAGAGAGAGATCGGAAACTAATGAGATTTCTCGTTTATAAATTTTATTAATAGTAAGCAAATTTTGGGTTAATTTATTGAGGTAATTTTCAACAAATATCTCTAAGAACATGAAAAAGCTAAGATAAAGCATAAGAACATTAATTTGCAGTGCAGCGCTGTATAGAGCTTTGAGAAAAATCATTAAACGGTGTGACACTAAACGTAAACATATTTACCAAAAAAAAGAGCATAATTAAATTTTATATTTGAACATAAATTAATAAAATTAAAAACAAAAATACTTCCATGAACTATCTTTGAAAAGAATCTCCAATTTTAGTAAATTAATTCAATCTACAAAACTGATAAAAAAACTGTTTTCTTTTGAATTTTCCATTTGAAACTCTTCTCCATATAACTTTAAAAAAAATTTATGTGAATGAATGAATGAATGAATATAGTTTATTATATGCAAGAGATACAATGATCTATAGTAGCACTATATATTACAATAATTGCAATAAATTTTACTTAATTTGAGTGTAAGGATACAATTTTTTTTTCTTTAGTTCAAAATAATAGGAGTTATTTTAAAGAAAATTTTAAATTTGATTCTACTTTTTCACCATGTGATATTTTGAAGCCGGATTGCAGATTCTCGTGTCAGTGTCGAAGCCAGTTTTTGCATATAAATGGTAGATGAGTTACGCACTGTTTACTTAAATATTTCCAAGTCCTTGCGGTGTTTAATTTGAAAGATTTTACTTTTTTCCGACTTTCGTGCATACAATACTCCACTCTTTGTCCATGCAAATTTGAGCAAATCATTCCTCCGCATATCCCTTGCGATTTTGAAGAGAAGTTGGAAATATCCGGTGAGCGATTCATTGATGTACACGGGCTTCGTGTCACCTTCCTTCATGAGATCCCCAGAAGTGAGAAAAACTTTGGAGCGCCGCGCCTCTCCCAGGAGATGATTGCTCCTCTCCCAAATTGCAAATCTCCAATCGTTGTTCCCCAACCGATTTGTTCTCTACTTTGGTCACTCTGAATGTTGGAGTGGGGGCAGAGACCGCTGCAGATTCAATTTTTAGTTTTTTTGCAAATGTTGGTGTACACTTGCTCTGCATTTACTGTTGCCTTCAGTGGAAGACCGCAAATGATAAGAGCTCCCTTTTTTCTTCGTTGCCTTTCAGTCTCTAGTGAAATTTGCACTGACACAATTTCAGCTTTCAATTTCACATTGTCACTGCGTTGCTCCATCAATGCATCCACCACCTCAGAATGTCTCTTTTCCTGCTCCTGCATAGTGGCTTTCATGATCTCGATTTCTCTTTCCAACTGTTGAATTTTCTCCCCAATGATCTTCCACTTCTCACCTTCTGGCTCACACGGGACAGCTTTTTCACCGGAAGACTCAATTTTCTTTGTGGCCTTCTTAACTTCGTCAAAGTGGTCACCCACCTTTTCCAGCTCCTGAAGGATGCAATCCACGGGAGAGGCATCCAAGTGGGTTTTGCTCGACATTTCATCAGAGACCGATTGTGTCCGACCAAAGCTGCTTCTGCTTGAACTTGCTCTCTTGCACGTACCACAAAACCAGGGAATTTTCTTCGACACAATTTCCGTGAATCTTTTAGAATCCAGTGAAGAACACTTGGCGTGGTAGGACTTCACACACTTCCTGCATTGCACCGATTTGGATGCTTTTTCACGGACGCGAATTGATCGTAGGCAGAGCCCACATTGCACGTCCTCACTCTCTGCCATTTCGTACTGAACTGTATATATTTCAACAAAAATTTGAAATTGAATTAAGAAAGTATTTCAGTTTCTCCTTTTCAGTCAAATTCTTATCAATATAAAAGAAAGTATACTGAGGACATTTTTCTTTTCCCATTGCAATACCCACAAAGAAAGTTCCTGACCGAACGACTTTCTCTTCCTCGATTTGGCTTCTTTTCTATTTTCTCTTTTTTCCGGTATTTGCATGAATTCCATTTGAACATTTTCCGGCGAATGATTTTCGATTCTTCTCTCTCACAGTGGTTGGGGGAGTGTGGGGTGTAGGTCTGTCGTGGCATTTAGCATTGGGATATGGACGAAGGAAAGGGGTTTAGTCGAAGTGAAAAGTGTCCTTTGCACACCACCCGCCTCCTTCACCATCCTGTGCAGGGAAAGTCAGGAATTTGTAGAGTATTTTACAGCAAATCTGACCTTTTCCCTTTTGTCATCGTACTGCAAACATTCCCTCTTTCTCGCACCACTGCGCGTGTAATAAAATGTGGATTTTTGGAATTTTAAAATGAAAATCATGTATATCGCCTTTTGTAGATTTTTCCAACCCTTTCATCTTTTGGGGTTAGATTAAATAGCAAAGGGATTTTATTTTAATAAATCTTTAGATTTTTGCATATTTTGTGGTTAACCCCAGGCTGATTTTAAGGGTTATTTATTTGAATTAGGGGAGTTATTTTTTTTGTTACGAGAAATGCTTCGTTTGGTTCGTTTTTAGGGACTTTTCCAATAGGTTATGCATTCAATGCAATTATATTTATAAAATAAAATAAATAAATAAAATTAAATTGTTATGAACATAAAATCCTTAAAGAGCTTAAAGGAAAAATGGAATTAAATATATTTTCACTCAAAAAAAAATTACTAAAAAGAAAATCCCTTAAAGTCCTTAAGCATTTAATATTAACACATTCAACTATATAGGGCAATAAATTCAATTCCTTAGAATGTATTTTGCCGTCCCTCTTAAAAAGCAAATCAAATTCCATAGAACCCTTAGCTATCCAGCTATTTAGAGAAATCTTCAGCATTGACCACACACACACTCAATGGGGGAGGATTTTCCCAGATCCTCTTGCCTTTTGAGGGTACTTTTCAGAGCTAAAGGATATGGAGAGAGAGAAGAGCAAGGAAGGAGAAAAAAAGGCATAAGAATTTGTAATTTACTGTGCTTATTTATAGGCTGTACCCATGGCTACATTTACGATAAGCAGTGGTACGAAAGGACGGCGGTGACCCAGCAGGATTGGGTCTGCGACAAGGACCTTTATGTCACAAATACATTTGTGTTCAATCGCGTTGGAGAATGTTTCGGGACGTTTATCTTTGGTCAACTCGGTGACACGTAAGCCAATTTCAATTTTGTTGTGCTGTTGACAATTTATAGCACTTTCCCATCCTGTGTGGCACCCCCTCACCCACATGACCCCCAACATCCTGTCCGCCAGCACAAGCATGCCTTATGGAGGTACCTATGTTGGTACATACTGCGGCGATGCTCCTTGGGAGCTTCGCACAAATGGAATTGCCAAACACCAGCATCGAAGGATGGAAGTATGCGACCATGTAAAGTGGCATACACAAATATCCGATCACTGCCACACAAAACGACAAAGTATGTGTAGCACTCAAATGGGTGGCATCCGGTATCCTCGAGGGGTCTATGTGAGAAGGAAGAAGCATTGTTGGAATCGGATTGATTTTCCAAAGTCGCTACTTTATTGAATGTTTGCATGTCAAATGAAAATGGGGAAAGCCGCACAATTCCATTTCATTTTATTACAAATTTACGATAGAGAGACACATTTCCCCCAAAGAAGTCTCCGCACGAGAGCCCTCTGGCACTACAAGTCATCTGCAATCACAGAGGCCCATCTCCTTCAGTCACATTAACACTCTTCATCAATTTCTAAAGAATTCTCGCTTTTATGTTTGAGAGGAGAAAATTCAAAATTACAGAACTAAAACACTCTGCGTGACTTATTCATATTTTCCCGCGTATTTCCCCACTCCATCCTCATTGGCTTTTTTTTGTCCCAAACGTTTGATACAATTTCCCTTGAATTTATTAATAAAACGTGCGATTTATTTTCTCTTTTCCTTTTTTCCATCTTTTTTTTTTCATTTGCAGAATTGGACGACGAATTATATACTACATGAGTATGATGCTAACCATTTCGGGGCGTTTGCTGTCCATTGTTACCTCGTCGTCCTTCCTCATGTTCTCAATTGCCTCAATTCTTGGCAGCTGTGCCGCCAATACGGCCTTCCAGTCGCCTCTAATCATCGCCATGGAGACTTCTAATGTGTTAGTATGACACAATTTGATAAGCAATTTGGGGGGGATGGGGGTGGGTGCTTAGAGAAATTACGTGCGGGGGTTGTTCGCCCTAAATTAGGTGGAAAGCTTTCTATTATATCGGCAACCCATAGCAGCCAAATTCAATAAGCTTCTGATTAAGACTAAATTGGGATTTTTTCCTCTTCCATGGAATTTTTTATCGATTGAATTGGGTTTATTATTCAATATTATTTTACCTTTTTTGTGCAATTATTGTTAGAATTTTAGGGAGGATTTGAATGGCGCTGATTGGTTTAGGATTTGATTAAAAAAGCTCTGAGCATTAGATTGTACATAGTTAATTGCTTGAGTAGTGGGGACGCCGGATTGTCATTCATTCTTTTGAGCTTTCTTTGTATTTTTTGTCATTTTTTTTTTCTGTGAGTTTCGAAGTTTTTATTCTGTCTCTTTTTGGACAAAAATCAAGAAGATTTTCTTTTAAATTTCTAGACAAAGCTTTCACTACATTATTACTTGAAAATTATAAAAATATCTTCATTTTTTATCCCCTAAAAATCAGAATAAATGAATTTTCCTCTCCGTACTAATTTTGCATTAAAAAAAATTAAAATTCAGAATATAAAATAAATATTCATACCAATTGCATCCTAAAGCTAAAAAAAATATTTGTTTGATTGAAATGGAGGGTAAAAAAAAGAGAGACTAAAACGTGCCAATGCAAAATTCGCATTTGAAATGATTGGCAAATCAGTGCGGGGAAATGCGAAAATGCCATTGTGGTTGGGCCAGAGGAAATGATGAGAGAACTATGTAATCCACATTGTTTTCTGTATATGGGGAAATGGAATGCAAACGATTTGGTGAAAATTTCCAAAATCCGCACTTTAATCCCACCCCGGGGCTACAGAATCCACCCACATCCCCAGCCCCAGAGCATGGTGCCGGGAGTTGGATTTAATTTGTCTTGTTGATGTTTGCAGTGAGGCTCGAGCACATATTGCCATGATGCAGTGTGTCGGATGGACAGCTGGTCTGTGCATAATGCCGATGGTGTTTTGGTGGGTTCGAGACTGGGTGTGGCTCATTGCACTGACAACCCTACCGTATGGGATCTTTGCCCTTTTTCCCAAATACATGATTGAATCCCCGCGATGGTTGGCCAATCGTCGCCGGTACGGGGATTGCGCTAAGCAGCTCAATAGAATTGCAAAAATCAACGGGAAGGACGTGGAAATCACGGAAAAGCTCCTCGTTCAGATGCTCCCGGCCACATCAGAGGAGACCGTGTACGGGCTGGCGTCGCTCTTTTCCAGTTGGCGTCTGGCTAAAAATGCCTGCCTCCTGGTTATAAGCTGGTCCATTTGCTGCATTGTCTACCTCTCAATTATTCTCAACATCTCACGCATGGGTGGCAATCCCTTTGTCAATTTCCTCTGGCAGAGTTTCATTGAGCTCCCAGCATCGGTGATTGGGCAGAAGATGGGCGATATCATCGGCAGACGATACACAAATGTTGTTGGCTTTCTCCTTGCTGCCCTAGGGTGCATCCCCGTAATATTCATGGTGAAAAGTAATGAGGAGCGACGGAAAATTTAATTTCTTTCACATCACACATACTCTTTCAAACATCTGATCCGCAAATTTTTTTTTTTATCCACAGACACCGAACTCGACTTCTACGCCACGGCATTCACGGTTTTTGTGAAATTCGCCATCACCATCAACTTTTTTGCTGTTAATTTGCAATCGATGGAAACATATCCGACGTGCCTCAGGCAAACTGGAATCTCTATAAGTGCAATTATTGCCAATAGTCTCGGTGTTCTCGGGCCATACATCGTGTATTTGGTGAGTGTATACAACATACATACTCTTCTTCTATTTGAATTAACTACATATGGGGGTAAATTAGCGAGTGAGTTTCATACCAAAGTTCATTAAAAATTTATCTCATTGATATCTTTTATTCAGCTATTGATTTTTTTGGGGGATGAATTTTACTTTTAAAGAAAAATCAACGAGAAATATTTTTTTTTCTATATATTTTGGTTAAAAATAAAATTGAATAACCTAATTTAGAAATTCATTTTTGAAAAAGAACGTGCCAAAAGACGCCCTGTTTCATCAGGCGTCTCCATTGAATTTAAAAAGCAATTTAGCAGCAAATGGAGGCGCCTGGTAGTTAGTAAATATTTTTATTAGTTGATGTTCCACTTCGTGGCCAACACCAAGTATTTTTCTTTTAACCAGTTTCTACAAATATTCTACAATATTTTGTACATTCGGAAAATTAGATTTACGAAGTTTGAGCAAAAAAAAAGGTTATAGATTAGAATGAACGGAAAATTTAACAATTTTTACGCCAAATCTGTGATAAAATTAAACAGAAATAAAAATTGAAACGAAGAGCTTTTACTAGGCGCCTCCATCTTGGTTAAAACCATAAATATTAAATCTCAAAAAATGCTCAAATAATCACAAAATTATACAATTAATTTTCTTATTAATTTTATTTATTAAACAATGTACAAAATAATGATTTTGAAAGCTTGATAATGAGGAAAATTCTCACCCCTAACAACATGGCACAAAGCGTTGTAGCAAAAAAAAAGCTTCATCCATGTCTTTTATCAAACTAATTTATCATCTTCTCAAACACAATTAATTTGAATATTTATTTTAATAAAAAAAATGGATAAAACTCACATTTTTAAACGTTCTTTCAGGGAACAAACTTCGACGCACGGTATCCTTTCATCATAATGGGATTAATGTTGATCTTTGGTGCGGCTGCAAGTCTCTTCCTCCCGGAAACTCTCTACGAGAAGCTCCCGGAGACGCTTCAGGAAGCACAGGAGTTTGGTGCTAATCAACCCTTCTGGTTCTACCCCAGGGCACCACCAAAGGATTCCCAACCCCAAAGTGAGGAAGATGGAAAGGTAGATGATGTGACTGAAAAATTAAATCAACCTCAATTCCAACCGTAAAATAGCAAAGGTCAATTCCTGTGGAAGATTAGCTCGAAATGTTCTTAGATTTAAATTCAACTGCTCGTTACCTTCTTTTTGTATGATTGCAAATGTAATAAAAAGACATGAAAATCAGATCAGTCGAGTTTTTTTTCTTCTCTAATTTTCTCTTTCTTTATTCGTTCTATAGAATGTTTTTTTTTTCATGTTAGATTGCTATTTTTTGAAAGAATATCATTAAAATGGTCTGTACAATAAAATACTTTCTTTCCATACTCCCATACAATGGTTTAACTTTAAGTCTCCATCCTCGATTTTAAAACCCTTTTCTCTGTTTTCTCAGCTCGTTTTCCACGCATTTTCAATATAATTTCATTATAAATGACTATATTTTTTTGTTTGTTTATTTTTCACCTAATAATTTGAAATATTAGAATATTACAGATATATAACATATTAAATTTTTTATATACATTTTTGGTTGCATTTTTTCACGTGTGTTGAGTAAAATTTTGGCGACATTTTTATCATTTGATAGCAATATTTTTTCTCCATTTTTTTTTCTCCATTTTTAAAGATTTTCCTTTTATCATAAATAAATGCAATAACAGTATAAAAAATGATAAAAAGTATAAATTACATTACTTATGCGGTCAAATAGTCTTTTTTCAAATATATTTATTTTTTCACTTTGTAGGTAAAGTGTAAAAAAACTAACACTATACATTATTCTTTCTTTTTTCTTTAATTAACAGTTTAAGCAGATTTTCATTTAAATATATAGTTGAAATAAAAAATTCTAGCTAAATAGGCATGAATTAAAAAATATATAGTAAAAAAGTTTCTTGCAAAATTATTGTTGCATTCATTGAATTGATATTATTTTCATTGTTAAGTTTTCATGCATTAATACCTAATAAATGTTTTTTTTTCATCTTCATTCATTATCTTTGACCACAGATATGATAAATTCTTTTAAAATCTACTTTTTTCGTTTTTTATTACTTGTTTTTCTCTTATTTAAAAATGTCCCTTTTTGTCTCACATTTATGATTTATTTTTTTGTTAAGATTGATGTTAGAATGGAGAGATGATGAAAATAATTCTTTTATTAAATTGATTTTTTTTCTTCCATTCAGTCACAAGAACTTTAAAGTTCTTTTTGCAACTTCTTCCCTTTTTTTTCAAGAAGTTTCCTTCCCCTGCATTATTTTCCCACTCATTTCATTCATATTTACAAATTGTTCTAAGTTATCGTACTATAAATGTATTGCTTTTGAAGTTTGTTAAGTTTTGTGGGAATAAAGAATATTAGTTTTTCTTTTAAAATTGATTGAGAATTTCTTTATTGAAATTTTTGTTAGATTAATTGAACTAAAAAAAATAGTCTAAAAATCATTAAAGTTTTTCTAATGATTATATTTAAATTAAAAACAAAGCTTTTATAAAAGAAAAAGTCATTTTGTTTCTCTCATACTCACGAAGAGATTAGAAAGTCTCAAGCATTCGAAGCTGAAGTGAAGTTAGATTCTGTCAAAAAGACATTTCGAAAGCTCTCTAAACCTTCTTCTTCGGGTCTTTATAATAAAAAAAAAGTTCTTTGTAAAAAATTAGAATATTTTAATTTTAAAATTTCTTTGTAAATCTAACAAATCTTCAAAATAGAATTTCAAAATTTAAAAAAAATGTCAAAATTTTCCGGATGGATAGGTCGTAAGATTGAATTCATTTATGGCAGTGTTCGTTTGGAACATTGTTTTAGAAGATTGTTAACGCCATTGTTCACAGTTTATTGACAAATTAACGCCCATTAACTATTTATGCTAATATACTATGTTTTTATGTATTCTCTTGCAATTCTTTTGATTTTTTATTTTATTGTTTCGAGTTTTTTTTTTTTTTTTTGAATATTCTGTGTGTTTGTGCTGCTGCAAAAAATAACCAACATTCTTCAACACATAAAATGGTACAAGGAGTTGTAGAATGAATATTCAGAGTGTGTTCTTCTTTCATAACACGTCTCACCTGTTCCTTTTATGTGCAAATTGAGCTCCCTTCCTTTCTCTCCCACCGCTCCTACCACCATTATTGCGAACATTTGAACTGTGCAATTGAACAGAATGTAGAACGATTTTTTCATTCTTTTCCTGACTAATTTTGCTTCTTCTCTCCCTCCCACCATCACCAAATTCACAAACTTATGGGATACAAAGCGCGCAATGTACCCCATGTTTTGTATTATTTACTCTTTCGAAAGGAAAATATATATAATTGCCACGAATTTCTCTGCAATAATATTACCGATTCGCGTGCCATTTGCATTTTGTTGCCACTATTTGCATAATTTCAAGCGATTCACTAACAAAGTGCGATAATCTTGAAACTTTTCCATGATTCTCTTGAGCTTTTGAAGAGGCCACCCACACCCGCGGAAGTTGAATGGGCGGGGAGTGTGAGATTGTTGTTTCAAGTAAATGCAAAAAGGCTTAGCACAGTACACACCAAATCGCAATTTATGGGAACGTTTTTGATGGTCTTTAATTCAGGGAGATTAAGTGAAAAGCTCACGAAGAGCTTTTGCCTCAAAATAAAATTTAAATTCAGACAATTCATAGAGAAAGCTTAATGAATTTTTAGCGCCAAGAAAAAAGATTTATCCAAAATTTAAAAGATTATTTCAAGAAAACTATTTGAACCCTTAATTTTCGCTACAGCCCTTTAAATGGGAATTCTTTCCCGCCCAACTTGGTTTATCGGTGCGCTACCATATATAGGGTAGATGGGTAGAATTTGTCGGAAGGGAGCAAACTTACTTGGATAACTTTTGCAGTATATTTCACGTAATGTTCTTCATTGGGCCTGAAGAGAGTGAACTACTGCTGACCCCAGAATCACTGGATTTCTCACTGAGTGCCCCACCGCCACGTGAGCAAATCCCCTCATCTGGGGTATTCCCTGCACTTCCACCCAAAAGTCCCTTCTTGCCTATTCGCTGCATTCCCTTCGGCGTTGTCTTCTCCTCCTTCATCCTCCTGGCATTCTCCACACGCTTTAGAATCTCATTCGAGCACTGTGTAACGACATCATCTAAACTGTGAGCATCATCTACGGGCATAATCTGCGTGGCTGAACCCGCAGGTACGGGTGAACCTTCGTAGCAGCCTGAATCCCGTGGGAAGTGTCGACGACCAAATGGCGAAGAAGGATGCTTGAGAGATGCCAGATGATTCCGCCGAAGAGCTTCGTCATTCTCTGAACTCGATCCTGCTACATCCCCATCGGAATTGGCTGCAAAAAAATCATTTTAAGCGTCTGAATTCCTTTTTTTGAATCCTTCAACTTACAATCCATATCATGAAGAAGCTGTACAGCAGTCAAGAGCTTAGCTCTGTGATCATTATTGAGCACACCGAGGTAATCTAAATCTGCAGGTTCTAGCTCCTTGAAAAGCTCCAAGTCTTCATAGCCATTAAGTACAAAGACAGACGTGTATTCTTTGAGACCTATTCGCAGGAGAAGCTCCTCAACGGTGGCAGGACTATTAGGATTGCGGCAGGAAGTTATTTTATTGTTAACATTTTTACGTCGTTGATCTGGGAGAACTTCAACGTTGATAAATTTAAAATGTCCTACGCGCCCATTGCACCGTCCCCGCCAAATACCGGAAGTATTCATTGAGATTACATCTATAATATCACCTTTCTGGAATGTTAATAAGAGAGAGAGAAAAAAAAACATAAAATAGTAAAGAAGTTGAGGTGTGAGAGAAAAGGTAAAATTTTCTCAATAAAAGGGTGGTTGTTTTACCTTGAAGCGAAGAGCTTCTTTGTCATAGGGATTTGGTAAACTATCTACAATGGCTTTAGCTATACAAATGGGTGGCAGGGTATTCCGGTCGTCCGCAGAGAGGGAGCTTTGGGGGCTTCCGGGTCGAACGAGAGCTTGTGTACCTGCAAGGGTAAGAAGTTCTACGGTATAGATTTAATTTGTTCAACCAATTAGAGCTTTTTGTGGAGGCGATTGGGGTGGGATAGAGGAAGGTGGTAGATAATTACTCGAACCAGAAGCACTTGGGAGACTCTCAACGGAACTAGCTGAGCATGGGAATGCCTGATCACTTATACTGCCCCGGTCAGTATTCTCTTGAGATGTATTGAAGTCCCTCGAAGTTTCCTTTGTCCCATTGAACTTTCGTAAATTCTCACCAAAGACAGCTTTCTCCTTGGGTGAACTCCGTACATCTCCAGGCTAGAAATAAATTGCAATAGAAAGGGCGAGACTTATTGTTTGTGTTTCCCATTTTGCAAATAAACCAACTCTACCCAAACCACCCCTTTTTGTATGACCCAAAATTGAGTCCCCAGACGTATTTTCTTAGTATAAAACATCCCCTATAGTACAAGTCTTCATTATCTTCCATAGACAATTGCATGCGCGCATAAGAGAAAAGTGGAAGAAGCCAACATCAAAGCATTCCTCCTAATACTGTCTGGCTTTTCCGACCCACAAAGTTATATGCAAATTGCGAGCTTTTTATCAAATACATATAATTCCTTGTTGAGACAATCTTCATGTCCGAATTAACTTTCTTCCTTTTCTCTCATCCACCCTAGCTATGTATGTATGTAGCAGAAATTCCTCCAACTAGAGCTTTAGCTTATGAAAATTTTCTTATTCCCGCTTTTCATCTCGCATACAATACACGGCGGGAAAGGATAGTATGCGCACAACATTCCCTCCCCAAGAGCTATTAGTCTATCCGGATGGGTTGGCATTGAGGCACACGAATGAGCTTTGCAAGTAGAAGAAACAAATGTTGAAAACGCTCTTTTTTCGAAAAAAAAATAGTGAGTCGGCAGGATAGACAGACAGACAGACAATAAACACGGAGAAAATTCAGCTCTGACAGACTTTTCCGATCTCATTTTTTTGTGCCTCAGCGGCATGTTCTTTAGTTCTTCGCATAAGTTGGGTGTTTTCATGAGAATGAGTTACAATTCTTTCAAAACGAATGGCGGAGATTGTGAAAGAGCCCATTTTCCTTTCTCTTATAGTAATTTTTCCATCACTTTGCATGCAGCTAAAAAAAATTCACCACTTTGAGTGTCAACCGTTAGTACGCGATGCTCCAGCAAGGCTATTATGCCATTAAAGAGGTAAAAAGGACGAGAAGAACGGACAAGCTTGAATGAATGTGAGAAAATTGGGAAAAACCTTGTGGATACTTTTTTATTTGTTTCACATTCATTCTTTTTTCCGCTAAATGTTGGATGAATGAAAGGATTTTACATGGATGGTTGAGTGCGGGAAAAATATTGTTTAAAAATTCTTGGGGAGATCATTAATAAATTTTCCTGGAATAATTGTATAATCATTTTCCAGGAAAATAAAAACTTTAACAAAGAAAAAAGTTCTTAATTTTCTTTCAATAATCTTCTAAAGTCCCCCAAGTTTTGAACTTTATTCTCCTTAATTTAGGTGAAATTTAACAAATAAAACGAACCTTATTAATTTCCTTAAATAAATATTAAATTAAGTGAATCGACATAAATTTTTGTCGAAAACTTTATAATTTTTTTTTAATAGTTTATTTGAAAACTTGGAATATATTTTTTAAATAAAAATAAAACAAAATTAGTTGCAGCAAAATTCAAAGTTCAGTGGAAAAACAATTTTCCTTTTCATTTGAAAAAAAAAATACATCCCGCAAAATAACTTTTCTCACTTGCAACAACTCAACAACAATTCACGTTTTAAAATACAAACTTTTTCCAATTTTCACAGAAAATACACAAGAAAGAGAAAAAAAGCATTTTGCACTAATTAATTTCCCCGTCAAAATTTTAATTATGATAAATGGTCAATTTTCCACTCGAGGTACGGGAGCATTAGTGTGGCGCTTGGGCGGGGCCGGGGGGTGACAGTCAGGCAAAGTTTTAGCTTATTTAAATTAAATCAGAATGAGCGCGAGGTACAAAGAAGACCGAAACCACTTGAGTCATGGATCCCTGGAAGTCGTGAAATTATTTTAATTAGCTTACATGATGCACGGTCGCCTTCTGGCTAATTGTTGAGCCTTTGTGTGCCGCACTCCTTTTGCCCTTAGCCATGCCACCAGGTAATCCATGATGCGGGCCAGCTAAATCGTCCTCGTAATCGGATGATGGACTCGGCGATGGGGATGGTGATTCACCAATGCCACCGCTGAGTGTCCTGTACCGGGCTGTACAATTGTTTGTACCAATCTGAAATTACAAATTGTTACCCTCTCGCACAGCTTGAATTTTGGCAACGTTTCTACATTTACTGTGAGTGCGCCGCTAATTAAATTTAACCCAGCCCCCCTTTATGCATGGCGGCCCGAAATACAGGCGGGGAGGCAACCAGAAGTTTCTCGTTCGCAATTCAAAAGGGGGTAATCAGTGAGACTAAAATGAGCTTTTTCTCTCTCAACAATTTAGCTAAATATTTCTAAATAAAAAAAAGATTATTTTTATACGTTCTTTCTTTGAAAGTTCTAATAATCTACTGGAGGAGCTTTTTCGATTTTCTACGAAAGAAAATAACCCAAACTAAAATCTTAACAAAAGCTTGATAAAGCTTATATAAACTCAAAAGCTTTCTTTAGAAAATATGCAACATATTTTTAAACCTTAGCTTTATGCTCTAAAAATTCATTTTGGAGCTTCTTTGTCAACGAATTTCCAGACACAAAAAATTACGAAAGACCCAAAAAAAATCCTTTAAAAAAATGAAATAAATAAAACCAAAAAGTTCTAAATCAACTCATGTTTTACACGATGCGTATCCCTTGACGTTTTGACTACACCTTAGCCCTGGAGCTTGCGAGACATGAGCGTATTATTTACCACACCAATGTACTGTGTTAATATTTGGAAGAAGAATTGAGGGCTAGCAACGGGGGTTGCTCATAAAATTCTGAATTATGATGTCTGGCTTCCAGTGTAGGCACTCTGCTCTATTTGTCGGTGGTCCTTCCGCCTACATTTTTGGCAATGTAACCGACGAGCATTTATACAATTTTGGTTGCTCCTCCCGCGCCCTCCTACTCGCAGGAAAATTTACCCACAGGAACAAAAATACCCCACCAACGTATTGAAGCGTTTATTTTATGGCGGAACATTTCGATGTGAAATTGATTTTCAACCCCCACCCCCCTCAGAAAAAAAGACGAAGAGATGGGGCTTTTACACCATAAACAACAACTCACCGAAACCGTACTGAGGCGAGATGTGACACTCTGAATGTCCGACACGGATCCAGCATAGTCCCCACTCTCCCTATCGTGTGATCTGAAATTGAAGCATAAAACCTTTTTTTTCTTGCTCTCCTCTTTCTCCCCGGAATAAATAACACACACGGAGAAAGGACCGAATACGAGGAAGGATCCTCTGGCCCGGGTCCTTTCGCATCATATAAATTTCATGTGAAAAAATGTTGTGTGTGTGAATGTGATGAATATGGGGGAATAGTGGATTGGATGTGGAGGTATATGGGATTGTGTGTGCACCCATTTAACCGAGAATGGACCTCAAGTTTCGAGAGAAAGAGAGGATCGGCCATATACTAAAACGTTTGGAGATTGGAAAGATAGAAAATACACGATATAGTAAGACTTATTGCACACTCTTGATAAACACCAAAACAAATTGTGCCTAATAAAATGAAGGCCAGGAAAATTGCGAAAGCTCCCCAAAAAAGCTCCCATCCTGACTGTAAAGCCCGCAATAACTCTGGTCTTTGCTTTGATTGCAAATTGACTTTGCAAGAAAAGAAAAACCATTCGTGACGCTATCGCAAAGGAAAATTCGTTTAGACTGAAAGAAAATCACGAAAATCATAAAGCTCTCTTCATTCAATTGGATAGAGATTTTCAGCTATGTTAGAATGTTTGGAAAAGTTGAGATTCCATCTAACACTGTAGAGTTTTGACTAAAGTTTTTCGTGAACTTCTTTAAATAAATTTATATAAGTCTGAACTCTCAAGATTATAGAGGAAGTTTGGATTAGAAAGTTTATTGCTAGAAAAAAAACTAGATTATCAAAAGACGTCTTCTATGGATGTTAAAAAAGGGGATATTCCAAAATGGATTTATTACGGAGGTACGTTGTGAGTGCAAAATAACCATCATAGAGATTAGATTTCAGAAATAGTAAAAGGATGCAGAATCCTTTAATATGAGAGCAGATGTTTGTAAATATTCTCAAAGAATCCTGGGAGCAAATAAAGAAATCTCAAGGTAAGGGATATAGAAGACAAACATATCTCTCAGAATTTATCCTTTCGATTGGCTTAGTGTGTGTGTGCGGTAGAATGGAAGGAAGATTCTTGGATGAAAAATATATATTTTACCTGGCATGCGTTAGGGGAATTATTGTAGGTGGATTAGATCCATGCTGTGGCACAATGAGTCCTCGGCGGGGTGGAGCTCTCTGGGGTAGAGATATGTCACCAGCTGATCTCAGAGAAATAACTCCTGTACCTTCTCGTGAGTGGGTCGTGAAGGAAACACGGCCGTCCTGCAAAATGAAGAAAAGGCACAAGAAATTAGTTTACGACCAGAATTTATCTTCATGCCATATACTCGAGGAAAATTTAATGATCAAACTCCATACACTCCTCCCTTCGTGTGGGGGACGATACGAGAAGAAGGAAACACAATATTCATTTCTTGAAACTTTCAGGGATTTTCATTTGCACATTCGGAGAGGGGGGGTTTGTGGGAGGGATATTTTAATTTGCCCAGGGAGAAACTGTTTCTGCGTGACTCAGTTGCTGAAATAGGGGGATTTAATTAACTTTGAAGCTATAAATGCGCACAAGGGGGTTTTCTCCTATTTTATCACTTAAGGAAAAGAAAAATTATCTCTTTCACCTTGAAGAGTCCCTCTCACCCGAGTAGCAGGTCACTTTTTAACCCTCATCGTTTGGTATAAGAAGCTTTTCTTGTGTATACTACTCCTTTATAAATTACTAAAGAAACTTGGTAAATATTCCCCGGAAAATATGACAATTATAGTAAATTGGCTTCACAACGACAAGGGAGTTTTCCATGTATAAAATGAGATTAGGATGAAGAGAAAAAAAAACCAAAGAGGGTTTTCCACATGGGGCAACACTATACATATAGAATTTATACTTCAAAATATAATGGGCGAGTTATTCTCACGACAATAACCTCATTTTACGGTCTCAGTGATGTATGAACAATCCGCTTTTTGCTGTGGAGCACCTTTCAGGCAAAAGTCGCCCCGCACTAGAGTGGACATTTTCTCTTTTGCAACCCCCGACAAACCCCCATCAACCCCCAATTGGAACCCTCTTCGAAACTTATGGCAACACATTTTGGTAGTGGCTGCTCCGGAGTCTCTACACACCATTCGTCCGTTGGCAAGAATTATGTACACACGATCCTCGTAACTCACCCGCAATTTATAGTTAATTCCATCCGTATAGTTCTTCGCTATGCCCCCTTCCTGCCTGCTTCATCACCCTCATACAGCCCTCAACCATTTCGGTATAGTTTTCTCCTTTAAACTTCCCTCATCCCCCCAACTGCCGTGTGTGCAATCCCATCATCTCTTTGCACGTCATTATCATTATTGTTGGCGGTTGGGAGCCCTTCATCGCGTTGGACTTTTCAGCACCCCCTATGTACATGCTCAACTATGATCCAGCATGAAAATCCACAAACCAAATTTTCTCTGATGGTCCAGCATAAGTGACCAAGAGCAAACGCAGACGCTTTGATGGCACTTCCCACGTTTGCTGGTGCGAAAGGGACACCGCAAGCTTTGATGGGAAAGGGAAGCAGCAAAATTATATGGATACTTCTGTAACTACGCCAAAAGCTTGCTGGCTATACAGTTCCCCAGAAAAATTTCGCTGCAAATCCTACAAATTCTATTCTGCTGGTCAGACGACTTTTATTGATTTAAAAAGCTTAAGTTGTATAACATTTTGTGAAAAAATACATTTTTATATTTTAAATAAATACTTCGATCAAATAACAAGTTCAGTGTGAGTATAAATAATGGAATTATAAATTCCATTAACGTCGCTTGTATCAGTTACTTGTAGTAAAAATGTTTTTTTTTTATAAAGAATTTTATATGAATTTTACTATTTGCTTTTTCAATATTTATTCGTCCTTAAGACTACGAATCCCATAAGAAGAAATGAAAATATATGGGTAGAAATCTGAAACTTTATGAGACAACCCAATACAAGTGCTGATCCAAGCGACAATATGAAACTGAATGAAATTGGTGCTGATTGAAAAATTAATCATCTACATTAATTTTCTTATTTTCGGCAATTGTATTAAACTTTTTTTTTTTTTCTTAAAGGTAGCCCAGAAGTGATTAGGGGCTAGGATTAACTAGTCATTCATATAAACTGAAGCTAAAAATTCTCAATCACTGTGGAAGCCTAATTTTTGATTTTTCTGGAGCTTTTTGATATATTTATTTCATTTTATTCTTGAATTACTAATTTTTAAATAAAAAAAAATCTTCTATGTGTCTGTAAAATTTTTCAGCGAAGTGTACCGTAGAGCTACAAAGGCTATGAAGCAGAGGATAAAGTTTTCCGAGTGGTACTTGCAGACTTTATATGATATTTTGATAGTTTTTCCCGTTCATTCGTCTCATAAGAACTTCCACATATCCTGCGCGTGAAAACTCCCTGGCAATTGGTGAGAATTTCTTATTCACGCAAATGTGAGTTTTACAACAACTTTTTTCTCATATTCATCTTTATATTATGCAAAAAGAGGCGATAACGAAGGGACTTCTTGCAAGTTTGAGAAACAATGGAAATGAATTGTAATTTGATTTTCCCCAAATTATAAATGAGTATTTGAATTACGTTTTGTGACTCTCGAAAAGGACAAATAATCGTGTTGTGAATACATTAATTTTATGTATGTATGTTGAGGGAGGCCCTCTTATGGTACTTTTGGGTAGATGTGTGTGTGGATGTGAAAAGTTAGTTTGAGGGAAAATTGGGAGGCAAATGTCCGGAATTGAATCCAATTAAAATTAGTAAATGCTTCTCGGTCTTCGCATTGAAATTTCTTTGGGTATCTACCACCATTTTCCCTTTTTGTTGCCTTATCACACGAACACAGAGGCATCCTTTCTCAATTATCAAACTCAATTTCCTCTCATGGAGGAATTTCACCTATACGCATTATTCTAATTAGATTTCACACGTTTTCTTGTGACTTTTGCACAATTAGGTAGCACCCTGCCACCCCACTGAAAAGGTAAAATTTTCAAGGAAGGGTCCTAAAAGCTTTTCTCACCTTTAATTCAAATTTGCAACTTTTCGTGTACCCCCAAAGTTTCTCACGAAAACATACATATAATTAGAATTTGCACCATAAAAGCTCGTGGTTTACTTTTTGGGGAAATTTAGCGTTGTGAGATTAATTTTTAAAAGGAATGTTTGGGATAAAAATGTAATTTATAATAAAAAAAACCCTCCCTTGAAATAAAAATTTAATAAAGTTTCTTTATTGCTTTTCGTGGGTAATACAAAATGTGAGATTCTAAGAGATTTTTTGAAAGGCGCTAGAATTTTTTTTATTTTGCCACAGAATGCTGTCAGAGTCAAGAGTGAAGTGCAAGGACCTTTTGTGGATTATTCTGCAAATTATTCATAAAAAAAAATCCTCCACAGAATGTCCTGCATTTTCCACTCATATAATGTAAAATAGCTTTCCACACGATGAGGGTGTAAATGTAAATGGGATGAGATACTTTCACTTTTGATGGCGTTTTATGCTCTTTTTTTTTGTCTTTAAAAAATCGCACGTTTCTGCAACGATGCTCACAGGGGGACAAGGAGGAGAAAAGGCAATGGCACATTAATAAAATATTCACCTCATTTGCATTTGATTTTGCCCTTATGATGAAAATTCCTCCACAGATGACTCCCATACCTGTCTCATCAACATTTTTGGGTGATTCACAAAGGGGTGGAGGATGTACAGGGGGTGTGCAAAAGGTAAAGAACACTACGGTATACATATGGGTTGTTAGACATGTACCTGTATTGTAGCCGCAGGCCCCGCATTTATGCCAGACATCAGAAAATCATCTGGATCACTTTCATACGGTGGTTCATCGTACCAATGCCCCTGGTAGTGACTTCCACCGAGAGCACCACGAGCAGCATCATCATACATATACGTATCATCTGAGGGTAAATCCAACGACGTACAGGTAGTGGGCGGCATAACCCAAAAAGTAAATGGAAAACTTGTTATTTACATCTCAAATGCTGTAATTCACAAAATTCTCTCTCTCCGAATATAATTATTTGTCATTTGGGAAAGGAAAAGCTGTTAAAATCTCCATTCCACTCTCATATATACACTGTGTATGTATTAAAAAATAATAAAATAAATTTTCTGCTTCCAAACTTTCAGGTAATATAAATAAATTTTTCAACTTCTCAGGTCGAATTTTTTTCACTCAGGTAGTGCTCCTCTTGCGGGATGTGATCTTGTGTGCAAGACGAGAAATGGGAGAGACACACGTAAGACAAAACGCCAGTTGGATTTTTTTTTAAATGGAAAGAAATTTGTTATTTAAGTCGTCACACCCCGGTCAGTATATATAAATAACATGCATACAGTGGTGTATGAGAAATAGTGGCGCATAGATATTTTCTTTTCTTTATTGAAATTAATTTTTATTCTATTTTTCTTTTAAAGATTTATTTTAAATCTTTGTTCATAGATTTATCGTTAATTGAATTAAACTAATTTTAATTTCTAGATGTTTTTGACATCGTGAAGACCTTCATAAAGGAACAATAAACATGAGTTAATTTTTATTTTAAAACTATAAAAAATGAGCAGATGAAATAAAAATGTATTTAAATACATTTTCTTAACAACGAAAGCTCCAATTGAATACATATTTACATAAATATATAATTTTTATGACTCCACAGTTTTTATTATTAATTTATTCAAGTTGAGTCACTAATTTAGTGAACTTTCTGTCCAATTCTCGAGTCAATAAAAATATCTTGCGCCGCCTATCCACCGCTCTGGCTGTAGAAACAATCGATTACAGAGGTTCCATTGTCACTGAATCTGGAACACGTAACTCCCAAAAAATATGAGATCTATGGTCACTTTCTGACACTCCGGGGCACACCATGTGCAATATAGTGGAGTTATGAGAAAAAAAAATGGAATATGCAAAGTTTTCGGGCGTGGAACATTTTTTTCTCCTTTACTTTTTTCATGTAGAACCCTCACTCCATCGAAAGAATCAATTTATTATCCAAATTTACGATCATTCTCTTCTCAAGCGTGACACAGAGACACTGCGGAATCACACGTAAATTCTCATGAGAATGTGACGATAATTATACCTTTTGAATGGGGCATTCAT
Source organism: Lutzomyia longipalpis (assembly GCF_024334085.1). Lineage (NCBI taxonomy): Eukaryota > Metazoa > Arthropoda > Insecta > Diptera > Psychodidae > Lutzomyia > Lutzomyia longipalpis. The sequence goes on from NC_074707.1 coordinate 6,238,335, forward strand.
ACCGTAAAAAGATCAAAACTGTCTCTTCGCACAAATTTATAGTGGATATCAAATTTTCAATTTTCGTTTAGGTTAAAACCCTCCGCGTCAAATCGTACCTAATTTATTTCCTGCTCCACTCCATTTCTCGCTCAAACTATGCGCGCGTGTCCTATCAAATTACTTACGATATTTTTAATAAAATAAAATCCTCCGCATAGCGCTGTGGATTCTCCCTCCACCATCGCCCCTGAGTAGTAGGTACCTAGAAGAGGAGTTTATCTACATAGCCCCACGAGAGAATAACAGGGGATTTTTTTTTTCTCAAGGAAGTATATTGCGAAAAAGTTTAAACTGCATATAGTTTTCATTGCAGCAAAGTAGGGCACGTTGAGTGAAGAGCAGGAGGAATATTGCCATTGTGAGTTTGAGAAGAAAGTTAAAAAAAAGTGAAGAGAAATAATTTTCTTGCGACTTTGGAGGAATTTAAATTTTTTTCTTCAACTATTTTCTGTCTAAAACATAATCCTACATATAAAATTCTTCCTCTTGGGCCTTCCTCAATCGTCTCAGATCGTCCTCTTGTGCAAAACGGGGGGTGGTGAATATGCAAGAGGATAGAATTATCCTTCATTCCTTGAGATACACTCAGAAAAATTCCAAAAAAAGGAAATTTTTATATATTTTTGTAGAATTGGAAAATAAAACGAATATAGATAGCAAATTAAAAACTCTTCGAGTTCAATAGAAAGAAAACTTCACAATGAGAAAATTCAAATTCTTCCGTATAAAATTAAATTAAATTTAACCACAAAAGTTAAACTATTAAATTAAATACTAACCAATTAGTTCTAAAACTACATGGAGAGAGAACAAATTAGAGCGACAATGTGTGTCTTTTCGTATGAAATTTCTGGACTAAAATTCTAAGCAAATTTCCGCATGTCCTGGGTGGATTTTCCTTCGCAAACATCCAGGGGTTGAAGAGTTTTCCTCATGCAATGACTAAAAGTATGGAGGAAATTTTCCTTTGAGTGTACCGAAGGTATCACAGAGGGGAGAAAGTTTTCCCCCATCCATCTGTATGGAGATATGGGGTATGTGTGTGTACCTCATCCACAAATTTCAAGCAAGAGTAAGAAACGGAAATCCAATTTTATGATTCAATTTCGTTGAAGCTCCCTCCTCCCCAACCCCCGTAAGGATTGTACCCCGCACCACTGCACAAGTCCTCCTTTCTCACCCCAAAATCCACCTCTAACTTCGGGCCTCGTGCCATTGTAGGACTTTGATAAGATTTCCACCCATAAGCACTCACATACATGAGCTCACATTAAATTTGGGTATTTGCGGCAAAAGGATGGTAAAGTGTGTCGTATGAGCTTTCCTCTCAATGCTGACGAATCCACCCACATACACACGGTTCGAGAAACGTTTGGGGAGTAAACTGAACTCCAAAAAAAAAGAGAAATTTCAATCAAGATCATTCATTTTAATCAAACATGAACGACTAGAGAGAGTAAATTGAAATAAAGCAATCAGTTTGGGAATTGCAGTGGCAAACTGCTGATGACTGTTTTGGCAGAGCAATTATTTTTAGTCGTGGGACACAAATGATGCTTTTAGCATGATAAAATGTCAATCAATTTCGCTTTGCAAGAGAAAACATTTATACAGCGACAATACAACCTGAGGGCAATTAAATGTAGATATGTACCTATAGCAATGAATTTCTCTTGGTTTTTGATATGTATACGTAGGAAAAAGGTCCATCAGACATACCACAAAATTGGTTTCGCGATTTATATAATCATTTATATATGTGAATGGGGAGTAGCATAGAATTCCTCCCTTGGGGGACATTTCAAGTTTTTGGAGGGAACTTTTCGCAATTTTGCAGACAAAATGCCATCGACATACCCACAGCAACAATGTTTCTCATCAAATATGAAAAAGAGAAATGGGAATTTCCTCTTGGTGTGTCATGAGACATGTTCAAATTGCAAAAATCAACATAACATATCAATAGAAAGCATCCATTTGTGCAGAAGTACCAAATCAATCCACCACACACACCTCCATCCACCCGTATCTACCATAAAACTTCAAAAACTTTGTGTGATTTCCAATTGTTTGCTTCACTTTTCAACATTTTGTCGATTGTCAGAAAATATCTGCACACACACAACTTTGGGGAAAAATCCCCCACCCCCCATAAAAGCTCCACATGAATTAATAACTCGAATGCCTTCAGATTTTGCTACTTTTATCACTGGATTGACGTTTTAATTTGCAAAATAGACAATTTTTTTTCTTTTGAAAGTTTAAAAAATATTCATTTTATAAATTCTTCTATATGTATGCTTATGGAAGGTAAATAGACCACCCAAAACATGAGTTTGTGCTCCCAAAATTTCTATGGAAGCAATTTCGTTGCAATTTGAAAGTCAAATTTCTCCAGCATATCTTCAATCAAAAACATAAAATTCTCCCATCGTGAGAGTGGAAAATGGAGGAGGTGTTCAGACAACTTGAGAGGTGTATATAGGATGTGGTGGAGAGAGAGATACATATAAATTAAATTTCGTAGAGTTAGACATTTTATGTCCTAATTACCTGCACATACACCATCTCGGCTCATTTGGAGGAGACCCTGTCGAATATTTCGTAGTATCTGCAAGAAGAAAATGGTTTTAAATTAATTCATGACGTTATTAAAAGTTTATAGATTGCACACACATAGCATCATATTTCATAATCTCGCCCTATCTCTCATGCAGCAATTACTCACAGGAATGATGTTGGAGGAAACGACTCTCCTCCTATGTGAAGTTGGGGGCAAAACTTGCTACACAAATGAATTGATAATAAGTTGCCTTTTGCAAGAATGGATTGTGCAAGAGTATTTGCTTCTATGGGTTATAATTAATGGCACTGAGAATACCAAAGAATGAGGAAGATATGGAGCCAACATTTTCTCACCACATATTTCTTGGCGCTTTCACCCACCGCATATTATAGTATAAAGTTTATAACACCAAAAATTTAGCATTCAGGAAAATTTCTTGGGGGCGTTGAGACTTTTTGGATTGACTAACATGAGATAACTGTGCTCAGAGACTCATTACAATTTTATTGTTACATCATAGCAGATAATATTCCATTCAGCAAGAACAAATTTATCTTTACATTGGAATCCATTTGACTTAATTGTGAAAGTTTTAATAAAGTAATATTCAAAATGCATCCTCGTAAATGCACTGAATTTATTATGATCTTCCCCACTTAATGCTATTTTAATTTTCATCGTATATTTGGTGTAATTTGGAAAACAACCCAACCATATAGGTTGAATCCATCCCCCACCAAACTACGGTACATTTGCATGATGTTTAACTCTTTATTTGTCTTATCATAATACGTTGGATTTGTTTGGTATTCTCACTGCACCATCTGCTGCGCTAGAAATTTCAGAACATACCCTAACCTCATCATTCTCCCCAGCTTAACCACTGAATTATACATATACATACGTATGTCGTTGCATAAAGTTACTGTTGCTTGGGTGAAAACTAATTCAGTTAAACTTTGCGCCAAAATACTAACTGCTACATACATACACGTCTCTCTTCAACCCCATATTGTTGTACAGTTTACTGTGAATGCCACCACCATCTCATCTAAATTTATTCTTCTCTCTCCCTCCTGTCCTAATTCTAAGTTTTCTGACAAGTGGAGAATGCCACTCCTTGAATACCATAGAGGTGTATTACGTACACAACACCCACAACACCTGTTAGGCCTCATTAAAGGAAGGTATTTTCCTTAAATTATTTTAGAAAAATTTCATAAATTATTTCTTTTGTATATAAAGTTTTTATTTCTTTAAAATTTTCCGTGCATTTCTGTATGATTAGTTGAGCTTTTAGCAAGCTTTTACATATGACGCATTGAAGGTTTCTTTACTTCTTCATCAGTCCTAGGACATATGATACAATAAATACATAAGTGATTTAAAAAAAAAAATCTTTTCATGAAAAAATTTTTTAATTTGTAATTTATAAAAAAAAAAATTTATTTCGTCAAACTATCAGAGAAATCTTCAGTAATTCACAATAAAGATGCCCCTTCTGTAACCACGGAGCGGAATACATAGCCCAGAGTGTAGCCATGTGTAAGTGAAATGGAATGTAATACTCACTAAAGGAAGAATTTACCATCATCAAAAACTTTCAAGTTTCGCAAATTTCAATGCTTTCGCCACCACAATGAATATGGGGGGGGGAGGTTTCTCCCGCGGGTTGGTTGGGTATATTGAGGGTGGGTTGTCTTTCGTCAAAGAAATACTCACAAAAGCTCTTCGAGAGCTCTCATCTCTATATCGGTTCGGTGTGAACGCTTGCCATAGTGAAAAGACTTGAGTTGTGCCAAAACTGGCTGCTAGATTTGGTCCCCATACTCCTCTACCACCCTCCTCACCGCTTGGAAAAGCCACCCTATAGCCGATGGCTGGAGGATCTTCGGACGTGACGTCACGTCTATGTAAAAGTTGAAACTTTTATTGTCGACTCCCAGTCCGGAGCTTTGGGATGGAATGCCATAGTGGAAAAAAACTCGATGCCAAAGTTCCTCCACTATGTGAACAGTCAAACCAATGCACAGAAGGGAGGCGCTCAAAAATCACCCACTCATCAAGAGTGGAAAGATTTCTTCCCAAAAAGTGAATGCCGAGTTGCCCGAGCTTTGTACAAACAATAAGGAAAATGGATTAAAAAATGAATTATAATTTGAAATGGTTTCCTTTCTTTCCACGAAACTGTGGCCCTTCTCATTCAGTATACATTTTCTGCCACACCCCCTCCCCCATTCGTCGTGGGTGGCCAATTGCTACATTTAAGTTAATTGAAAAGTTCATGATGAAGCGTTTTGACTTTTGTAAATTAAGCAAATTGAATTTTAATCAACATCTAAATGCGCATTCCTTGTCTTCACATTTTCTTTTTCTGCTCCGCGAAAGCTTTTCGATTTTTGGACTTTTTCTGAGAGGGGGACACATTTGCAAATGTGAGTGAAGCAATATGCTAATTTACTGATTTATAAGATATGCAAGAGAAGAACAAAAAAACCCCAAGGAGTAAAATTACAATGACTGAAAGCTTTGGAATTTTATTCTTAGCTCCTATTTTTTCTTAGGCTATTTTCGTTAAGATTTTGTGGCTTTTAATTTTAAGTAAAATTTATTAAACCCCTACATGGGATCATGGGCAGCATTTTGGTATTTTAGAAATTAATTTAAATTAATAATAAATTAGCAGATGTGCTTTGAAACAACGTGAACAAAAAAGAAAAAAAACTCAACATTTGCTCAACAAATTATCATAAGACTTCCAAGGATGATTTTCCTTTTGAAAATTAAAATATTCTCTGCCTAAATTAGGCATTCTGCTATCGTTTATTGCCATATTTACTTTGTACAAAAAAGCCCCTTAAAATCGGGGTGCTGTAGTTCATCGCACTTAGAGGCAAAAGGTCGAGCATTTGGTCCAAGTTCGGTTGAACCCTTGTCGTCACATTTGCCCTCGCTCCTCTACTGATAAAACTTCCTTTTTGAATTTGTTCAAGTCTTGACCATAAATTTGACGCTATACGAGTTACAATAATATATAATTTTGGGGTTGAATGCAAAAGTGCTTTTCGGTGTTCTTCAGCACAATATAATTCTATTAAAAAGACGTAAATATGTCTCATTTTCACAATACAAATCTCACTCCGCCCCAACTCACTCTGCCCTACTACTTTCTTACTACCCCCAATGAGAAATAAAGAAATAATAACAAGAGAATTACATTATAAGTAGTTGTTGTGGGAATAATGATGAAGAAGTGGGCGCATGCAACGGGAAAATGGTCGTTAAGGGATGCAGGGGCGGGGGAGGAGAGACGAGACTAAACGAGATATGAAAATGGTGGGAAATGAAAATTGCATTGAATCTTATTATCCACCCTCTGAAATATTTTTTTTCCATTCCCTCCACGAGTCTATAGTTCAGCTGCTGGAGAGAAGAAAAGAAAAAAAGTCGGCGCCTGAGAGTAAGATGTTTTTCTTATGTACTTTTCGGCATGAATCTCTTGTCTATCTGGGGAGTGTGTAGCACCCAGATGAAATTCCAATATTAATTATTCAACTGAATAGTTTCTCAGGGATTTCGGAAACAAGGGCTTGGTGGGAGTTGTAGAGACACGACTCCAGAGGACCCCAGAGCAATGTTAAAATGGAGAATGGAGATGATGCCGAAAAAAAAGAGCGAATTCATTCTTCACATTTTCGTTATCATCTTCAAGCAGGAGTTTTCGCCAAATGTATACCTCACACCTTTATACCCCCTCTCAGCCATATACATAGAATATTCAAAATGAAATGGGGAATGTGTCTGTATACCTACATATGTATATATGTGGAAATTTCCCAATGGTTTTCCATGCACCATAATTTGGAAAGAACACTGTGAAGCACATGAATGATTTAGAATAAAAGAGGAGAAAAACTCTTCTCCAGACTTTTGACTTTTTTCTCTCTCTACACATTGCCCCTTTCTCACCCAAAATAAAACACCATCGAAAAACTTTTCACGCAGCAGTTGGGGGCGGGTAAATCTGAAAACGAATACCGTATGGGGGATACACTATAAAAGTGATCCAATACCCTTTTGCCTTCCTCCGTTTCGATGCACAAGAGTGTAATCTCCAAACGTTCTCGTCATACGGAGAGAGGGGGTTCTTCTTGTGCATTTGATGGATAAAAGAAAGGAGGGAAAAATGGCAAAACCTCCCCCAACCCCCTTTTTATCGCAATAAAAACAACTGCTATATATACTTTTCTTTCCGGTGGAATATCATGAAATTTTCAAGGAACCATATCCCATTCAAAATGACCGATTTATATTTTATTGGAAAGGTCCCTTGGCTATTTTATTGGCAAGAATATTTTACATTTTTACTGTTTTTCCACATAAATAATAAATAGCTTCGGGATATGTGGGTGAAATCAATACCTCAAAATCAGAAAATTATTTATGTGACTCCCTGAAAAAGAGTCATGAAAGAATAAAAGCGCAATTTAAAGTCACTTAAAAGTACTACGAGACATTTTGTTGTCCTGAGAGGTATACATGAAAGGACGTCAGAATTTTTTAGAACTGTGGTCAAGTTCTATCGTTAAAAAAATCTCTACATGAAACATAAAAATCAGTGCAAATTTTTTAAATCAAATAGAGGCAATGAACCAACATAGAGAAGAACATTTTTCATCCTTCCTAATAATATTATTACGCATTGTACATATAAAAATGTTTTCGGATATTACAATATTTGACAGAGAATAATGATATTACGGTGTTTGTTTCTTATTCTTTGTAAATTTACCCAAGTCTTTTGGTGCGGATAAAGCCCCCTTTTGCGTATACGGTACAGAAGGGGCGCAGATTGAAGACTTTCTTTTTTCACCCTTCAATACTTCCACCCCCCTCTCTCTCCCGGTTGTACATAGTACGACTTATTCCCCTGATGCCATTTCCTTTGCCTATCTCCTCTAATGTGTTAGATAAATTCCTTGGAGTGTGATAAAAAGGCTCAAACAGTAAAAGTTTTACTGCACAAAACTCCTTCAAACTTTTCTCTTTTCTCTCTTTTGCATCAAAGAAGAAAAAAAATTATATTCGCCACATTTTCTCGTAAACATCAATATATTCTTTAAAGAAAAAAAAGCGTATAGAAGACGAACCTATGCAGATGTACATAGGCGCTATACAAAGTAAATAGGGTTGAATCCTCAACCGCATTTTGTGGGTGAAGAAGCAAAAAAAATATCAGAATAACAATCCCATTCCGCGAATTTGAATTTAAAGTTTATATACTCTATTACAGAGAAGCCCCCGAGGCAAGAAGTTACACAATGTCGTCTTTTTTTCTACACGTTCTTTTAAACCAAGGAAAAAAAACGTAAATACGGAAATGAAGGTAGATGAAGGTAGATGAGACGATGGGAAGAAAAACTCCCAAAGTGTCGTTACATATATAATACGCACACTCCTATATAAGATTTCCAGTTGTTAGCATAATTTGAATTAGGAGCCAATAAAGTGCGCTCTCCTTATTTTTTGTGCCATCTCTTTGAACTACCCTCGGAGGCATCTTATGGCGAAAGTCAACCCCCCACGAAAAGAGGGAAAACTTTGTTGGAAAACTCTAAAGAATAATACATTTTGGTGCTATCGTGTATTTATATTGAAAGCAAAGTTGAATATTACATAGAACACCTTGTCGAAAACCTTCGCATTTTTCACCCACACAATGTTCCACCTGGGAGAAAGGAACTCGATAGAGAGATATTCCAGGGGAAATGGCTGAAAGTTTTCCCAAGAAAAGGGCAATTCTGGTGCTCCTCTGTATAGGAAAATTCTTGGAAAAATCTTATGAATTTAATGAAATGCAATTAAAAGTTTTTTTTTGTGAAAATCGTGTTATCCGAAACATTTATTGAGGTGTTGTGGAAACTGAGATATTACCAAAAAATAATTATTAATTTTATTAAATATTTCCTACATAATTTGTGAATCTCATTTGGAGATTTTTAGTGAGAAAAATCAATTTGAAAATATATAATTTTAAAAAAGCTTCAAGTAGTAAAAGCTTCACTCAAAGCTTTCCACCGTTTATTGAAATTTTCAACAAAAAAAAACATGCAAACTATACTTCCTCATTCAAGCAAAAAAGCGTTGGAGTTTTGCATGGTGAGGACATTGTATTTTTGAATTTCATTAAAATAGTGATAAAGCTTATCTGATGCTGCCACCCGTTTAGCAACACATTCAATATGGAGCACCGAAAATGAGTTTTAAATCTGATACAGCATGGCGTTGTTTGCACAACTTAATGTAGAATCAATTGAATGAAAATGATCCTTTGTTTCAAAATGGGATAGGTAGTACGCGAAAGGTTAAATTGAATTGTCTGCCAGGAGCAGCAACAACAAAGCAAAAAAAAACTCACCTCTTCGTGTTCACGTTGGAATTTTTCCCTCTTCCTCAGTGCCTCTTGAACTTTAAGCTGAAACGAGAGGCAAAAGTGATATAAAGTTTTGGGGGTTGTTTTGAGAAATTTTCATGGGGACGAAATGCAAAAGTTTCACAAGATAGGAATAAGCTGATTTAATATTTAATTAGTTTTATTTATGGAAAAGTCCTCAGCAGCAGCAATTTCGGATACACGGCGCGGTATACGTGGGAGCAAAAGGTAGAGAGTCATACTCACCCTATGGATGGTTTCCTCGAAACTGTTTTGTGGTCCTCCGTTCGCTTGGAAATGTCTCAGTCTTTCGATTCTCTCGTTCTGCAAAATGTTAAACACAAAATTATTATAAACAAGAAATGTATATATGCTGTGCAATTCACCCTCCTACAGTCTACCCCATCCCATTCCTCTCTCTCTCTCTCTCTCGTGAATTATAAGTTCTTTTAATGAGATGTCGAGTATATTTCAAATTTTAATTAACTCTGCACCACAGCGAGGGCACACAAAAAGCCAAACTCCTCTGTCTAGCCCGCAGAAAGCACTCTAATCACATTTTACTTCTTTTTTTTTTCCTCTTCGCTAGTATGACCACCCTCTCGGCAAAAAAAACTACAGAGAAACAGTGCAAACATTTTCATTTCAAACTCCCTTGAATTATTCAAAAAATTTTATCAATTACGAGGAAAAATGCAAAAAAGTGCAATGACAAATTGTACCACATACTTTTTTTTTTCAACTTCTTGCAACAGCTCATGCTCCTCAACTCTCGTGGAGCAAGGAAACGCATGCAAAGTGGTTGAGTGTTGGTTAATGAAATGCAACTCATATTTGCACTGTTTTGTGTAAAAAAAAAATTAGATGGTTAAAGAAATGCTATTTAAATAGAAAATGTCATTGAATTTTTAAACACGAAAGCCCCAGCTTGAAGGAGATAAAGTCCACCCACACTGTGGAAGAGTGCAGAACCTTCGTCTTTTTTTCTGCCATTTCTCAAGCAATATATGGATTTAGCAGAGTGAGTGTTCATTGCACTGCTATGAGATAAAGCACGAATCCCTCGCGTATTAAAGTCGAGCAAAAAAAAGGCGCCGTCTCGAGAGCTTGTCATTGTATTCACCTCCTCGTGTCCATTAATGCACAAGCAAAGTGCAGTGAAAACGGTGAGATGCTATAAACACCCGACTAGATACATTCTTGATTTCACTCGCATGCAATTTGCCCAGGAGAAGGGTTGGTTGTACTGTACACATATCACACGAAGGGACACATAGAGCCTGAATAGAATTATGTCTATAGCGTTACCACTTTATACCCTCCCCCCACCTCCCCGGAATAGCTATTTTGTCTGACGCCTCCCCCTATATATAGAGAATTTTCTCCCTTTTTGTCACTCTCCTATACACTACTACTGTACATATATAATCGCATCCCCCTTCATTGCAATCCCTTGCAGGCCTTTCCAAATCATCCCGAATTAGCGCTTTCATGGTGCTCCGCACGTACTCACACGGACAATCATTCCATTGATAGAGAAAAGTGTACCAATGGCTTGGGGATAATTCTGTGAAGCACCGAATGGGGGTTAAAGCAGATTTGAAAGACGATTTTCGAGGAAAAACACCACTATTTCGGGATTTATATGTTTGTCAGAGTGCATTTGAGGGAAAAGCTTTCCTGGGCAATTAGGTGGTTTGTATGGAAAGTACAAATCGGATTTTTCTGCTGCCATTTTTCTCCAGAAAGATTTTCATTCAACCCTCACTTGCAAAAATGAGAATCGAAATGCGATATATCCTTTCTTTCTCCTTAATTTTTTTTTGCATTTGAGATTTTGAAGCTTTTTGTTATATAAAGCTCTACATTATTTAACTGACTATTTCAAATGAACTTTTAACAATCAGATATTTTTTTTTCTATTTGTGAAAATAGATAAATAAGTTTTCTTGATTTTTCTGATGAAGTTTTGTACAACAAAGAAGAGCTTTAAAAATCAACAATATTTTATCCTAAATTATAAGTAATAGTTATGCTGATTAGGGAAAAATATTTTTCAAAAAACTTCCAACTTTCTCTTAAAAAAATATTTTAAAAAATATATATATAAAGGAGTCATAAGTCTTTCCTTAGAATTTGCCTATCCTTAATTTTCAGCCTGTTTCACCAGATAGTGAAAATGAATATTTGATACAGCGGCTCGATATCAATCTTCTATTGAATCTATCTTCCATTTCAATTTTTTATCTCCAAAAATTTGCGCTAAACGCAACAAATCCCTGCGCTTCGCTCGAATTTATCACGTTTCATGATATTTCTAAAGCGTCTGAAGATTTGCAAAACTTCAAATTGTCATAAAAATTATAGAGCTCAAATCTTTAGAGCTCTTTTCAGAGAAAAGGATGATAAAAACAATTCACTTTTGCATAAAACTCATTCATCATTTTATCTCATACACATATACTCTTCTCATTCTTAAGGAAACTCTGACAACATTGAGAGTAATAAGTAAATGAAATATAGTTTTCATTCGAGAGAGAAAAACTTCAATTTAAACATAATCTTGAAGTGAATTGCGCAGGAAATATAATCAGAAATTATGGGACGGCGGTACGAGTGAACGTCTCTTTAGAGAGAACATAAAGAAATCCCCAAGAAATGAAAATAAATCCTAGCGATTTAAGACTAAAACTCCAAGAATTGTCATAATCAGATTGCGTCGCCCGCGCTTTCCCCATTCTTTCCTATAGTACAAAAAGGACTCGCTCCCACTGCCAAGTTGTGTTTTTCCTCAAGACCCCCGACGAGGAACTTACTCGAGCATGAGTCATTTTAGTTTTAAGACGTATAAGATGTGAATTTGAAGCGAAATGAAAATGTGCCTTTAGGAGTGATATCATTTGATACATGTAGTATACATATAACAAATCCTTGAGTCATTTTCTCCTTTTGCTTGCCTTTAAATTCACATTGCCCTGTGTGCGAGAGAGCTTTCTTCTTATCATGCCAAACACTTTTGGGCATATATCCCATTGCTGAGCATGCAAAGTATCGATGTGTCAAGGAGGGACTTCCTTGAATTTCCTTCTGCCAATTCACATTAGTGAGATCATTTGTCCAATGGATGCCCTCCCCCCAACTGTGGACAGATTGCTTCGCACACACCCCCGGAATTCCCAAGATATTCCCTTAATACATTTACCCCACTCTCTCTTTCTCCTTGACATAACTATCTCGTCCTCTTCTGCACTCTAACACGACGACCAACAAGGTGGATGAGATGAAATAAAAATTGTCGTAAATTTTTTATCTGTCCAACCGTATCTGTAAGAGTGATGATGATAGTAACATGGATGGAATAAATGAAAAAAAAAAACTTCATTAAAATGAATGTGGAACATTATATCTGCACATGGTGGGGAGTTTGCTAGTTGACACCATACGAAATTTCCCACAATTTTTCCACATAGCAAAATTCCACAATAAAATGGAGTAGGTGGAGCTGCAAAATGCTGATATAAAAAGCTCACAAAATGAAAAGTTTATTCGTTATTTTCTGCACCATAACTCCATTGCAATGAATTTGCATAGAATTCTAAAAAAAAACACACACAACTCATTTACAAGGAGCTTTTGCATTTGAACCATTTAAACGCGAATGGTTTATTCCTTAATTAATAATTATTCCCTCCCCCAAAAAAATAGGAAATTAACTTAAAGTTAAAGTTAAATTCTTTTTGGAATTTTACTGAAAATTCAACAAAGCACAAAAGGAGCGACATTTAATCCTCAAAAGAAAATACCCTAATCCCTAAATTCCTAAATTGTGTTACATTGCTTCAAAACATTTTTTTTTAGAAAATTCTCTCGACATGCAAGATGAAACCCAAGTTGAACTTTATGAGGATGACGCCAAAAAGAGCTTTTTCGGCGAAAAAAAACGACTCATTGTAAAATTTTAGATGTTATAAAATTTGTGCCCATAAAATAGAGACGACAACGGAAGCTTTTTGCTTTTTCCAAGTTGCACTCTCGCATGTCACAAGGATGGGGACAGGAAGGCACAAATTAAATAAAGAGACACAAATTGTTCTCCCTGTGTTATTCTATAGGCGTACACACAGGCAGTACTTGGCATAATAAAACTTAATCTCCATGCCGACACAAATCTGGATTAAAAATACAATCTTCCCCCCGTCTTTCGTCTTCATCTAAAATTCAATTAGGATGAAAAGGAAGTTTTTGGATGATTCAGCTTGAAGCTTTCCGTTTATTAATTTGATTTTGAATAATTTACAATTTTCCTACCCAAAGAGGAATAAGATGTATATTTTCACTCCCTTCCCCCTCCAAAAAAATATTAATTAGACTTACGATTAATTGAGTTGTGCCGGTGTTTTGATTATTGGTCCTATCTCTTCTATTTACAGTTTTTAGGCCTTTGAGCAAACGTGCCAATGTTAAGCGCTTCTTCGTTGTTTCGCGTCCTTCTGCAATGAGAAATGTGCGGAGATGTTGAACAAGAAAAAAAAAAGAACCAAACATAAATAAACATTTTGGGGTCATGAGAAAATGCAGAGAACAGGAAATGAGGAATAATTGTCAAAGTGCATCGTCATATTGATGAATCTCAAGCAAAAGATTGGTCAAATGAGGACTCCGGGGAATAATACACATAATTTTCAAATAATTGATTCACATCATGATTTAAACACAAAACAACAACACATACCTGTGGGAGGGAATTCATAAAAATACGCCGATCTCGGACTCAGGCAGCTGAAAGAAGGGAAAAATTTATTATCATGCTCCTTAATGGGGAGAAGCATAAACAGCAGGTTTGTTGAAGCATAAGAGAGACAATCTCAGTTATCTCCAATGGAGGACAATTAAAGCAAAAAAAAAAGAGGAAAAGATTGGACAAAAAGTCTCTCGGGAAGTGGAACATTCTTTTCGCTTTGCGAAATGGTCATTTGAAATAAAAAGAATGAACCAACAATGAGAGCTGAGCACTGCGCCATTTAAATTAGCATAAATCTATAATTCTAATCAATATGAAAAAGAAATAATTTATGATTTTCGAATAGAAGGTAATTTTTATAAATACAAACTCGAATAAAAAATGATTAATGGCGAAAAAACTTCTAGAATAATATTAGTGTGAAAAAAATGGAAAAAACTTTATAAAAAAAATCAACCAAGTTGCAGTTTTTTACTTTTATTTGGCGCAGTGTACCCCTAAATGCGGTGTGCCAGGGTGGAAAAAAAAGAGAGTAGAGAGTGTTCAGACAAACTACTGGATTATTGGATAAACAAACATTTGGGAATTACCTCTGCTGTATGGCTGGTTGAATGGATGAGTTCTGTGATTGTTGGTACTGCGGCTGCTGGGTGGTGGTAGTGTGGGATGGATGCTGTTGCGAATTGATCGCCGACTGCAGTGCACCCCGAGCCACCCTTGGGGCGAAGACACCATATCCGAAACCGTAAATTTCATCCTCTTCCTTATCGGATAGACAGCTTGACGGCTGCGAATGGTTTGGTGCAAGGAATAGAAAAGAAAGTAGAAAAAAAAAACTTTAGTTACTCGACTATAGAGATTAATGTGTTTCACATTTGAAGACTTTTCTCGAGATACAGTGTGTCAGCATAAGGAAACCGGAACTAAAAGGTTGAAAGGAGTCGGACTACATTTTCTCGTTTTTTTTTTCTTCAAACACAACACATATCTTTAGCATTTTTTGCACACTTTTTACCCCCCTTCAACCATCTTATTGGAAATTTACAGTGTATATTATACGATAAATTTGCATAAAGAGTGTAGGTATAGTGTTTTCTCACACGCTACACCGGAATAGGATATAGGTAAGATTTTATATTGGAAATTGTGTAACGTATATGTAGGAGGGTAACATGTTCTAGTTTAAACCCTATCGGGATTAAAAGTAGACATTTGGACAAGTGCATAAGGAATTGAATGAGAAGTAAAGTAGGAGTTACATTCATTTATTGTTCCCTTGGAAGTTTAGTTGAAAAAGAATTGTTTAAGTTACAGGTAATATGTAGTTTAATCAAGATTTTAAACTATTAGGAGGTTTAATTTGAAAAGAAACGTTGCATTTATTTTAATTTTCGTTGATGATTTGACTCTTTTCTTAAATAGTTTTATGATATTGCGTAAAACTCACTGCTGAGTCCGGATTTAGTCCGTTTCGTAAGTCAGACTTAAGTTTTTAAAAGCTTGATCTCGGTTTTTAAACTAGAACTAAGTTTTTAAACCAAGTCTAAGTTTTTTCAACTAGGTCTAAATTTCTTAAGCCAGGCATAAGTTTTCTAAGTTAGGCTTTTATTTCAGCTAGACTTAAGTTGATAAACTTACTTCTAAATCCTAAATGTCTATCCTTAAAAAATTCAGACTTTGTCTAAAAATTTAAACCTGGGTTTAAGAAAACGCTTAAACACTTGGTTAACTCTTTTAAAATTAAAACCTTTTATTAAAATTAAACTAGGATCTAAAAAAGTTTGAAGAAAGTTCAAATATATTTTTTTTAAACTATACTTTAAAGAAAATTTAAAACAATTTCCAATATTAAAATCAATTGTGTGTCAGCAAAATTTTCCAAAAAAAAAAACTCACCGTATTTGATGATGATGCAAAAGAAAATTGGAAATTTTGCCAAAATATTTTTCACATAGTGGTAGAATGGGTGAGGTAGAGGTAAGAGTTTGTGGGCACTCTTCCAAATTATAGCCCTTTTAAATGTTTACCGCCCTAGAGCCAAAATTATTTTAGTTCGTGTGGAAAAGTTAGTTTTGGTATTTCTCCCCAGCATAGAATTCCAACCCCAGTCCATTTATTTATTATAGGTTTTATGTGCAAATCCAAATTAATCCAAATGCAAATATCTTTTGGTTGTTTTTCCCCCCGAAAGAAAGAGAGATAGCAGATTATTATTAGGAGGTGGCACAGTGCCCAAAGTGAGGGAATTTAATCACTTACAGTGACACCCTCCTGTATCATAACATGCTGAGCAAGAGCCGAAATTGAAGCCTTAACGTTTTCTAATAAACTTCCAGCACCAAAGTAGTTCTATAGAGGTGGGGTTAGTTAAGTTTGTCTAAGGTGTTTGCATGACACTAATATCTGATCTCTACAGAATCTCAATAAACCGTAATCCAACTACTTCTAAACACTATTTATATTAGGTTTCGTAGGTGTTATGTAAAAGTTACGAAAACTAAACTAATTCTACGTAATGAGAGAGAGAAGAGAGAAAAATATGATATTGAGATGACCAACTAATAGTGCGAACTATAAAAAACGTGGCTAATCCCTAATTTACTGTCAATACTCACTGAATATTTCCCTGGCACATAAATTGGTTGACTATGGCTATTGGGGAGGCCACCTTGACTGGAGCTCCCGCGGTGGCCTCGATTCGCACCAACACCCCTATGGTGTGGACTAATATCGGCCCATGCCGCTAATCGTTCATTCTCTAAAGCACTTAAAACGTCCCCAAATGGAGCCATCAGAATTTCACAATAAACCGATGCAAGACCCTCCAAATGACCACGTTCACCATCCTGCAATTAAAAGAACAAATCATTTGTACAAAACCATTTTGCCACACTCTGCCTTTAACATTTCAGCTGTAGGTGTGCTGTATGATGAGACCCATTAAATGCCATTGAACATTTTATTATGGATATGGAAGCCTAAAGCAGCATGAATGCAGCATTATCGAAATTAACCCCAAAAATGCGGTGTGCGATTTTAGTGGAAAGTCCTCTCAATGTAAAGTACATTAGGAATTTATTTTAATGAGATTTTTGGCGAAACAATGAAATTCCTGGCTGTATAAATTGCATTTTGCACTGAATTTCAGTGCAAATAAATTAAACATCTCTCTGGTTTAGGTTTCATGCCAAAACTGCTTCATTTTCAAAACAATTCCCAATGGATTTATGGAAAATTCAAATCTTCCAGAGCTTTTCTAGCTTACAGAGTTTTGTTTAGCTAGCTGTGATTTTTTTCCAGAAGAGCTTTATGACTTGCTTACAATCAAAGCTCAATTTTTTTAGCTATATGTAGAAAATATAGACTGAAAAAAAAAGAAAAAAAAAGAAAGAACGGCACTTTGGAAAAACACCGCATTTTCCCTTTGGGGATAGATTTTAATCTTTCAATGGTATTATCGACCAAATGAATCAATACAACTTTTCTATATATGTATGCTTCCCCATGATATATGCTCTATACGTTCCCACATATTGACCAACGGTTGGTGCATTAGAGATTTCTTTTCCATTTACTTGATTTTTTCATTTTGCTGTAGCAAATGATAAGCCGCTTAGTAACCTCGTGAAACGTTGATTCTTCCAACAACTTATCCTATTGTTGCTTTCTTCCCCATCACAGACCATTTGAGCCCTGCAGCCAGATATTTTTGCAAGAGAATCAAGCGCTGAAGAAAAATGACCATGCCTAAGTATGGCAAGTGCAGAGAAATTGATTGATAAGTCCTTCTTAATGTGAAGGCGAAGGCATTAATTCTCAAATGCACACACACACGCCCCAGAATCAACAGGAAGAAAAATATTGTTGAAGAATTGCTTGGATTATGTATGTTATGTATGTAAGTATGTAAAGAGATTGGCAGATGCTTTTCTATATATCAAGGAAAGAACAACAATTTTATACATATTGTGGTTTTTATGGGGCGAGCACAGCGCATTTGTCGATTCCATAATGTTCAATTTATTATGCAATTATCGCGACATAAAGGGGACAGTAAATGACATAAAATTCCCTCAGAGTTGGGGCTGGGGAGCTAGAGCGCATGGTATGAGCTATAAAATTATTTTTGATAATTAAAAACTTAATAAAGCATTAATGGGAGTTTTGTTTACGCGCAAAATTAGGCGTTCATCGTGTCAGATAATAGCATAAGCATATTAATGAATATAGCCTGCGTTGGGTAAATTAATGATTTTATGCTATGAAGGTCAATATTGTCCAGGAAAAAATAAATAAAATTGTTTAATAGGAAATTTTATATGCGGTCTATGAACCAATAATATTATAATTGCGGGTTAATTAATTTTTAATCAGACACCCCGGAGACCTCTGAAATATTAAACAGTGTTTGTGACGACAAAGGACATAATAATGTGGCCAATTTATCGGAAATTGTTGTTGATTATCGGCGAGCATCAGGAAAAGCTTTAAAAATATAAAACTAAACATAACTCGCTTCTATTTGTGATTGAATTCTGATGCGAATTAATTTAATTTTATAAATTTTTTAAAGAAATGTCAGTAAAGAAATTTTGAGCTTTTAAATTTTCTAACAGTGAGCTTTTAACTAACATTAAATCTATTAAATTAAATCCCTTTAATGATTTTATAAAATGAAAACTTCCTCAACATAAAATTAAAGAGGATATTACAATTCTCAAATTACTACAGCCTTCTATATTAAATGCTCAACTGTGATAGTTCTAAAATGTAAATTTAGTGTCATAAAAATGTGTACCTAAAATTCATATTTAGTTTGATTACTTTAATAAATGTTTATTCATAAATACAACATGATTTCCATAATGAATGTTTAAATACGAGCGCATTGCCCATGTTTTCTCTTAATGACAATAATTATGCGCGCAAGATGTTCATCGTGTTCCTCTTCATTATATATATAGACACTGAACCAATCAGAGAGGTGCAGAAATGATGAACCTGTGTGGAGCTTTTATTTGCACTGTGAGACCATAACCCTATACGATGCGGAAGCTCCCCGCATGGCAAACACCGCACACTGACTGCAGAGAAGAGCGCAAAACGGGTGGATGATTGAGCATTTGGTGGGAGAAAAGAGGACACAGAGTGATAAGATCTAGGCCGCAAAATATGGTGTGTGTGTGCACCGATGTAGCGTCGCGGTTGAGAATTTCAGAAGGGGGGTGGGCGGGTGAAACAAGAGACAGTTGTATGCTCATTTAATTCAATAATGAAAGCATTAATCTCGCTGAGTGTATGACTTGGCGGTTGCACAGTGGTTTGGTGTCACCGTGCTATGGGTGTTCTGCATGAATTCACGTGGTAGAGGCGGAGGACCCCGCGTGGAAAGGTGACGACGAAGTGGAGGAGACAGCTCTTGCGGGTGCTTTCATTGTTGTTCTGCACAACAGCGAATTATAGGTATATACGGAGGATAGGGCAATTCTATTTAAACTCCCTGTTGTTTGTTGATATGGTTATTGTTCGTTACATTGAAAATATACTGCCTTAAACCGAATTTAATTAGTGCTTGTGTTGGATTTTAAGTGGAAAAATTTTTAAGCATGAGAAAACTTGCAACTTTTGCAAAACTTCCTTTTTTGGAAAGCTCGGAATTTGTGGGTAAAGTTTTCAGAGGTAATAAACATTCAATGTAGATTTAATTGTTATTGCAAACTTTAATATCACGACTATTATTTTAAGATAAGGTATGAATTTCAAGGATTAATAAACCCTTGAAGGATTCAGTGTCCTTATTTTATTTTTTTGCTATTGAAAAGCTCTAAAAAATTATATATAAAATCATAAAGCTTTCAAATGAAAATTATAGATAATTGAATGTTTTTTTTATGCCAAAATTTCAAGTAAATCTTTTTAATGCCAGTTTTACTAAAGAAAGCGTTTAAAATTGTAAAGATTCTTTTAATATATTTTTTAAAAGAAAATCAGCAACATCACTCCTTTATTCACAAACAAGGAGTTATGCAAATTCGTAATGGGATTCTGCATCAATTTAAATAAATATCTACAATTCATCATAAGCAAATTTTCAAGGAGCTGCATGTATGCAAGACACTTAGAAAAATCCCACTATGACCCGCAAACAAGTGTTAAATATTTTATGCAAACTCATTGACTTTTGGGTTGTCTTCGTCCCTCCTTGTTTTTGAAAGTTGCGGCAATTATTCAGAAAGTAAATTGTCGCTCTTCAACTGAAGCTATATAACAATGGGGGACCGACAAAGTGTAATTGTTTTTGTTGACCTTTTGTTTCCATTTCCATTAAAATTTCAAGCACTGCCGCGCTTGTTGTCCATTTCACGATCACCACAAATGGCGGGGAAAATGAGCAATCTCCCCGGGAGAGGAGTTTGGGGTCTTGGTGTACGATAAACAGATGGATGTAACACCGCGTGAATCACCCAAATAAAGCCTCTACAAAGGATTCCAACAGCGAAAGCATTTTATACATAACACAGCCGATGAGCAGCCCCCCATTTTAGCCTACGGCTGTGCGAACGATAGTGTTGAAAATGCTTTCCGGAATAACTTTCAACTGTGCAAAATGCCGCAGAGATAAATCAAGCCCCTGAAGAATTCTACAAAGACAGCTTTTGCACCTCTTTTCTCTCTCTCTTACTTAATACGTATAGCGGATACACTATAGGTATGTATCTGTAGGTATAAAATTGGAATAATGCAAAATATCTTAAAGAATATACTACATCGTTTTCTTTTCCCTTCGTCGTGAAAATTACAAAAATATTTCCCGACTGAATTCTCAATAGAATTTCATCTGTGAGACGGTGGGGTTTTGAATTCAAGTCTCGCGAGGATGGTAAAATGGATGAAGTTTATTTAAATTTCCCCAACCCAACCAAACATGCCTCCTGTTCAAACATTCAGAAATGCGGTGAATTTTTAAAATTGCACAATTGTCCCGATTTTACAGCCGAAAAAGGTAGAATTTTTCTCTCTTCTTTTCCCATTAAATTGATGGTGAGAAAGTTAAGGATCCGAGAAATTTTGGGGGTTTGTGAGGAATTATTGCGAAGAGGTTGATTTACAAAACCCATCGAATTCAGGATGATACAACAAGAAGTATTTTACATTGCGCATTATTGATGTTCAGTGTTAAATTTATTTTCACTCAAAGAGAAATTCAATTTTGTACATCTCGCCTTGAAATTGAATTAAAATGAGCTGAATTAAAATTTTACATCAAGAGGATTTAAAGGTCAGAGTTTATAGAATTTTAGACGTACTAAAGAGAATCTGCAGACACAGTGGAAATGTTTGTGAAATCAACCCCCTTTTTGGTTCAATGCTATTAAGACAGCTTTTGAATGCCAAAAGTTCAATAGAGTCGAGGCATTGAATTTTCTTTTCCAGCAAATTTTTATAGATTTTCCTCGCATATATCGTGAAAATTCCAAGGTATATGGCCCATAAGACCTTGGGTGAGAGACACCCAACACGAAATTGCAATGTCTGAATTGGAATTCACGTTTTTTTTTATACATCCTTCTTTGTACATCCTTCTTCCTCCTCAGTGGAAACAATGTCGTAAATAATTCTACGGTAAATCCCCTACAAAGCGCTAAGTCGCTACACTTTTCTTACATCATTGCGAAATATTTTGCGCCATTGCTTCGTTCTCACAGGCCGCTCTCTCTCTGGGTGGGAAAATATGGAAATTCCTCGTCTCAGGATTTGAATGTTGGAAAGCAATGAATGCAAAATTGGTTTTTCACTTGCAGACGGTGAAAATGTGCTATGTTTTCGGGGGGGGGGGGGGGGGGGGGGTGGTTTGTGTTAAAGAAATTGTGTATCTGTAAACATTTTTGGATACCAAGCGGGATTATTAAAGGTGAAGAGAGTCACACCACTTGTTCTTCAGCTGCTACCATTCTCATATTCAACACGAAATGTGTTTGGTAGTATTTTGCGGGATTTCTTAGAGAGTTTTGCACCAAGTATATTATTTTTTTTCCTTGCTCTCTTGCAAATGGAGATATTTCGAAATATTGATGTGGAGGAGGTTTTTCCTTTCGACAGATACCACAGAGAAGTTTTTTTTCACATCTTTTCTGAGGGCGGTCTTGTGTGCAAATTCAAACTGACAGTGTGCGGAAAAAAATCCACAGAGAGAGGATTTCGCATTTTGTGTGGTGTCGCTTCTTCCTGATGGTGAAGCTCGCGCGCCACAAGAGGTGGTTGCGAAGAGAAAATGGGAGAGAAACCCAAAATGTATGCCTGTCACGAATCCAATTTGTCTTGTATAGCAGGAAGATTCAGTCGAAATTTAACCGTGGAATACATTCAATTAACTCTGCAGGAGAATTAAAGCTTCCAAAATGTAAATGTTGATATTTGTCTTCGGATACTGCTTTTTTCAATCAACGCGCCTCACCCATTCGGTACCCTCAAGCATGGGTGAGTTGCCACAATAGCTGAGCTTTTTTTTTCGTTTGGTATTTCAACAACCCCTAGTCGTTCCCTGGGTCTCAATACCTCCATGTTCAGTATAGCTTTCAGATAGAATAAGGACTGTCTCTCTCTGGCAGAAGTATTTTTTTTTCTTTCATCGCATAGGAGAATCGTTGTGCGAAAAACCAATAAGCCACAATTGAAGTCAATTTACATAAACCCTCGTCATTTTGTTTGCACTTTCGTGGCTCAATACACGCCTGGTCCGTCAGTTTCATACCGGACGGAGTCAGAATTTCAGACATTTTCCACACACAGAGCATCTCAATTTGCTCTGTGCGAAAAGGTGGGTGGAGAAGATCAACCAATAACAATATACATACATACATATCGCATGAACATA
This sequence comes from Lutzomyia longipalpis, assembly GCF_024334085.1. Classification (NCBI taxonomy): domain Eukaryota; kingdom Metazoa; phylum Arthropoda; class Insecta; order Diptera; family Psychodidae; genus Lutzomyia; species Lutzomyia longipalpis. Next base: position 6,260,992 of record NC_074707.1, read on the forward strand.
TATAAACTTTTGGTTTGAATGATATTTTACTTTATTCGGGAGAACATTGAGATTAATTTTGCAAATGAATTTTAAAAACTCTACTCCCGAAATTATTTTGAATTTTTTTTGCTTCAATTTATAACGAGAGATTCAAATAGAAAAAAACGAGGTAAATTGTCGCTTCGCTCCAATTTACCTCGCCCCGCTTCGCGGGGATTTGTTGCGCTTCGCGCAAATTTTAGAGAGAAAAAAATTGTGATGATTTAAAGGTAGATTAGGGCCACTTATCAATCTCGGAAAAAAATTTTGCAAAGAGAAGAAATCATTTTCATACAACATTTCGGGCGCCAAATTCAAAAATTTGCAAAAAATACATGACTTTTATATGGGGGCTACCTGAAGGGGGGCTTTGGGGGGAAAATGAATACGGCCATTCGAAAGCGCCTGATATAAGGAGTCTCTGTACCAAATTTCATCGCGATCGGTCAAACGGTGTAGATTTGTATAGCTGTACAGACACGAAATCCTTTCTTTATTATATAGATAGATTATCACGATTGTGTGCAGAGCAGCGTTGAAATTTAATAATTTCCGAGAATTTTGTGTTTATTATGTACAAAAATTTTCGACTTATGCTGTTTTAATTAGTGTTGTGTTGTGATTATTATATTTTATCGTGAAATCCGAATTATTTTTAATAATTTAATTAACATGTCATTTTAACAATTAACTAGAATTTTTTTCTTTAATTCTTTTTTTACATTTTATTATAAAAAAATCAAATTAATTAACTTAAACTCCTTCCACGAGATGCAAATTTTATATTTAATTATTGAAATAAATGTCAAATAGTATTTTGGGTCGTTATAAAAAAAAATTAGCTGTCAATAATTTTGAAATATAATATCCTACTTTTTGTGATTTATTTATATTAAATTTTTTTCAACTGAAAATTGGATTTATATGTAAATGTTGTACTCTGGCGAGAATGCTGATTAAATTAAATTTGTTTCCGAATTTTCTATCAACTAAATGAAATTATATACTATATTCCTTTTGATCTTTGTGAGTTAATCCGCGCGCCAGCCTGAATGAGGGAGGGCGGGTGGAATTTTAATTCCAAATTGACGTTCACATCCACGTCATGTGGTTTTGCGTTTCTTGCGAAGGGGGATCTCCAGCAGTGAAAGTATTCTTCGTAGTATAACCCAAAAATATTCCCTGATGGAGCTACATACCAGGGGTTAAATATATATGTCTGTACTATGTATATAGAGAAAGTGGGTGAATTTGTATAATTTCTTTCCCCTTCATTACGCACTTCCTTTTGCACAAAATGTATGGGATTGTGCGGTGAAGGTGGTGATGAAGTAAATGTGCGTGCGTAGATGCAGATGGGAGGGCAATGACGAAAGAATTCCGGGCGAATCATGGCAAATACCAAAATTTTGTCATACATGTCTCTGACTTTGTACATTTGCACAAATGCGGGGGGTCGGAGGGGTGCAAATGGAACATAAATGTACTGCGAAATTTACTCCATTTCGCCCCATGCCCAAAATTCTAATACAACCTCCCCCACATTTGGTGTGGTGTGGATGCCCCAAAACACAATGGCGCGGTGTTGTATCTCGCTTCGGGTGGCAGCAATGGGTCTGTTGCTTTCGCATTAGGACGACAGAGGCGGGAGAAAACCACCCACTATTAACCTCCTGGCTACATGTTCGTTACGCCAAAATGTAATAAATTAGATGCGAGGGCAAATGAACGCCGCTACCCCATTACGAATGAATGCTATGTATTGTATTCCACAGGGGCATCAAATCGTCGACAAGAGTCCTATACTGGCCATATAATACTACCTACACTCTCGCTGTACCAGTGCTGGGCCAAGTCCTCAGCAGCAACCAAAATGTGGAAATTTCCTCTTTTGCTCTCTAACTGAAATGCCATAAAGTTTTCCACGCTGTGGTTCCTTATTGCGGAAATTGTTTATACAAAATGCACAAAATATAATATGCCCTCTTATACACCTAATACTCTCTCCCGGCTCCCTTCTTCCCATCTAATTGTGCTTGCAAAGGAAATTCCCATTCGTACCAACTCTCGCCCCCGATTTGCAAAACATTATACCAGCAGCGTCATAGCCTGATGGTCGTCGTCGCACCATGCAGCTCTAAAATTATATTAACTGCATTGTGGGCCAATTTTGTGTAATTGTAAAAACATAAATATCCCCTAACCATCTGTCACCATTGTACCTCATTGTGCCTCATTCATGACACTAAATTCAATAAATGCGATCCGCAGAGGCTCGTTTACGGTTTGTTCATGGGGGGTGGTAGTGGTGCTTTTTTTGCCTATATGTGCAACACCCTACATGTCTGGAAAACTTTGGCAAAAATTTCAATTGTCCCACTCTCGGTGTGTTAAATTGAATTTCCATGCTATTCTTGTAGAATATGTGCTGTTGCTAAAAGATAAAATAAATCTCTCTCTAAATTGGGCGTATTGAAAACGGTAGCTATTCTAGATTTTTATTTTATGATTATGCTAAACGATAGCATAGATCTCTACCATAAATAGGAAAATTATGTTTTGGAAAAGAGATTTTTTTTCTTATTATTTTTTCAAGGTGAATTTGTGGGAGAAAAGAAAATCTTTAACTATTTCAATGTAAAGATTTTTGTAAAGATAAAAAAGTATTTTGATTTTATTTATATTTAAATTTAGTAAAAGAATGGTCTAACTATTGAAGATCAAGGAGCTTACGAACATTTTTCGAGTCCATTTTGAAATTAAAAATTAAACAATTGCAAAAAATAATATTTCTTACTCAAAAATTAAATCAATACCTATATTATTTAAATATTTTCATAAATGCGCGTCATTTCAATCACACTTGGTACATAGGAAAGATTTTTCTCTGTGTATGCTTTTATGTAATTTTATTTCCAATTTGTCTTTTTCATTATTTTTTCCATCCTTTTTGATATATACAAAAAAAATAAAAAGGGATGATGAACTTTCAATTAATTTACATTTTCAATAAAATATTTGTTAAATTCATCATACTATTTGTACATCTAAAAGTAAATAATGTGTAAATATATTTGTAAAAGTAATTAAGATAAATACAATAACATTTATATTTTTTTGAACCACAGAGAGAATCGATTTTCTCGCGAAAACACATAAAAAGTAATTAATTTTTTTTCCACGTGTGTATATGTAAACAGCAATACCTACATACATTTTTAATAAAATATACCGCATTATGAAAATTGCTTTATTTACAATCCAACAATCCAATAAAAAAAATGTGGAAATAAAATGAGTAATTAAAGCGACGAATCGTTGATGTGATGCATTTGCAATTGGAGGGGTGGGGGTGGTAGAGGAGTGAGAAAGGCTTTTCCATTAAATATGATCTTTTATTCACATGGCAAATGCATGTCATGTACGTGACAATTGTGCATTCAATCATCGCGCGTATTGAATTGCAGTATATTTAAATCAATTTTCAGTCAACCTGATCACCCACTTGCAAGGTGGGCCAATATACGGGGTGGTTGCTGTCAGGGTAATGTCAATTGGGAAGCACACCGACCCCTCATTGCCCGTGTGTCACCCCCCCCCCCCACGAAAATTTCATATATAAATTACAGTTCCAATTAACTCTCAAGTGCACATGTGTACATTTCAGCCTGTGCACCACGGTGTGTTGTTGCATTGGGGTGTGTGTGTGCAACCTGTGCTAAACATGGCTATACACCCCCCTCTGCCGCCCCCAAATTGAGATATGGTGGAAATTGGTGTATGCAGAGTGGATCCAATTTTCGGGGATAATCCCCAACCAGACCAGACACTCTATATGGATTTCTGAGCTCGTACAAGTGACTTAATTATATAGCAAACAAATACATACGGCACCCCCATGTCTCACTACTGCATTCACCCACCTCCCCCTGCATGTATAGTACATCCTCCACAGTTGCAGTCAATCGCATTTCACCCGAGTGGAAAACACTTCTTGAATTAAGTATATGGTTTATGTTAGGAAAAGTAGGTATGTATGAGAGCACCATGTGGGTGGGATTTTGCACTGAATTTTGGGCTTTGAGGTTAAAAGTGAATCCTTTTGTGGATTCAAGTGTAAAGAAATGTTAGTTTAAGTCTATCTACAACTTATTATAAAAATTAGAGCTTTCAAAAAAAGTCTTCAATTCAATAAAAAAATTAGAAAATATTTAGAAACATTATTCTAAATTATCTTAATGATTTTTATTCAAAAATTAAATGAAACATTGCTTAAATTTATCTCCCGCATGTCTTAAATTCTCATTTAGATTCCAAAACATCATATAAGCAATATTCTTTTTTTTTTTTTCGAAAGAAAATTTATTTGTATGATCTGTCGTGAGACAATAAATACATTAAATCACAAATTAATTGAAAGCGCACAAAAAGAGCTAAATGCCCACAACAAAAATTTTGACCAGGAACAAATTCCCAGCCTAAACAAAACACTCAATAGCACTGATAACTAACGTTTCACACATAGATCCTTCCTCTTCAAACGTCTCAGCCCGGGTCCGCTCAGTACGTCTCTCGCAAGTATATTCGGGTGGGTCACCAAACGCTCTCTGTAGTTGCCAGTAGCTTTCGCAATAGCCTCCTCCACAGTGTCAACACCCAGGTCCCTGTGTATGCAAAGGTTTTTCATGTACCAAGGAGCCCCAGCCAAAGTCCTTAGGCATTTTGACTGGAAACCCTGGATCTGTTTTATTCTAGAAGAAGAGGCGGAGCCCCACAGAGGAGCTGCATATAGCCATATAGGGCAGATGACTGATTTGAAGATCAAAACTTTGTTGGCCAAAGAAAGTCCAGAGTGCCGCCCGAGCAGCCAGTAGAGCTTGGCAAATTTGATTTTGGCTTGTTTTAATTTGGCAGATATGTGGTCCTTCCAGCATAGCCTTCGGTCGAGATTTACTCCCAGATACCTGACGGAATCCTGTTGCGGAATGAAGGAACCATTGAGTGTCACCCTAGGGCAGTTTCTCTTTTTTAGGGAGAAAGTCACATGGATTGACTTCTGTTCGTTGGCCTTAAAGCCCCATTTTCTAAACCACTCCTGAATAAGTAGGAGAAGATCCTGAAGTTCCCGGGAGGCGGTCAGAGGGTTAATATGCGTGCACATCAGGGCGGTGTCATCCACGTAAGTCGCCATAGAAACGTAGTCCGAAGTGGGAATATCCGATGTGTACAGTTGGAAGAGTAACGGCGCCAGGACGCTACCCTGGGGTACGCCGGCCTTTATAGGATACTTCTCGGACAAGGAGCTCCCATGTTGGATGAAAAATTGTCGGTGCGAGAGATACGATCGCAGCACCCTGAAGCACTGCCGAGGGAGCCAGTTCTCCAGCTTGAATAGAAGTCCCCTGTGCCAGACGCGGTCAAACGCCTGCGATATGTCAATAAAAACAGCCGAACAAAATTTCCTCTGATCCAAAGCCAACTGTGCTTCCTTCGCCACGCGATGGACCTGCTCAATGGTGGAGTGCTGTGCGCGGCATCCGAATTGATGGTCCGGGATCAGGCCCTGGCTGTGCAAGAACGGGTTCAGTCTCCTAAGAAACAACTTCTCAAAAAATTTCCCCATCACTGGGAGGAGGCTGATGGGCCGATACGATGAGACCCTGTTGGCATCTTTTCCTGGCTTTAGGATGGTGATCACCTTTGCTATCTTCCACTGTTCAGGAAAATAGCCCACCCTGACAATGGCGTTGAAAATATAGAGGAGGAGTGTGAGACCCACAATAGGGAGCTCCTTGAGGTGCTTGCCGCCAACCCCGTCGAGACCCGGGGCCTTTTTGGACTTCAGAGACTTAACTCCAGCCTTAACTTCATCCAGTGAGAAATTGTCATGCACGGCAGGTACATCCGGGGAATGCGCAGGTGGTAAATCACAGTCGTCCACACCAGGGAACGGAGTAAAAACTTCACTGAAGTGCCTCGCAAAGGCATCCACCTTCTCTTGTCCACTGCGAGCCCAGGAGCCGTAAGCAATATTCTGAGCCGTATTTTGCAATTAAGACTCTCATAGTCAACAGAGAACAAAATGCGTTGAAGGAATTTCCCATGGCAGCTATTTGGGGAAGCCTCATGGTGCCCGTATTTGTATTTTTGTGACGTAAAATGCACACCAGGCACTGTCTCCGGGTTAGACACGGTTGTTGTTACGTACAACGTTTGGTATTAAAGTACGAGAAATATAACTTTGCATAAGGGAGAGCTAAACTGTTGCATTATAAATTTAAATACATACATATAAATGTATATAACAGAGACAGAGTTTGTAGAGAGAGAGAATAAGGAAATATTAATATGTGGAGTTGCACGGCACTTTTAATTTTAAGCTGCATTTGTTACCATTATACTTGTAGTCCCCCCGCTACTACTTTCAGGGGTGTAGAACGTTCCTAAAAGATGTTCCTTTCTACATGTATACATAACAATGGGAGAGAGAGAGTTGAGTTGCGACTGTTGCAATCTGCAAAATTGTTAATTGGCAGAGATTGTTGCGACACGAACGAATAATCCTTGTCTTGTTCAATGGGTGGGTGTGTCACTGCTCCCCTTCTCAGTAAAACACAATTTTGGATATCTTATATAGCATTCAGAGGAGGGGAATTCACCGGAAATGTTAATGCTCCCTGCTATATACATAACACACTACATACTATATAGAAAATGAATTCATGTTGCAGAGCAATGTGAATTGGGAGTTATGAAAGAATATGACTTTTGTGTTTATTAGTGTTTAGCGAATAAGGAAAGTCCCATAAAAACATTCTTCTTGCCCCGCAATGGAGGGACCTTGACGATGATGGGGTGCTGAAAAGGGTTAATATCACGTGAGACGCGATATTTGTGTGCTTCGTATGCGCTGAGAGTTATTTGAGCGCGCACAGAAAATGATGTGACAGGTAATACATTTTATGACTCTCGCAGAAGTCACCACATTTTTTTTTACTTCAATATTATTTATTTGTTTTCATGGAGAACATTTGCATTTAAGGGGGGCAGGGGGAAGCATATTAACCACGAAACTACCAATAAAAGAGCAACCAAGTAACATTTTTATCCTCTGTGCCCCGAAATGTTTATCGAATTACTCTTTAAATCATCCCAAAGAGTTCTTTAATGGTTCGTTTTTATTATGTTTACACATAAACCACCCACAATTTGTAAATAAATATTTTCATGCCTTCACCAAAAAAAATCATACGCCCCCACAGTATGTTCTCAATGAGGTTTCAACTGAATCTCATGGCTGGAAAGAATCAATGAGAAAAGGAATGCTCTTTATGGTTGTGATTGTCTTTGTGACCACAATTATTCAATTCTTTTGAACATCTGACTCAAAATTAGGTCAAATAATCTCACAAATCCTTAATTTTTTTTTTAGATCATCCCTTATATTGAGCAATATATTCAATTATGTATAAGATATAGGCAAAAAATGTAAATTATTCATCCTATAAAAAACTAAAGCCTGGGTTAAGAAGAAATTTTCTCTTTTTTTGTATCTCAATTTGATAGACGGAATTTTCAGTTCATCAAAAAAAGAAATTTGAGAGGGATGCTGCCAAATAGAGCGAAGCACATCCCCCTCTAAATAATGCAAAATATGGATATTTTATTAAAAGTCTCAAAATCAAAAATTCAAAATATGACACCCCTCACTCCACCATATAAAATATCAATTTTCCCTCAATGGCATTTTTCCTGTGGCACTTCGTCATCCCCCACAAAACCATCTTTTAGGTTGCTTGAGTGTGGGTGGATATAAAAGAGAGGGATATTGAGAATGTGTATCGACAAAAAATAGACTCAACAATTTCAAATTGAAGTGAACAGAAATGCAATCACCATCCTCCCACACCCTTTGCCATCAGACCAAAAAAAATGTACGGGTAAGCTGACCAAGCTTACGGGAGCTGTGTTTCTTTCAGTGTACCAATTTTGTGAGAGCAAACTAGAACGCAAATTAATTTAAATACGCGCAAAGTCGGGAAAAGTTGAAAAGTCATACCCTAAGAAATGTTTGGAAGGCCATATCTCGAGAACGGATCCATAGATTTTCGAGTTTGAGCTATCGTTGGAAAGGTCTTAACCTCAACTATAATATATTAAAATATGAAGTAAATCGATAATGGCATTTTCGAAATATTCGAGTTCGAAATTTTCGAAAATTTTGATTTTGACTTTAGCGCCTCTCGCGGTCATTTCTCGAACTTGCAATGTTCTAGACATTTGTAGGGCTTCACGAAACCTTTCATTTGCACTTGATTTGATCAAAATCGGACTTGTAAAACCCGAGATATGACATGCCAATTTTGGAAGGCTATATCTCGAGAACGGCGACATAGATTTTCTTCATTTTTGGCATGGAGCTAGATAATACGGTCAGCTATAACATATCAAAAAATGAAGCAAATCGATAATGGCGTTTTCGAGATATTCATCGAAAACTCATCGAAAATTTTGTTTTTGATTTTTGGCCCCCTAGCGGTCACTTTTTAAACTTCTGATGTTTTAGAGAGTTGTAGGGTTTGTTGAGAGCTTTCATTTGAGCCCGGGTTGATCAAAATCGGTCAAGCCGTTTTCGAGTTATGATCGATTTTCGATAAAAAATTGTGGCGGCCATATTGACTAAACGGCTCGACCGATTTTCGAAAATGAGGTATCGTTGGAAAGCTCTTGATGGTCCCTACAACATATCAAAATTTCAGCCCTCTAGCTATAATAGCGGCTGAGATATAGCGAAAACAAAATTTTGAGGTTATTCAAAATGGCGGACGGAGGGGTGGGGGAGTGGATTTGACCTCATAATTGGATGTCTTCCAGTCGATATTTAAACTTTGCCGTTTACCGCAAGTCTCTATCAATCACCGTTCTCTCGCAATTTAGCGTTGTACTACGGACGGACGGACGGCCGGCGGGCCGGCCGGCCGGCCGGCCGGAAAAAAAAATTTTTGGCGCATACGTTTTTTGGAATGTGGGGACCTTAATTCGTGCTCATACCAAGTTTGAGCCCGATCTGACGACTTTCGATTTTGCTCGGTACACAAAAGCTGTGTCTGAAAGAAACACAGCTAAAAACGAGAGATATACGCTATCCTCCCCTCTTTTGCCGGTTGCACATTTTTTTCGCCCTCCGAATCCACAAGCTCCCTCCATATAATCCTGCCCCTGTACCCCGTAGCAACCCGGCCTAAACCCGAAATACCAAAGCCGCGGTATGGAAAGCACGCGGTGTGGCAAAGAAGCAAAAAAAAATGTTGAGAACGCCGCAAAATGTTAAAATATTGAACTCTCTTGCGAATTTGATTGTTCGGAACGAGATGGCGTGAGATATTGGTGCTGCTACCGATGAGATTTTATCCCATTTATCAATATCCCAGCGATGCGGGATGTGGAAGATGTATGTAACCATGTAGCAGCATATTTCCGGCTGTTTATGAGAAACGCTTGGAAAATTGAAAAGTCATTGACGCGGAACTGAATGCCAAAACACAGGCATTTTCTCCATCCAATGTATTTTTGTGAATGAATTTTCCAATATAAGCTAAAATATTTTCCGGCAATATTATATATGGTTTGGGTACGGAAGTCACTGGGGCCGGGGGGAGAGGATATTGGTAATCGGCGGTAAAGCCGGATTCAACTGGGATTGTTCACGTTTATTGAATTGAAAACCAACCAAATGTTATCTAGGTACATACAAATGTATCTATGTATATATTTGTATTGCTGGAATATTAGTTTGTTATTTTATCAATTTAAATATTAGAGAAAAAAAAATCAAAATCTGCAAATAGAATGTAAAATGTAAAATAAATTGATTATTTTGAGAACAACATAACTCTATTTTCTCAATGCTTTATATCTCCAAAAAAAACTTTCCAGACACTGCCAGTCTTGGGCAAAGCATCACGTTCTAAAACGGACTCAATGGTTCCATCTTACATGACACCCGTATAGGGGTGGAAAATGCTGAAACACGATGCAAATGCAAAATGTGCTTGGGGTGGGTGTGTAAATGAAGTGCGTTGTTCAATAGAAAATTGTTAAAGCTATTGAAAAAAAAATTGTAATGACACTGAACTCGGTATCTCTTGCCGGTGTGTGAAGTATCCGCAAGGACTTTTGGGGTAGTTACTTACACAGACAGTATAGGGTGCCCCCGTCGACGTGGATGATGGAACTTTGGGGTGGAAAAGAAGAGCTTGACGGTAACTTTGTTATTTTCACTTTCCGTCAATTTCTATACGGAACGTGATCAGAAAATGTAAAATCTCATGTGAGTCAGAATGAAAATGCTCCCCTCTGCAAGCTATATATGGTAGGTATATATTCCTTGTGGATTTTATCCCTCCTATTACTCACTTCGCCCCTTTTGTTATATTTGCCACACTCTGGTGGACTGGTGGGTCTCTAGCGCGTACAATAAATTCGATGTATGAATTTTAGTATAAATTCCATGAAATTTATCAAAGCGTCATCGTGTACGGTTTGGTGGTTGGATGTGGTGGAGACGTAATCAAGAATTTTGTGGTGTCGGCAGTGCCTTTGAGAACAAGCCACATTAAATTGCTAACAATACATAACGTATATATAGCGCAAAGTGAGAGACTAGCATAGTAATTCCACTTTTATCTCCACTTTGCTACATTCACCCAGACACTCTTGCCATTTGGAGTATTTTGCACTATATACCCCACATAATATATTTATATGTATATATACCACACACAACGGAGTTTGAGTCCATGGAGGAAATTAAATTCTCTGCCCTTACCTGTCTTACCCACCATCCATATGGATGCTTATGTAAATTTGTTGTAGCGAAACAGGTGCTTGCGTCACCTTTTTCGGAAATGAAGTTGATTAGGAAATTTCGTCATTTTCTTTTACCTTTCGCACCCCCTCCCCTCACCTCCCTGTGGAAGACCCCCCTTGCTATCATGCTGTGAGAAAAGTGTGGCGAATTTATTCCATCTCTATGAAGTCGCACACACCCTTTTTGGGGGGCATCAGGTGTGCGACTTGTGAAACTTACGAGGTGGTTCTGGGGAAAACTTTTTGGTGGGATTTTGAATGCTTAATTGGGAGAAATTTTGTCTCCAAAATCGATTTATCCAGCTGTGTGGTGGATTGTAATTAGATTATCCTTGTGGGAGGTATTTTGATTGCAAATCTGTTGCTTTCTTTTAATTAACCCCCTTTTTGGGGTTGTATTATCGCAAGTAAGATAATTACTAACATTAAGTTTGTACACACAGGTGTAGTTGTTATATATTTAGAATTTACTCCAACTATTAGTTTAGGGAATTATTGCTACAGGATATTATACGACTGCATGGTTAATATTTTTCTCATAATAAGGGTGAAAATCTATATAATAAATTGTTAATAAGTTCGGCTTTAGTTCCTTAACCCAGGCTTTTGTTAGATTTCTCAAGTAGGCTTTAAAGTTAGATTTAAGTTTTTCGAGATAGGCCTATTTTTTTGTATGTAGGTTATATCTGTGTTTTTAATGCTAGGTCTAAGTTTTTTAGGTAAGGATTAAAATTTATTAAACTAAGCTTTAGATTTTTTGCCTAGGCCAATCTTGGCCTTAGATTTTAAGCTGGGTTTCACTTTTGTTAAGCTAAATTTTAATTTTTTCAAACTAAGCCTAATTTTCTTAGACTACTTGGTTTTTTTCGGTCTAAGCCTAAGGCTTTTACGCCAGTCTTAAACCTTTTAAAACAAACTCTAAGTTTTTTATTGCTTTTCCTCAAAGATTTTCATTTCAAAATTATTAATCCACGAAATTCATCAAAATTACTTTCATTAAGAACATTTCCAAGAAATATCTTTGGGTAAAAAGTAAATACTCTTGAGCAGAAATGGTCGCGATGTGATTGTGAATTTACTTTAAATAGCATGAGTAAACTTTCCCCGTCAAACTGTGTCTCCTGACGCTGACTTTTAAGCAAATAATAATTTCGAGAATGAGAATTTGTGAGAATTGCGAGGATATAATTTGAAATTTTCAAGTACAAAACATACACTGGCAGTGATAAATGTACGAGTATTGTTTGAAGGCAATTAAATTTTGAGAGAAATGGTGGTAGAAAGTACTACAAGAGGAGCATAGCTAACCAAACGTCCCCGCGTAATAAAGCCAAAAAGCTCCGCACGACAGTGATACCGCGTGAGCTCGGAGAAAATTGAATGACATTAATTATCTCATTGAATTTCAACTTATTCGAACAGTTGTTCTGGACAAGTGAAATCATCCCCATTTGCCATAAAAGGATAGCCCACACCGGAGTAGTGCCAAAATGAAGGAAGAGTGGCACGTTGGTGTGACAGTTTGCAAATTAATTTGGAGAATCATGTGGTTCTCTCGCATCAGTCAGGTGGTGTAGATTTGTGATATTCGCGCCAGGAGTTTATGACTCCCACATCCCACTATGTGCGCTCATTTTCCGCACACCGGAATGAAAGCAATTAAAGTAAAATTTATTAATATTCAACTGTGAAAATGTGTGTGAGCGTGTGAGTGTGTATAAATTTACCATCTCAACTAATTGCGGAAAATATTCAATTGTTCCCTGATGTTTGCCACTAGGCACTCTCTCCGGAGCCTTTCAACATACGCTCTTTCTCCGGGGAAAATGGAAAAGTTACAGCACATTGAAGAATTGTGTGTGCTGAGAGGGATGTTCGTGTTATGTGTGTGTCTTCCCAATGAGTTTTCTTCTTGCTTTTCTCCATTGAAGAATTATGATCCCTCCACCCATTCTCTCTTTTGCTAAATCAGATTCTTCCGCATTGAACACTTCCTACCAAAATTTTTTGATCCATTTAACATTTTCCCTTTTCTTTGCTTAAATTTTTATTACCTACACAAAGCTTTAAAAAAAAGCTCAAGGGAAAAATATTTTCAACACGAAGCTCCCTCACACAGTTCATTCTGATATACAGTTGATTTTCATTTCAACATATGATTCATATCAAAATGCACAATTTCCTGATACATAACAAAGCATACCTATATTTTTCCGCTTTCCACGTTATGTGTATTATTATAAAATTGAGTGAAGTATATGTGGGTGGTAGTGTAGTCAAAAATGGTAGTACATCCTGTTTTACCTCCTCCTCTCTCCCGCAACAGTCTGCACACACATTCATCCCTTTGATATAGACAATTTCGGGGCACTCATTCTGAATATTTCATCAATTCCCGGATATTCTCTATTTAAGCAGAAAGCTTCCATCTCTCCCCTCTTATACAGCTTGTTTTTCTGCCTCCTCTCCCCCCTCCCATGTGAATTCATGGTATCTTCTACAGAGGATACAAAAGAAACTTCCCTTATACGCCCAGGTATATTACACACATAGAGTAAATGTATCTGTCTATTCATTTTAATGCTATGATGTGAATTTTGTGGCACTATCTATCAAAGAAGGAAAAGTCGTACAAAATTTCTTGGGGTTCGTAACTTTGTGCTCTTTCTCACTTGCTCCCTTTTACATATATAAATACACAAAACCTCTGTTTTGGCCCATGGGAGGTACACCATCATATCCCACAAAATCTTGTAAAAGTAATTTTCACTGTTCTGGGGGTGTCGGGAGCAACATGGAAATTTTGGAGGCCAAAACGAGCTTTTTACCACGTGAAAAATTATGCTATTCATTTTTGTTACCTCGCATCAAATTAGGATTCTGGGTGAAATGGGAGCCAGCCCCACCATACATACTCTCCGAAGGGTATATATATTGAAATTTATTACAGTCTCCACCACGAGACACCGCACACAACTCTCTTAACCTATTGTGAGCTTCATTCTTTTTTTCTCTCTTGCTCAACCTCTCGCCTCCATATTGTGGGCCCCTCTGTGTTTTTTCAAAGAGGAAAAACTTTTCACATACGTAGCTACTAGGTAGCAGTGGATTGCTAGGTGGAAGTCCTCCATATACAGCGTGAATTTTCTCTGCATATGATGTAGAAAAATATTATATATCAAAAAGAGAGTGAAGCTCTTTTTTATCACCCCAGCCGAAAAAAAAAGCTTCATGCCACTTTGATAAATTTCATTCAAATGAGACAGCAAATGAGAAATATGGTGGAAGAAAATTAATTTTAAATTGAAAATTAGCTGTCTTCCTTGTGAATCCAATTGGACGGATGGTGTCAGAGGAACTTTCCGCTTTCTAAACTGATATTTATGGGGTAGATTTTTGGGGTAAAAGGGGGGTGTATGTGCGCGGAACGAAGATGGAGCTATCAATGGGTTAATCCACGCCAAGTCACAACGAATTACATTCCCCAGGAAAATGGAAAGTGTGTGAGGGGTTAAATAAATGACCCCGGAAAGATGAATTTGAGATAAAGGCAGAGGGTGGGTGTGACGGTGCGAGGATTGAGGGTGTTTGCTGAAAAATTTGTCACGTCCATGGCAGATGTTTCTAATGCATTTTTAATTGTAGGACATTATCATATGAATGCGACAGTTCAATTCAATTAAATTATTATTATGTTTGAAATCCCCAACATACTTTTCATGCTTATGAACACTATGTGGAAATCACAGGGAAATATTTATGTGGTGCTATTGAAATTTCAAATTTTAACAGAATATCAGCACGAGCATTAAGAGATAATGCTGCAAATAATACTATCTCCCGGGGGAAAATTACTTTTTTTGTTAAATTAAATTAATTAATTTTTGGCTTTAAAATTTTATTTGCAAAAAAGGCTTGTTTTGAATTAAAGAATAATTATTTTCTTTAATTAAAATCTCACTGAGCATTAAATCTCTCAGTATGAATTTATTTAAATTTATTCCAAGAGAGATTCTTGCAGAGGGGATGAATGCGGCAAGCCCATTAAACATGCGACCCTTTGTAATTTTCTTGTTTCAACAATTTAACGAAAATAATTTTAAAGATTTTATGAAAAATCCTTTGAAATACAGTTAGTAAAAAAATATTTTCAAAAGCTTCGATTTAGACCATCTTTTCCTAGTACGGAATAAGGAGAGGAATAAACCAAACATCCAGTGGTAGAAGCAAACAACATTCCCATTGGCTAACACCCACCAGTGAACCACACCATCCCCACATCTGCTCCATCAATTTGATCTGACTCTTCACACAAACTCCGACCTTTTAAGTTCGGAAATAGTGGTAATCCCTGACAGAACTATGAACCTCGCATCACCTTCCTTCGGATGTAAGGGAATAAAGGATTGCGAGTCGGAGTCAGTTGGTATACTATATACTCCTTTTACAATACTTTGTGAAAGATGAACGTATATTCCCGTGTCCTCTGGTGAATCTAAAATTCACACAGAGACTCAAATATTGAAGAAAGAGTGTCATCAATTTCTTGGATATCCCCACCATATACCTTCTGCTTCATTCCTGTGCAGATTTACAGCACCAGGGAATTCCTGGCACGTTGCAATTTGTACCCAAGTTGATCTCAATTCACAATACATCCATCACGTCAGTGGAGAAGCGTCGAATTTCTGTGTGCACAACACTTTGTGCCTTCCCATTTTGCCACCACCACCCCATCCGGAAGCCACCCCTTGCTAGAGCCACAATTTCATTTCTTTCACCACCATCGAATAGAACTCACCCCTCCAACCCCCGGGAGGATTTACCACACCACTCGGGAGCCTCGTGCTAAATAAACTTGCGACGAATAAGAGAAAATAAGAAGAGGGAAAAAGAAATCATATATAGGGAACACAATCGATTCGCAACTGAACCATGGAGAAGCGAATGGCTTATTAAATCTCAGGTATTGGGGCAAGCATAAGTGTGTGTTTGGCTAAAGAAATAATACACAGAGAGGCTTACATAAAACAGCTAGAAGCAATAATAAAACGATTTCTACCAATTGCTTTATTATGTTACATTTTTCTCTTCTTTTTTTTCTTTAAGAAATCATTTCCTCAATCCCCTTCCCTAGTGCCTGACTTGCTGGCAATCATCGATGAAATGGGTCAGAAATATATAGATTATAAATGGAGCACACGGAAAGGGGTTTTAGAATGTAAATAAAAAATAATTACAATTGTTGATTTTATTGCCAATGTTACAATTCAACAAATGCAAAGGTCTTGTGGGAAAATAATTATATATACACTGAGAAGAAAATTTAAAACTTAAATGAAAAATTCATCTTAAAAAATATTTCAACGGAATCTAAAATTATTATGTAGGTAGATACCTTGATGAACTCTATCAATTCACAACTAAATGGGAATCATGTGAGGAATTTGTCATTCAGAACCACATACCAAATCACACTTACATCTCCTCGGGATCTGATATCTCTAACCCAGGCATGTATCCCCTTGATAAAATTGATCCTACAAAGTGCCAAATGGTGAGTGCCACAAATGTATTGGATTTCTATTTCCAATTTTCCATCCATCCCACCCCCGCAATAGCCGAATCTCAAAGGCATTGCAATCGCCCTGGAAATATTCCGTTCATCCGAAATTCAACCCTCCAGCTGCCCATAACCAACGAAGGGGTATATCCCAAGCCAAAATACTACCCCCACTGGATATGGTGCACCTCCGAAAACGCGATTGCTTTAAATTTGCGGATTGTTGTGGGTTATTTGGAGGAGAGCGAGCTAGAAAAGTTAATTCA
This sequence comes from Lutzomyia longipalpis, assembly GCF_024334085.1. Taxonomy (NCBI): domain Eukaryota; kingdom Metazoa; phylum Arthropoda; class Insecta; order Diptera; family Psychodidae; genus Lutzomyia; species Lutzomyia longipalpis. The sequence goes on from NC_074707.1 coordinate 6,277,711, forward strand.
ATATCCCAAAACCCCCGTAAATGAGCGAGTGAAGGCTTTAAATTCAAAATGGGGTTTTCAGTTAAGGAGCATGAGGGTGAAAGGGGGGGGGGCATACAGACAAATTTAATTACTACCCCACAAATTCGACTATTTTACATGGATCAACCGATTACATTTTGAAAAGAGAGACAAAAAAGCTTTTACTGCAAATTGGTATTATTAGCGCAATTTCACTGGGGGCATGCCCCTAAAATGCCCGTAATGCTTGAAAATTCAACCCCTCTTGAATTATTTCATAGGAATCGACTGATAGTTTTTTGAGGGTAGAAATTTCCCATTGATTTTGCTTCAATCAATTGTAAATTTGATTTTTTATTAGTTTAGTAAAGCGTATATAGAACGAAAACTTTAAGCTTTGCTGAGCTTTAATAGAGCGCCATCCCTTCGAGTTTTTATTAAAAAAAACATAAATTGATCTCAAGTTTATTAATTCTTTTCATCGAGATGCTATAAAAGCTTTTTAGTTCTTTAAATTGTTATTCAAAACACCATCTCTGTGTAATATTCGTAAATTTCTTAAACGTGATCTTACTCAGCCTGCACTGTGCCTGGTTACTTTTGAATTTCTTCCACGCATCACCTAAAATATTCAAATAATTGACATGCCGCGAGAGAAAAATCATTTTTGGATGAGATGCAAAGAGCCAGAGAGAACATACCGCCGCATATACAATACTTTTGTATTCAATTATTGAGGAATAATTCTTGAGAATCACATTTGAATTGGAAAAATCCTCCACGGAGTTTCACATTCATTTGATTCATGGTTTTCAGGGATGAAATATATTTTATTATTCTTTCTTATCGTTTTCCGTCTCTTTTGGACGCGATATCGTCTCACACATCCTTGAAATTCTCATCCCATGTGCCACCATTTCCACCCACAATTTTACATTTTCCCAATTTTCATGTGTACATAATACATAAATCACTTCTGGAAAGCTTAACCGCATTTCCAAATGATAAATGTGATGTCTGCAATTGATTTTTTTCTTCACTCCCCGAAAGATGAAGCACATTGAATGGGACATGGTGAGAATATTCTAAGTCATGGGGAGTCAATAATCTCATAAGCAGATAATAAATACCCGGAGAGCGACATTCTAACTTATCAATTTAACGCCGAGCTGAGAGTTGTAAGAGGCATCATTAAAGTTGTATTTTGAAGCCAACACAGTGGCACAAACACCACATAAATATAAATCATTTTGCCGCACAACTCATCTCCCGATTAGTGAATTGTTGAGATAAACTTTTGTGGATCCCTGAACCGTGAACCCAAATGGCTGGTCAACATTTTAAACATTAGCTTCTCGCGTGTTGAAATGGGCCTATACAAAAAAAAAAGCCCCAGCACCGACATTTCGGTGTTTATTTGCGAAAAGCGCATAAGCGTGGATTTTTTTTTCACAGACAGGGCAGAAACGAAAAATTCAGTCAGACGGAAAATAAATTTCATGCGAAAATATCATGCTACAAATCGCATGCAGATCCTGTTAAATATTTCATGAACTACCCAGGACCCAATGGTTGAATTTTGTACCTAAAACCCCATGATTTTCAGCTCAAACCCGGGATATTGATTTTGACTTCGATTTGTACTTTTGCAGACAGAATTTTATTTTCACCAACAACATTTTGAGTGTATGTGTGGCGTATGGAATTTGAATTGGAGGACTTAAAGTACTTTATTGGGCTCGGCCGAACTCTTTAGTAGAACATTATATTAATTATTTTATCCAAGGGGTGTTTATATGCAGAATATTTTGAATTTTTTAGCGAATCAACGGTTAGTATTCAGTTTAATTTTTTTTTTTAATAATCTTTAGTGATCGATTTTGAGCAACTTTTCTTTGAAATGATTCAAATCCATTACTAAAAGATTGAATGAAAAATTAAAAACATAAACTCTCTCAAAAATCAAAGAAAATGATTGTAAAATTTCCCTCGAGTTTTATTAATTGAAATTTGTAAAAGAAAATCCATACACCGGTGCACACCCACGCTCTCAACAAAGTGAGAACATTGAATATTAAAAGCATGCAAAATGATACGATGTGATGAAGTTCTGTGAGAAAGGGCATTATCAATTATTCAGCATATACTCAGAAAAGGGTGAGAGCGAAAAGGTTATTGTTTGATTTATATGGGGTGGATGTCGGAGGATACTGCGGAGGAATCATTCACCTCGCATTTTGTTAGACAGCAATGGGAGAGAATTCCCGTAGTACCATTGCTATGTGAAGAAAAGGTGACTCCCGCTACTTCCTCCCGATGGATGAGAAACTGTCTGCCACGGGAAGTGTGTGTAAATGAAATATGAATTGGTAAACAAAGGAGAGGAGTGCCACAAGGTGTTGGATGATAAATTGATATCACCGACCAAAGGGGAGAAAAAGTCATCGTGCTGATGATCAAGTTGATTTAGGGGGCACAATTTGAATTGAATTGAAATCTTGTGTCAACAGAACTCCAGCGCGCGCGTCCTCATATTCATTACCATACAGCCCATCACTTACTCAACATAAGCTTGAGGTAGGTGGGATATGTTAAGTGTCTGATTGACTAATGATGGTACTGTCTCAGGAGTTCAATTTATTCACACTTTTACACGCAATATGACTTCCAAAACATTTTTAACACTTATGGTGTACATTTCTTCTACACATAACTCCTATATCGAGGGTTGGAAAATATACTATACTAATTCATTTTTGTTGATTTTCAGGAGAGCGATTTGAAGTTTGAGATTTACATTGCTTCTTATGTAAAATTTTTTACAGTTTTCGCTGTAACTTTGTAGGGAACAAATATTCGAATTTGTCCTTTTGAGGGAAGATGAAGGACATCAAAAGCTATCGAAAAATGCGTTAAAAATATACTATACTAACTCGACTTAGTATAGTGTATTTTCCAACCCTCGATATATGAAATGACGAACATGCTCGTCGCGTAAACACCTCTAAATCCATCAATGTTTCCTCCTATGCAGGCTCTCATATTACACCAACGTATATAATAATTTTTTAAAATAAAAAAAAGAATCATTTGATAAAGCACAAGAATTACAAAAAAAAATTGAAACAACAAATTGTGGAAGAAAATTAATCGTTTGCAAGGGACACGATCAAATCTAATATTGCTCGACAAAATTTGCGTGGTGCTCAATGGCAATTTAATTGTCCATACCCGCCTGATTTCCACATGATTCGTTAATTTGTTGCTTCCGCGTATATTTAACAAACGTTTAATGAGCCTCTGTTTACATGTGGGCCTGTCATTTTAGCACTAATAGGGACACCCCCGCACTCCACCAGGCGTCGGTTCCCAGGGCAGGCGTGTCCACAGCTAATCAAATAATCCACCATCCTCCCTCACCGCACCACCACCCAGTCCTTAGCCATCCATATTCAACGTACTACGTACAACCATACATATATTCTACACGCCGCAGACGAGCGGGCTATGTTTGTGCTATATGTGGTACTTTTGAGAGCGTTAAAAGCAATTCTCTTAAGTGGCTAATTTGAATAATCTAAAACAAAACACACTCAAACTTGATTATATAGTTTGAGGAGAGGGAGCGTAGATGCCACGAGAGATGATTAAATGCTAGAAGCACTCACTAATGGTTACTTTCAGCTAAATTCTTATCCAATCAACTTTTTTTTTCTTTCTTCAACACACTCTCCCCCTCAATTCCATGGCGATCAAGCAAAATTCCCATTCAAACTGTTCCCTAACGTGTGTAGATTATTTTTTTGTTGAAAGGGCTATTCTATTGAAATATATCACGAAGGTATATAGAGATTATTTCACCCAGGAGGCTCCACAAGTTTAAAAGAGGCGTCAACGACAATTAAGTGCAATTTAAAGTTGAATTCTTGAATAAATAAATTCAAATTACAAGGGACGTTACAACTTCCTTTCTTTCCATGAATCTTGCATAGGCTCTTTGCATTATTCATTCACCACAGATTAACTTTTCCCATCCTCATTCACACAATAACACAGCCCTATTGGTCTTTTTTTTTAGTAACAAAAACTATATAGATTTCGCACTCATGCCATGTTATTATTGGGTCAATAACACAAATTGCTCGCAAGAAGACGTGAAAGACGGCTATTCAATTTTTTTCTTCATTCTCTGTTAAAATTCATTGGAAACGAAAAAAGAAATGTTTCACCTTAAATCCTTATGGGAAAAAAGGGTCTGTCGGGGACTTATAATTACCCTATATAGCACTATCGCTATTACAACAAATAACCACAATTACTATGTGCTTGTGTGTTACCTTTCACCCCGCAAAATGGGTCGAAAACGACAGTTATTGCGGAGAAAAAGCTCTCAGCGTAAGCAAAAAAAAACTATTATGGTTCCTTTTATTGGTACACCCCCCAAACCCATTCAGGCGTCATGAATTATTCCTCATTTCGGCCAAAAACAAAAATATAAACACACCTTTATCACACTACTATGGATTACTAAACATCATTAAATATTGTGGGATGGTGAACTTTTTGGGGGGGAGACCAAAGTGCTCACCAAACTGCTGGGTGCCAACATACATACATATACAATGTGGTCATTACATTGTAAATAGGCCAAATGTTAGGAGTCCATAAAAGGATTTTATATAACAATACACCGACCCAAGAGAGATGACTATTTGTTAGATACTTTGGAGCTAAAATAGTTGGGCTTTAGCCTCGGCATATAAGCGATAGTTTCTTATTAAAATGGATTTAAGTATTTATTCAGTCCCTTCCATTGTTGAGGCTCTTTTGCATTTTTACCTTTTGATTCAGAAACTTTGATTAAATTTAAATTACAAACTATATGTAATGCACTAGAATGAAGAATTAATTTCAGAATAATTAGGCCATTTGTAATTGCAAATCTCATTACGAAACTTAATATCAAACTGAAATTGTATAGCAAATGGCTCCTTTTGATATAATTTCACACAGGAATATAGGATTTGATTTCAATTTGCACAATATAGGATTATATTGCTGAAGGTATTAAACTCAACTACACCACCAGCTCCATTGAAATTCAAGTGTCTGGAAACATTTTGGTATTGTCTATACACTACAAAATCTGAAGGAACTTCCAAAATGGTAATACCACACATATACAAAATGTTGTTAAGGAGCTCACAAACCCTTAAATCCCTTTTTGGTGAGAGAGCATGTTAATCTTATAGTTGCAAAACTTTACTGATTCAATGGGGTTTTTGTCAGAGTTCAATATCACACAAACTCTGCGTGTTTACCCCTATTTTGAAGGGGGCTTTTAATTAAATTTTGAGAAGATATTCATTCTCACCGTTAAAATTCTACTCCAAACAGTAAAAGACTACCACCAAAAGGGTTATAAGTAAAGTAGAGAGAGAGAGAATCCGGGCTGTGTGAAATCTATATCCAACTAAAATGTTCTACTTAATCCCGCACTCACACACATACACACCACCCGTCTGGAGAAAAGCATCGTAAAGCTCTCAAAGAATCCTTTGGAGTTCCACAAATAGCCTCATCACAAAAAGCATCATTAAGACGGGCATTTGTTGAGCTTCCCAATCGCATCGTGAGATCTTTCCGCTGGGATATTTGAAGGCCTCCACCCACGTTGCAGTAATTTTAAACACTGCCAGACAGTCTATGTACGTACACCTTATCCGAATGAGAGAGGACTCCACTATCTTGGGGCGCGCTTTCGTGTTTATAGTGCTGCCATTATCTGTAACTATCGTTTACTTAACCGCCTTTCTCGTTATGAAGCGACAAACATTTTATGGATGACGCCGCTACATGGGGTGATACGCCCGTATTTCCAGTACGTTGCGCCCGTAAGAAAAATATCCAGACACACCGTGGGGGCTTAAATACGTCCGGAGCATGCAATCTGCAACTTTATCTTCGGCTACCATCAGTTTTCTTTCGCCCAAGATGAGCTTTCATTGTCCTCACACTATAAGCTTTACTTGCTGCGGATATTCCTCAAATATGTATGTACGTACTACATATATGTACTCCTTAAGAGGACTCACTGTGAGTATAATCGCCTTCTTATAAAGTGATAAACACAAGGAAAGCTTCTTCAGAAATAAACATTTCTTGGAACCCTTCATGCATCATGTTGATAATGGGGATAGTTTTATTTTTCTTTTACTGTTAGTTGTTTAAAAGGAAAATTTTAAAGATATTTGGAATTTTTAGAATTGAAAGTTCTCAGAAAACTCTTTAATTTTTCAGAGAATTTCCCAAAATTTGATCTTTTCGCCCTTGAAATGAAATGAAAGCTCAGTAAAAATAAAAACGTAAAAAGAAGATTTTTAGGTTTTTCTGCTATTTATAAGAAAATTGATTTACTTGAAAGCTCTCAAAAGCTGCTTTAATTTAAATCAACCCAATATACATAATTCCATGTAAAATGAAATCAATTAAATTACAGAAATGTTGGTAATTTTGTTACTTTTATTGAGCTCAAAATAACTCAAGAAATAACTTAATTTTAATGGATTTGCTGAAATTTTTCAACTTTTCAGCTTCCCTCCTTTAAAAAAAAAAGTCTTTGTCTATTCATCTTCACCGTGGGGTAGAGATTTAAACAGATTATTGCCTGAAACTAAATTTTTCTCATTAAACTTATAATTTCTCAGTCCTTTCCTGCCACATCTTTGTCCCAATTTAACTTTTCACATTTGTCTCTCAGGAGAGTAATTCTCTCTGTAGGTATATACTTTTTTCTCACCTTCCTGTGAGTACCATGGTGGGATGATAAATTTTATGCCACTCATAAGAATAAGAAAGAAATAAAATGGAAGATATTTCACGGCAGGACTAAATCTTTTCACCCTCCTTTCGGCTTTGTTTGTGCGCCACACAGTGAATGTCATTTAATTTTTTGACAAATTTCCCCCAATTTTCTCTGAATACGCGCTCACCTACCTATCACGCATCTTTCTCTCTCGTGTTAGAGTAGAAAAAAAAATTATCTTGCCTGTGCTGAACGATTTGTTACCTATCTCAGCATCTGCGGCCTGGAGTCACACAGAGTTTGTGCTACACCGTGTCTAATGGTAGAGGCACCCCTTCGGATATGAGTAATTTGCACCCGAAGCTAGATGTGCCGAGATATATGGTGTCGTATTGTTAAATGAATGAACATCATCCTGTGTCACATGAGCCACACCAATGTGAAGAGTGGATGAATGCGTATAAATTGATGGATCCCAGGAGGAAGACGACGGAAAAACATGGAATTCGACCGGAGTCGTCTTTCTGCCTCAAATTTGATGGTTTGATCACTCAACCAGAATGCGTAATTGCGTAACACCGATGACACTTTTCGGGACCCCTCTCTATATCTCTTCTACATGGTATGAAAAGTGCCATCCCAAAGTGTCTGGTGTGAAGAGGAAGAAGGTGCCGCCTATCAGCAATAAATAATTCTCTGTGTGCGCCGTCTAAGAAGCGAAGCCATCCAGCTGAGTCATTTGTCCTCCAAGGGGCAAATAATCCCAATTTTGGAGGGTACACCGACCTCTTAAACAACTCACTATTTGGCATGAGATTTGTGCACCTGTCGTGGTCTTTTATTTCTATTTTTTTTTAACCAGATGTCTTTATATGTACATGATTTAATTCATAATCAAGATTATTTTATTCAAGACTCATGATCTTTCTAAAACTTCTTTGCAAAAGGTTTGATAATTTTTGTCATCAATTTGATGAAATTTTTGTGTCTTTCAGACATCTAAAAATCCTTGAGAAGTATGGGAAAAATCCCTTCAGCTCCTAATGGAGTTCCACAAAAATTTAAACCTAATTGAGATGTTTCATGGGAACATTTTGGCAAAAATTTGTCGCCTTGACGAACCTTCACCTTGTCCTAAAATTCCCACAACTGTGTAAGAGGGAACAATGTGCGGAACTCCATGACAAAACATTTTTGTGACACACCAAAAGAGGAAGGTATAGGTACTACCTCTGTAACATCCAAAAAGGGGATCATCGGTCGTGAACAATAATTTGACACGGATCCCTGCGTGAGTTAATGCAAAAGTACGGGGGTGGATGGAAAGCGTGAAAATTGCAAGAGGGTGTACCTGGGGCAGTTCTTATCTTTTTTTTTAGACCCATGTCACGTATGACTTTCAACTTTTCGCGCATAGTGGACGGCAAAATAATTATATTTCCCTCATCGTGTATTTGCAACATGAGCACGCACTTTCACATGCCACGAGACTATCTATGACAATCTCATTTATCAGCAAATTACGGATGGGTGCTGTAATTGACTTGGGGACCGTTTTGTGCACCACTTATGCTGCAGAGGATATTTTCCCACACAGAATTCTGAATTTCTACGAGAGAGCTGTGCTGCAGCATGGTGAAAGATGTGAATGGCACCAGAGGTGTCTCTCACGTGTCGTCCTAATCGGACCGAAACATCGCGGTTTCCATGTGAAAAACAATTCCTGGCACCACTGTCGTCTTTATCCACACACATACCTACTCTCTGCTGCTGCTGAACTCAACTGAATAGAATAGGGATCTTTATGAGCTAAAGTTCATTAGGAAAACACATATGGTTTTTAGGAAGGAGTGAGGCAGAGAGAGAGAGTGAAGAAGAGAATGGAATTGGGTTAATATGGTCTCCTAGGTATAGGTGAATGTTTTATCTCAAATGGGGTGGTTTTGTGATATATATGAATACAAAAGCTCATCCCCCAAATGGGAGAGACGTTATGTATATTTAATTCAAATTCAACTAGGAATTTATTTAATGCATCGGGGACATTAATGTCAAGTAGTCTAATAAATAATGAATACAATTAAATCTCAGTATCATTAGGAAGTATTTTATATATTTAAAAATTGACATTTTGCAATTTGTTGCCAATTTAGGAACATCTGTCAAATTAACTTGTGTCAAATTTGAAATAACGGAAATATAACTAATGGTTGGCATATTCGTTTTTACACCTTTATGTAGTCTTTTAGCTGTGATTCTTTTTTTCTCAGTGCTCGCAAGGTGTTAGTATACAATATTCATTTTCAATTAAATTGAATTATTGGCTTTACAATATCATGTGACAGTCAAATGTGATTTATACGAAACACCTCTGAATATCTCATTCGATGAATTCCGTGATTTGCGTGCAAAAGGAAATCCCACTCATTTGTGTGCCAGACATGGAGTATATGCTAGCGCGGTGGAAATTCATGCAAAGTCTTAAATGCACTCCCTGGGCGATTATTATGTGCCAGACCGACAGACACCCAAGTTCCAACTGTCACTCAAGCGGCACATCCATCCAACCCATAGCTGTGCTAAACTGTTGCTGCACCTCGGCGGCACTATTTTGAGGCATCGTCAGCCGCATTGTCTTCATAATTTCTTATTTTTAGAGAGAGATACAAGCTATGTAGCGCGTACTTTTTGGTGCAAAATGTATCAACATGTGTATTTATGGCATTTTGTAATTAACTTTTCCACAAAACATCTCACTGACACTCAACATTTGTAGCTATATGGTTGCTATAGAAGTATTTTAATTGTTTAACTTTTTGCACGCGCTAAATTAACTTTTCCTTTTACACAATTACTTGCGATTTTCCCAGTAAATCAGTTAGAATTAATTTGAAAAGGAGAAGCGGGAAAAAAATCTCACACCCTCACCGTAGGAAGACCTCTTTGTCATAAATCCCTGCAGAGGACTTCCCAGCAGGATTTGATGAAGTGTAGCAAATGCATTGAGCAAAAATAGCTCTAAAAAACATCGAGAGAGAGAAAATGCACCCTCACGTTTTTTACGCGGTACATGAGAATAGAGGAGAGTTCACTGGAGCTATTAACCATAATTTATTGGTAGATTGCACACACAAAGTGTTGTGGGAATTGTTTTGTGATCAAGTCAAAGATGACGTTTTAATCAATTTGTTAATTGAAGCTGAAAACGACAGCCTGATACTGTGTCAGACAAAATACAAAATTGCTATGGGAAATACATGGGGCGCAATTTGTATGAGCCGCACAGCGGTAACATATATAGAATACAAGAACCTAGCCATTTGTTAATTCGACTGATGTCCCATTTGAGTGAAAACATTAATTTTGCTTCAACACAGAAATAGCATGTGTGCGCCAGGGCAGAAAAAAAGCGGAGACATGCGAGGATGAAATGGCACATACATACATACAGGAAAATAAATAATAAAAGATATCCATGGGAGGATTTCCGTCTCCTACATAGAAGGCAGATAAATGTGATGAAGCTTTCTTCTTACATACATATATATTGTACGTGGTTTCACCAAAAGTAAGTAGTAGGCATACTGTCCCTGCCCTAAACCACCCCCGCATAAAGTATAGAAAATTTCTATAGGCATTTTTGGCTTATTGTCCCAAAATTACTTGCCTTTGTCGGGAAGTTCCTTATCAGTAAATTAAGTAATTTCATTTCGATAGCTTCAATATTGTACACACACACACAACCTCGCCCCCTCCCCCACAGCTTTTCCGCACCATACCTAATAGAGCTTCCTGTGGGCAGGGTGAAAAAAAAAACATTTCCTTTCGGTGCGTCAAATTAAAGGGAAAAATGGGTAAATGAAAGCACCCAGTTTGAGGGAAATTCATCAAACTCACATGTATATAGCCTCGCAATGAATGGGACCGCATTTACTTATGCTGACGGGGCTGACGGTGTGTTTTCCCAGAAAGATTGCTTCCGGGAAATTTACTGATGAATTTACTTCAATATATACTGTTTTAATACACATGCTTTCCCATGGCAAATATTCCCTTCGTTTCGTGGAGTCTTTCATAAATCTTAATCCTAATCCTTATTGATGTTTCCGTATATGAAATTATGTTCAAGGTGCGCGTATATAAAGTTACATAAGATTTACATTGTTGCCGCGTCCATAAAATGTTTGGAAAATAAATATACCTGCGTGGTTTGTTTTCTTCAATTCCAAGAACGATATTATACAAAGTTTTCTTTATTACAACAATTTTGCTCCTTGAAGTATTTTAATTTAATAATAAAAATTAATAAAGATGAAAACGTTAAAAAAAAATCTTTAATTTTCGAAAAAGAAAATTAAAAATACTTTATGAATCAATTGAATTATATTTCTTTCTATCTCATCAAAATTTTCATCTTTTCCTAAAGTTTCTTCCCTCAAACAAACGCCTCTAAATTTGCCCTTAATTTAGCCTCATTGAAAAATCCACAATGGACTTATCCTTTAATGAAATCATGACCTAATGAAAGGGATCATAGATTTCCAAAAAGGACACGAGGTGAAATACCTACAGAGAGAAACAAAATTGTAACCGCAAAATGAATGAAAAGTCTCAATACCTTGGTGGTCGGAGACGAAAACCCTTTGTGTTACGAATGAGTGACCTGCGAAGGATACTCGGTCGTCTTACAAATTCGATTGTATATCCCTTTTCCACATGTCCTTTCAGGGCATACACACAACACACCTTTCAATTCGTGCTTGAACCAATTTTGGGACGATTTGTGAGCTGTGACAAAGATGAGGGATTGGCAGAGATAAAAAGCAGGAAACTTATTAAATTTTATACCATCCCTAGTGCCATCGAAATTACATTTCAACTATATAGAGTGGAAGGGGTTGGTTTATCTGTTCGTGCGACGTCTAACCCTCTCAATTATCTGGGCATTATTCGTCACAGAGAGGGAGAGAGGGAGCAAAAGAGAGAGAATGTGTGTAGATATCGTACACGAGAGGAATGTTGGCACGAAAGAGTCCTTTTCATGGAAATTGTCATATTTCTCATGGAACAATTTTTATTCTGTGGCATATGTCGGATCGGGAAGCCGGCAAAAATGCTGCTTGTCACGTGAAAATAAATGAGTTTTCGTCAAAAATGGCATTGGCACCAAAATCTCACTGATCATTGCATGAAATCGTGCTTGTGTGGTGCAACCCTCGCAAAAATACCCAAAATGCCATCCCCATAGCAGGGAGTTTATTGTATAGTTCCGAAATCATATCTCCCTATATCTATATATCTAGCAAGGGGAGTGAGTGACAAAATTATGAATGGAGTTTTAATAATAGAAATTCAATAAAATATAAAATTATGGATGCCATGAAGGATATTTATTGAATTATTATGAGCCTAACAACTTCCCCCTACCGATATAAATTGACTTCACAAATTTCTCGTGCGAGGTCTCGAAGGGATAGTGCTAATTTATGGTTGAGGATATTTCATCCATAATGCTACATATGTATATGTATGTATGTATATGGGCATTAGGAAAATGAGATTTATGACACCACACGAGATTCATAGAAGCTTTTTCGTGTCACCATCTGGAAATCATTTTCTTCATGATGGGACACGCAGTGAATCACAGCTATTGCTAGCAAAGGAATAATCCTTATTTTCGAGAGAGAAAAAATGTAGGAAGGACGTTGTTTTAGCTGTGTTTCTTTCAGACACAGCTTTTGTGTACCGAGCAAAATCGAAAGTCGTCAGATCGGGCTCAAACTTGGGATGAGCACGAATTAGGGTCCCCACATTCCAAAAAACGTATGCGCCAAAAAAATTTTTTTTCCGGCCGTCCGTCCGGCCGGCCGGCCGTCCGTCCGTCCGTAGTATAACGCTAAATTGCAAGAGAACGGTGATAGATAGAGACTTGCGGTAAACGGCAAAGTTTAAAAGTCGACTGGAAGACGTCCGATTATGACGTCAAATTTTACCCCCCACCCTCGCGTCCGCCATTTTGAATAACCTCAAAATTTTGTTTTCGCTATATCTCAGCCCCTGTAATAGCTAAAAATCTGAAATTTTTATATGTTGTAGGGGCCATCAAGAGCTTTCCAACGATACCTCATTTTTGAAAATCGGTCAAGCCGTTTAGTCAATATGGCCGCCACAATTTTTCATCGAAAATCGACCATAACTCGAAAACGGCTTGACCGATTTTGATCAACCCGGGCTCAAATGAAAGATCTCAACAAACCCTACAACTCTCTAGAACATCCGAAGTTTCAAAAGTGACCGCTAGAGGGCCAAAAATCAAAAACAAAATTTTCGATGAGTTTTCGATGAATATCTCGAAAACGACGACATAAATTTTTTTCATTTTTTGATATGTTGTAGCTGACCATATTATCTAGCTTCATGCCAAAAATGAAGAAAATCTATGGATCCGTTCTCGAGATATAGCCTTCCAAAGTTGGCATGTCATATCTCGGGTTCTACATGTCCGATCTTGATCAACTCAAGCGCAAATGAAAGGTTTCGTGAAACCCTACAAATGTCTAGAACATTACAACTTCGAAAAATGTCCGCAAGAGGCGCTAAAATCGAAAACAAAGTTTTCGAAAATTTCGAACTCGAATTTTTCGAAAATGGCGACATAATTTTTTTTCATTTTTCGATATGTTATAGCTGACTTCAAGACCTTTCAAACAAAAAAAAATTTATGAAAATCTATGGATCCGTTCTCGAGATATGGCCTTCTAAAAATTTATTAGCGTATGACTTTAATACTATTCCAGACTTTGCGCGTATTTAAATTAATTCGCGTTCTAGTTTGCTCTCACAAAATTGGTACACTGAAAGAAACACAGCTCCCGTAAGCTTGGTCAGCTTACCAGTACATTTATTTTAAAATTAAAAGTTTTTGCGGGATGTAAAAAAAGGAATTTTCTGATAAAAAGAGAGAACATTTTGTTGTGAAAATTCTTAAAATAAAATTTCAGAGCTAGAAATGTCTTAATTTTTTTTCAATGTCAGATAAAAAATCTTCCCTACAACAAGCTGATATAGATTCCTAACATTTGTGGGAAAAAAAACCAAGCGAAGAAAACATTAGGATTTAAATAAAAGGTAAAAGAAGTTGATTTGATATCCTCGTACCCTTTGACATTGTCATTCTTTTAGAAATTTCTCCCACATTTATGGAATTTGCATAATGACTTTTAACGGTGTGATCATTTCTTTCCATTCACCCTGCCTTATGTTATGACCTTAATAATATTTTTTATTGCACACACAAAATACATTTTCTCCCTTATCTCTCGTACTCCATACGCGAGGAATGTCATTTTCTCGAGGAGTCATCACATCGAAATACATCACGATGGGGAGAAGCATGAGAGCATAAATACACTTGACAAATACATAAATGGGAGGGAATTGGCGTTCATCACATGAAAAAGCTTTCTCAATTCACGTTGGCAGGTCATAAATCAATTTGTATATAATAATTTAACAGGAACATGACTGACTTCGTTGAGATTCTTCGGCATTCGGCACAACATACAAAAATTGGCTCTATGTGTTATGAAAAAAAAAAATTTTTTTTGCTTGCCATAAGAAATTCGTGGTGGGTACGATGATCCCGCCTTAAATCTCAAAATCCCCATAACCGTGATTTTTAATAACACACAAACAAATTTATGAGTATGGATGTTGGTGGAAAGTATACTGGATCGAGGCGACACGACTTTGATAATTTACTGATACGAGATTTCATTCTGCGAAAAATTCCATTAAAAAGTTTCCTTTTTTTCTCATGCACAATAAAGGCCCCGTCTCTTTACTTCATCTCATTAAATGCTGACATTATACTGCTTACACCGACAAAGAGATTTTTGCCAACTTTTTCCCCTCAGCCATACCCCAGCATCAATTTGATGATTTTTTTTTCTGCAAAAGCCTTAATTATTTCAATATCATACCAAAGAGAGACCCAATTTGGGCTCTTATATTCTTTCACCCAGATCCACCTCTGCGCGGTGTGTGTGTGTAAATGAATTAACGAGAAAATTAAGACATTTATCGCCACATAAAAGTTCTTCAAAATACCTCATTCTCATCGCGAGTGCCGGGCAATTATGTATTGAAAGAGGAAATCAATGGTAGAGAGTCAAGGGAGTCAATTATCGTCTCAAATTCTATATGATTAGAGAAATAAAGTAAATGAGTGTGCTACCTGTGAGTCAAAAGAAAGAAAATAAAAAAAACGAGAAATTCTCGCTGCCATTAAGACCCAATTAGGCACAAATAAAATTACATTCGGTTGTCTCGAATGAATCATTTTTAATTTATTATTTTGTAGGTTTTATGAATGTTTTTTCCAACGAATGGTCTTTTTTGTACGTTTCTCTTGCTGCTGCTGACCATCGTATTCAATCACACACAATAAAGGTTTGTCTTTCGATAGGTTAAGTGATTTTTAACACTCAGGAACGCCCAAAGATTTTTTTTGATTGAGAAAAGACGCTTTTAAAGCCAAGGAAAAAGATTTTTTGCTTGTGGTCATAGTAAAAGTACAAACCTACGTAGATATATGCGGGTACTGAAAATTAAAACATTATATTTTAACTATTTGTTCCCTGATTGTACATAATAAGGAAAATATTAAATTGGAAGAAAGATTAATGATTTTTTATAGAGAAAAGAATAAATAATTTAGAAAAATTAAATCAGTAAATCCGTTCTTCTTAGATAATTTTGTACCTGATGAAAGAAAAATAATTCATCGAATCGCCACAACCTAAAAATTCATGACAATTCATACCTACAGTTTACCCAACAATTTTGTAACAATTCTTGAAGGAATAGCGCGAAATATTAAATCAAGATTTGAATTTTACTGACTCGCTATGACTAATAAAGTTTAGGCAATATAATATTTTGACTGTTCTTCCGACAAAGTTTTATATATGGGAGTCTATTGTCTCTCTATTCTTGTGAAATATCCCCCCATCATAAAAGCACTATAAAATGTTTGAAGGAAGTGTAAATTTAAATACAGTGGATATATTATTTTTGTTTGGGCCATAGGAGCGTGGCATATTATGTGTAGGCACGAATATGGTCAAAAAGTATGTTAAAAAAAGGAGGATGGAAGTTATGTTTTTGGGCTCATTGATGGTAGGGGGTGGTACGATAAATGTTTTGTAGATTGTATGGAAAATATGGGTATTTCAATGCATAACTTCCGGTTATAGTGTCGTCTTTATCGTGCAATAAAAGACGGGAATAAAGAAAGGAGCCCCCTACAAACGGATGCTTGTGACATATTTTTGTGTATTTTGCGCAAACAATTCAAAAGCAAAAGAGGGATGTATGCTCCGGTCCTTTGAAGTGCTCACGGCACATTCCATGAAAATGTATAAATGCGAAATAAAATGTTAGGAAATGTACCTACATATAAGAAGTGAAGGAGACAGTGTTGAGGGGATGTTATGCCCGAAATTGTCTTTTTTTTTACTTTAAATTTTATCATTTTTATAGGAAGGAATACGATGCATATACTTAAACAATAGGGATCTCTTAATCGTAAAATCCCCATCTAGTGAGGTCCCTTATCTAAATTACTTCAATTCCCTCTTCCCGATAGTCGCGGCGAGACTACCGAAAACCCCTCGGCTTTGAGCATCATAAGTCAATCATAACGCGTCCAGTTATAAGAGTTGGTGTCCCACAACGTATAGAAGTTTGTTTATGCGATGTAATACTATTTGTGAGCAGAATTAGTAGGCAAAGTTGATTTTTTTGTGAAATTCAGCCATTTGATGCATAAAAATGGTCATATCTCTAGTTCTATAACACCTACAGAAATTTCGTGACTAGTTTTGGAAAGGTCCTGAAATAAGCTATAATATGATATATATCTCAGTGATTTTCAAGGTCACCCGTAGAACACAAAATGGCGGATTTTTGTTTCACAAAAAGAGTTTTTCGCACTTTTCGTCCTGAAGAAATGGTTCTAGAGGTTTCTGATGTTTTAGAAACTTGTAGATAATTGCGAAACCTTTAATTTGATACCAAGTTGAGTCAAATCGGGCAAGCGGTTCAAAAGATATGGTGCTTAGAACTTTTCAAATGCAAGAATTTTTCAAATATCCATATCTTCTAAACGGCGACATACATTTTCTTCATTTTCGGACTGGTGAAAGATATTGAGTCAGGCCACAACATATCAAAATTTAAAGAAAATCGATGATGGGGATTCGGAGATATTGCCCCTTAAAATTAGGCAATTTTTGTTTTTGATTTTAGCGCCTCTTGCGGATGTTTTTGGAACTTGGAATGTTCTAGACAGTTGTAGGGCTTCCCAATACCTTTCATTTGACACCAAGATGGTTAAAATCGATCAAGCCGTTCTCAAGTTATATCGAAAAAACACTTTTTGCTTTAGACCGCCATATTTGCTAAACGGCTTGACCGATTGTCAAGTATGAATTGTTGATGAAAACGTCTCACTGAGCCCTATAACATACTAAAATTTCAGACCTCTAGCTATAAGGGAACTGATTGACGGTGTTTCAAAATGGCGGACGGCGGCCATCTTGGATTTTAAAAATGCGAAAAAATGAAATTTTACACCCACATTTCTATAGAAAACTTCAAACCGGAAGTCTCTATCTGTTACCGTTCTTGAGCTATAAGGCAAAATGTGGAGTCCGGGCCGGCAGGCCGGCCGGCCGGCAGGCCGGCCGGATCAAAATTTTTCCACCACCATTTTCAGAATGTGGGTTGTCTAAAACGTGCTCATACTAAGTTTGAGCCCGATCTGAGGTGGTCGGTTTTTCCGACGATTACAATACTTGGTGTTGGCCACGAAGTGGAACACCAACTAATTAGTGGACGTTGACGACGGGTCTATACGTTGATTCCCAATGGCTCAGGGGGAGCCATAAAACGACAGTAATTCCAAAGAACAATCGTACACAGCGGAAGAAATGATTAAATTACCTTTTATTGCACGTATAAGAATTGCTTCACAACCAAAGAAAAGAGCTTGAGCCACACGATGCCCCATCACGTAAAATTACCTTTTTTATTTAACTAATTCCACCAACATGTCATGCGAACCTGTATCTGTTTACCCTGGACCGCGAGCATGCCCGAAATTGTATAGAAAATCAAACCGGATTTTTACTTCTTTGCACTCCTCCATGGGGTAATAACATACAATTCCTCAGCATTGGCCACAAACCAATGTCAGGAACGCATTGTGAGAATGTTTCTTCTTCTGCAACAACGCAGGAATTCACCTCGTGAGAGGGACATGAATGTTAATTACAAAGCCATATTCGTGGGTGTCCGACGCCAAAAATGGTTTGCACACTGCCCCAAAGAAATTTTGATGCTGCCAATTTTATGTTTTGCCATTATTTCGTTTAATTTTCCTATTATTTTCAATTCTATCCAAAGCCTTTCCTTTTGTTCTGTTCTGTGAATTGATTCTAAAATGATCCTAGCTTCAAAAGAAATTTGTAAACAAAAAAATATAATTTGCCAAGGCTTCAATTCGGAGTAGAAAATTCTAAATTTTCAAAATATTTCTTAGAGAGATTGATATACTCTCATCCATTAAAACGCCCTCCCGTTTCCGTAATACGAAAACCCCCTATTAATTTTCCATAATGGAGGAAAATCTCTAAATAAGAAAAAGCGAAAAATATTCTTCCTTTCAATTTAATTGGAGTGTTTTCAATTAAAAATTCCGATTAAATAAACCCTTAAAACCTTTTGAATGTCCTTCTAGCCCATAAATCCTGTCGCAATATATAAATAATGTAGGATGCGTGCACAATGTAATGCAGGGGTAGTGTAAAAGCTCCATGAGAGCAAAATTAATTTCAGACCACTCACCGGCGTTGAATATGGATGGGATGTCAATCGGATGGAGTCGCTCTGCAGTTGTTGCCTTAGAATTGTTTCCAATTCCGTTGGCGGTGGGGTTTCTCTGCCAATAGCCTCCTCCAGTCCCTCAGCTAGCCCATTTGGGTCGTTGAGCATAAAGTACACACTAGCAGCACCCTTCTCCCTCAGCTGTCGCACGGATTTCAGCAATTTATGCCGATGCTGGGGATTTTCCACGCCGATGGCATCGAGATCCGGATCACCCACTTGCTTGCAGATCTCCAGGTCGTCGTAGCCATTGTCGAGGAAACTCTCTGCGTACTGACCTAGACCTAGGGCCTTTAGCCACTCACAGACAATATTGCTGACTGCCATCACGTGGATAACAAAGTTTCTGTCAGCGTCCTTTGCGAGACACTCTTCTTTTCACAGTGGTGTGTCTTGCTCGTTCGCGCGCCTAGTTTTCAATTGACCTTTTGAACTATCATACGCGTCACAGTCTAACCTCGTGAAACATTTTGCAAGATTAATCTTGAGATTAACTCAAGACGTTCCCGAAGTTTCCACCAAGTCACTGAAAGGTAGAAAGAAAAAAAACATTTTAAAAAAATATTTTAAAATAAAATCAAATATTAAATTAAATCAGCAGCAAACTGTCAAAACTAATGGCAAAATTCTTATGCTAAAAGTCAATAAGAACATTGACCGTTTATGTTTTATGTTTATGGCTATGTAAAAATGAATTAGGCTATAAATAAAATAAAATAAATGGTGAACTTTGGAGGATTCGCGATCCTCCAGAAAACCTTCATCAGGCTCCAATTATTTTCCTTAACCCTCAAGATAATAAAGAAAGCTTCAAAACCTTTTAAGTATGTAATCACAATTAAAGGTAATTCAGAAGGTAAATCTATTGTCTTTTGCCTCTTTTGCGTATTAAAAGGAATTCCAACACTTGAAAACCTTTCCCATACAATAAACCACGTCACTTGAATTATTTATAAAACCACTCTGTGAGCTTCTTATTAAAGCTTTTCTCTTCAATTTGACATGTCTCCCGGTATATGAAACTGAAACACTAATTAATTATTTTCATGTTTAATGAAGGGTAGGTGGGGTGGGTATGTGATAAATTTTATATCGCTCCGCATGTGATATATGGGTTGCTATATATTTACGTAAGGAGTATAAGGGACTTTTGCCTGAGGTTGTTCTATGTCCCGAAAAGCCTATTATTCCTTATCTCCCCCAAAAATCGACGTTGAAGAGACACTCACAGGAGCGGTGAGAGGCGAAAAATCGATGGTGTATATAAACCTTCACTTGGTGATTAATCGCAAAAAGCCTTTCACCTCGCCGTATACACAGAGGGCTCTCCTCCTGTAAATGCACACACAACTCGCAAATCCACGCCAAAATTCTGGACGTTAGGGTATGTCGGGGCGACTAATTACCAATTCCCCCGGCGATACATCATCTCACTCAGGAACTTTGCATACAAATGATTTATTCAATAGCGCTAACCAGGTGTGAAATTATCACTGGAACATTGTGGTATGCTACATATAATACATTTTACCCCCATCCCCCCACGCCCGTAAGTTGTGTATGTGCAAGCAAACAGTGGGCGGAAATAATGGTGAGTAAATTTGGAAAATGTCTTGCATGACCCCCAAAAAAAAGTACCTCCTCCTTTGTCTGCGCACACGGTTGTTCAAACATCCAACAACATGCAAGTGGGTGAATCAACCTGAGACATTTCGCTGTGTTCTTATTTTTTTTTTCGTGAGTAGCAGCACCTATTTTCTCGGTATGCTTTTAGTTCTTGATCGCACAATGAAATATTAGCGTGGAGAATGTTATACAATAAATTCTCTTTATGGCATATTTTTCTGCTCTCTAATGACTTGTGAACACCCGCTTTGTTTCAGCATTTTTATGGTTTGTTAAGAGTTTTAAAGTTGTTGCGGTTTGCAGGTCTTTCATGAGAGATCTATGGTAGGGCACGGGAGTACGATCGCATACATAATTCTATTGTTCGACTGAAGATTATAAAGGAAGAGAATATTTTTGGAGAGAGATCTCTAAATTAATGTTCACGGAGATCTCTAAAGAACAAAAGTTCTATCTCAGCAGGATTGAGATCATGAAATTTTCACGCTTCAAGATTTAATTTTGTTTACTAAAATCTATTCGGTTAACTACAGATCCCTGCTGAAAATGATGAATCTATAACTATTAAATGAAAGAGTCTTACAAAATCAAGATCTATATTTTGTGATTGCTCTGGATTAAATATGTATGCAGATTTTTAAATAAAAGAAATTTTAATATTAAGACACTCCCCCACAATTTTCATTATGGATCTGTATTAGCGGAAATTTGATCTATGTTATGATTATTTAATTATCACACCGGAAAGTCTGTATTATATGTATGTTTCTTAAAGATTGCATTGTAGGCAAATTCCTTCCACTTGAGAAGAACTTCCCTTCCTCTCACAATACAATATTCAGTGAAAGCATTTAATTCAATTGCTGACGAGGTAACATCCGTTGCATGTTTTAGGGTTTTGGAAAAACAAACATTATACGGGCAACCCAATACAAAAGGTACGACGTGAGAGGTGCAACCATTGAGAGACCACCAAAGTACCTGGCAAGTGGATGCAGTAGAGAACATAGTGATTATAAGTTTCGGTCAGTTGGCCCTTAATTGCTACCATCGGCCAGTAATTCCGTGTATAGCTTGTATCGGCACACGGTTGGCCTCGTGAGCGACAGGTGGAGATCGATTGCATCGTCAGAATGCACCCAAATGCGCCTTGCAACTGTGCCCTAAACAAGACTCCATAATGGGTGGGATCCTCACCATGCTCTTCCAACTCTTCCTCTCTGTTAATTCTACACAGAATTGTGGCTATTTTGTCACCAACATCAACCCCATAAAAGACTCGATAAAAAACTCCAATTTTCATTTAATCGTGAAATATTGACACGCGGCGTCATAATGCTGAATTATAGGTTTCGCTTGCCTCCCCCCAGATTAATTTTCCCAACCACAATGATGAATGCACATTGGACGGTTGGTATACAATCAAACTGACACTCTTCGTACCCCAAACGTGATTGACAGAGTGCAATTGAAAGCGACAGTAAACTCCTTCAATGTGTTATTTTTTGCCCAATGCGTGGGGATGAAATTGAATATCCACCCCCGAATTGTCCCTCTGTCGGAGCATCTATTGTTTAACAATACATATTGCAATGTAGCGACAGAATGTGAATGAGGGTCGTGTTGAAAGGCATATTGGTGCAGACAGTGCAGATAGAATTTAATTTATTTCATTATTAAGCAATGGGAAAAAGAAAAATCGTGGAAAATTTTTAAATTCAAAGTGAAAAGATATTTTTATTAGGTTTTTTTTACTTGTTGCTTAGCAAAAGGTCAAAGGGTTAAGGATACAAGAATTCAAAAACACGAATATTCATAATATTTTGGATTTCCTTGCAATATTGATGAATTTTGATAATTTCTTTTAAACATTTCTTGATAATCACAAGAAATAATAAATTAATTCAATATTTGAACTGATTTAATTATTATTTTGTGATTAAAAAGGGAATTTTTTATCAATAGTTTAATTTTTATTTTAATGTCAGGTCAAAAGCAATTTTCCCCAATACTGTTGAATATTTAAATATTCTTTAAAAAATCTTTAATATTTATTCTTAATTTCTTTAATTTACATTGAAAACTTTATGCGATTTTTATGCATTCCACACCAACAATTTAATGTTAAAAAGCATAAAGTGGATAAATCCAGATTAAAATTTTAAACCAATCAGTAAATCTATATAAAACGATAAGAATTCATCAAAAGGATTGATTGATAGGTATGTAATTTATTTCAAGGACTTCAAGGCACTTCAAAAGAACATATAGAGCGTCATATATAATTGGCGCAATTTAATTTAACGACTAAAGGACGGCTCCATTCATTATTTCATTAAATTCAAACCAAAACCCATTATTATGCGTGCCCTAAAACATAAGCTAATACTACCCATTCTATGAGTTCTCCATGCTGAAAGGGATATCACGTGGGATGAATAATGGAGGGAGTCAGCCCTTAGTGGAAGCTTTGTAGCTAAAGGCACAACGAATGGTGTACTGATAAGGATTTTTATGAATATTCATGCTGTGACAATCTCTGATGATTGTGAGATTGCGAAATTATCGTCATTTACCCCCCTCGCTGAAGAAGAGGGAGGAAAAGAATGATGGGTGCTACGTACAACAATGTTACTTAAATATTGTGTGTGTGTGTGTGGTGTGAATGTTTCTCCATGGGCTGGAGGGTTTCTCGCCATGAAACTAAAGGACACGATTATGAATACAAATTCCACGTGAGTGTTCCTCAAGTGTTCACAGGGGCTTGAATGTTGAGGAGATTAGATCGGAGTTGGGAAATATAATGAAAAATGAGTGCAGTGTCAAATCCCATCAACGCTTTTATGGGTTCCCCATCTTAAGTATCTCTCCCATGAAAATCACGTTCAATTGAGAACCATTTTTGACGTGGATACTGGGTGGGTGGTTGCACGAAGCGGTGGTTAGGGGGGGGGGCTTTGATCTCCCCCATCTGCCACCCATCCACCCACCCCGGGGGCGCTTGATCCCACGATGAAGCGAAAAAGCTGCAAGAAATGGAACAGCACGTATGCAATTGGCAAAGGAAGAGTGATGTTAAACTGTTGACGGTATTGGCCTCTGTGAATGCTTGCGCCATTGGAAACATGAGCAAATAGCAATAAAATATATAAGATGTCTCTGGAATCTGGAGTTGGAAATATAAAATGTAAAATACACTCTTTGCACGGTGTTGGAGAGCGCGCTATAAAAGTTGGCGAGGTCGATGGTTGTACATACAGAATTTCTGTGTGGAACCTTTCCATCTCTCCACCATCTCGCCTCGTGTTTCTTTTTTTTCGGTCTCACCATCGTACTGTTGGTTTATTTGAAAAACAGGTAAGCAAGTAAATAATAAAGAGTAGCAATAGTGGCTAAAATAGTTGCATTTCGACTTTGCAGCAGCAGCAGCATCCACCGTGTTATTTGACTTGCTGACACGAACAAGTACCATATATATGTACATATATAAGATGAGGCTTTAAAGTAAAAGGGAGCTATATATATAAATATATTTATGTTGGAGAGATGGGCCGATGAGAATGTTAAGGAATGAGGCGGATCCAATTACTCTCTATACCTAAACATACATGTCCTAATTGACCATTTTGGGATGTCCTTTAAGCAACTTTAACATCTTTACGTTATTCCACAAATTAAATTCTTTTAACAAAAATATATACTTTAAGCAATAAGTTACCCCACACAAGTGTTTGCCATAAAAACACAATTATGTTTAGCAATATATAGAATAAATATATAATAGAATAGAAGAAAAAGTTTGTTTTATATTTACTTTTGAATCATTTCACATTAAACCATCTTTCGAGTGTTTAACAAATTTCAAAATGTGAACACACACGAAATAGATACACCACTTGAGGGTTCACTGAAAAGGAAAAATAATCCTTTTTTTTTCACGTTTTGCGATGGGGGAGAGGGAAAAGAAATGGGGGAAAAAAGGATGAGAAAAATCACTGGTATCCTCTGTAAATTCTCACAGGACACGTACGTTTTCTCGCGCGATAGCACACACCACCACCGGGTAGCGTCACGGAAGTACACGGTATCTGTTGCTATATGTAGTATTTGGGGGTGGGGGGTGGCTTTAAATCATGATTAGGGGGGTCCTTTTCAATGAAAATTCACCAATTCCAGGCCCGAGCAAAGTGAACAATCGATACGGGTGTACCAACACATCTTCCGCGGAGGAGCTGACGTAAACTAAAGTAGAGAGCACAGAATTCACTACTGGAAACCCATGAAACCGGTTTATCAGAAAAAATCTCTCTCTCTCAGCATTTTCTCCCAGATCTCCCGCGAACCAATACATCCCAAAGTACCCTCCACCAGCAAGCATACTCTGGCAACTACCAAAAGAGAAAGGGACCGTGTGAGCAATAGGAAGCCCCGAAAGAGCGAAGAAGAGAGAAAAAGCAATGCTATATATGCGTTGTTTGTATGTAGTCAGTGACTGGAAGAACATTCCCAATTTCCCCTGAGACTTCCAGCATCGATGGCGGAGAAGTTAATGGAAAAAGCCATGCAAGGTATCGTCTACCAACAAATCTCGCTCTCACAGTTCAAGCACCTCCAAGAGAGATCATCCTGAAAATTTGGCAACTATGCTCAATGGCACATAGCAATTTCAAACTTACCCATAAGTCCAAGTTATGTATATTGTGCACCTTCATTTAGGAAGAGGCACAACATGCTCTTTCCCGTAAATATATTTCCCAAATTGTTGCACCAACCCCAATTTAATCTTCGACATCCCAAATCCCAGACGATGAGGTTCTTTCATCCAATACTATTTGTTAGTTGTATGTATATGGCAGGATTTACGCTCCAACGGGCACACCTGAAGATAATGAGAAGCAACGTGGACAGTGATAAGCCATAAATCTGATCCACGCGAGCTGATTACTTCCGCATTCGGGACTCTGTGAGGCCCAATGAGGTGGTGATGTGACAAAAATAGGCAGGAAGGAAGACTCTCTATAATAAATGGTGAGGTGAAAGGCTTAGAAATGTTGGGAGACGCACATTGAATACTTAACTAACTTTTGTAACATAATCCGTATGAGACAGGATGATTAGACAAACTAACTAATCAAGTTGAGGAAGAACTTCCTCCAAATATACATGTGTAGGTATGTACATTCTCCTATTTGATGTTGAATAATGGAAAAGCCGAAATAATTTTTGGAATCATGAGAGAGAATTTTAATTAAAACTATTGCTTGAGTTTTTTTGGTATAAAAATTCAGGATAAATAATTTTGTTTAATAGCGAGAATATTATTAAGAATCTGTAGCCTACAACACGACCGAAAATCCGCTTTCCTAATTTTTATTAGGATTGTTACAAGCATTGGAATATTCTTAAAGAATTAAAGAATTAAAGAAAATTAAATTTTAAAAAATCTGATCTAAAGAATAATTTTATTATCAAAAAATGAAATCCTTATTAAAGATTTCTCATAAACTTTTTTTTTTCAAGTTTAAATTTTAGTAGAGATTCTATTTAGTCGTTTTTTATTTAAATATTTGCAGTGTAATTTTTATGATTTTCTTTTATGTTAATTTATCATTAACAAAGTTTTTCAATCTATCTTGATTGCAGAAAAACTCCATTGTTGTTTCTCTTAAATTATCTTATCTCTTTAGATTTTGAGTGGTGCAAACTTCCTTAAAAAAAAACGAGAAATTTGAACGAAATCCTCGGATTAAAATGAAATCAAATTATTTTGCTTGTATCTCGTGCAAACAAAAATTTCCCAATTGGAAGGAAAATCAAAGAAATTGAAGCCTATAAAACCTCAAATCACTCTGGGAGGTTCTTGTGCTGTCTGGCTGTTCCTTTTGATAAGGTTTTTCGCCTCGGCTGTGTTTTTCGGGGGTACTGCTTCTGCCTCTTCCAACCCTCCCCGGCGTTTCCCACAAAAAAGCTCATTTTATGGCTACAAACAGTTTGATTTCCGTGCCATGGCAATCTCTTTGATTGATTATCGACCCGCAATTTCTCGTGAAAATTTTGTGTGTGTACCTCTCGTGAGTTTTATGTCCCAAACCCGAAATTGATTTATCAAATTATGATTATGAAGCATTGATTTCTTGTACGTGATTCCTCGAGTTTGGCAAATATGTATTATATATTTGCCATGTAGCTTATATTATGTAGATATATAATGTACATATAACATTCAGTACACCAGAGAAAGCAACTGAGCGGCAGCAGCAGCAGTGAATTCCATTTTAGTATCGTTGGATGTAATCAGTTTGTAGGCTCGTGCAAATGGATGTATAATTCACACACGATTTAGTACTCGTATTGTTTTATTATCCACATTGGCCAATCAACCCGGCAAAGCCCTTTTCCCGAAAACGTGTTCAATTCGTGTTTATGTAATCAAGTAAATCGTATTAGTTTTGGACCCCGAACCAATGATAATGCCATCATAAATATATTGCACGAGAGTGAAGAGGAAAGCTCTCCAGTGGAGCTTTTATTTGCTCTCGACAGCATAATGCAATATGTTTTGGATGGGGCTCCGTGGCGAAATAAATCCCCGCAGAAAGGATATGTCCATGGGGGATAATAATTGATGAAATAAAACAAAATGCGGCATGTATGTACCAATATATAGCAATACTGGGTGAAAATGGTGATGAAAAACCCATCGGACACGAAGTACAAGTATTAATTCCAACTGATGAATTTAATTTTTCTCCATGGGGCCACAAGTGTATCAATGAGCTTGCAAATTGATCGGCAAGGGAATAAAATGGGCCAACCACAAGGGGATAATTAGCCAATGAAATTAATGTTTTTTTTTTTGCTTCTGTTGGGAAATTTTATGGTCATTCTCATTTGGGAAAATCCTTGGACTTTTCGGATAAACCGCACGAGCTTTCACCCAGAATATAGCCATAGAAAATCCGATTTCTCAACACTCACACACACTCACCACCTGAAGCACCCCTCCCGTCCCATCGTTCGTTGTGCATCCCATAGAAAAACATTCATTCACATAAACCTCAACAGTGTGGAAGGAAAACTTTTCTTTGGGAGCATAACTTAATTAAAATTTAACCATTCATTATGCTTTTTGCAAAACTTTCAGCGTGTATGTGTTTACCAATGTTGAGGGGGGCAGGAAAATGTGTGATGAAATAATGGAGAAATGTTGTTAATTTTTCCGAGAAATTCAGTCTACATGAAAAAGCCGAAAAACAAAACTATATAAAATGGAAAAATGCACCAAAATCTTTATCAAATGAATTACAATGCACAAAAGTTTTCCTCATTCGCCAAAAATGGTGGAGACGCCGGGTTTTTGCTCATTTAATATGTATTTATGTTCTTTGAAATTCAACAAATACTCAGCTTAGTGTGCACAGATGCAACGAGAGAGAGAGGGGGGAAGTTAGTTCAAAGTTATACCACTTTAGGCTTTCCCACCAAACGGTTATAATTTATTTTCCAAAAATTTTCTATTTAACTATTCAAACGCGATAAAGCTTATGAATTTAAAATTAGTTGGGGAGACTTCTTCGCGCTATATATGTGCGGGGACAGAAAATATGGATTCAAGTTTTGTGTTTCTCCAAATACTATGTGGTGAGGAGAGCATTACGGAAACGGTGCTCATTTACTACCCTCTAAAAAGGACTTAAGGCGGGGGTAGTTAACCTTAATGGTAGCATTCACGTCTAGACAACAATGATCGTTATTAACGAAGCATGGACTTCAAAATGCTTCAAGCTTTTTTTTTCGGGGAGTCCTGCGTGTATATAGAGAAAGTACCCCACGGTGGTCCCCATTAATTCATCACTTTGAGATAATGGTGAGTCATTCAAGTTGAAGAGCGCGGGGGGAGGGTGCAAAAGCGGAAATGGCCACAATTCTGTGTCTCGCAAAGTGGCGTCGAAAGGCGAAAAGAGGAAAAATCCCAAAGAGAGACAGGGAGAGAAAAGAAAAAAAGCTTCTTTTTGTGCTATGAGAAAATATTATTTGCTTGTGTGATGAAAACAAAACATTATTTCTGTGGGATTTTTTTTTCTTGTCATACATTCTTGCGGTATAGAGATGAGAGCAAATCCATGGAGCGATAAAACTATGTGATCCATGAAAATATGTGACTCCAAAAGGAAGTCGAAATTCTCAAAAGTATGGGAGTTGGGGGTGGCATTGCAAATAAATGGGTAGAGGGAGATTTTTCAATTTATCAAAGTGTTTCCAAGAAGATTCCATCCTGTGTCGTTTTCTTGTGAAAAGGAAAAATCCAAGTCAATACCACCATCTCGCATATTCTCACCCACATAGTCTTCTCACTCGCACGGCTCTCCGTGAAGGAATGGAAAATGTGTGGAATTATTACTGGGCAATCCAAGGAAGAACTATAAATTGCAATTAGGACCGAGTTTTCTTCTCTCTATTTCACACCCCACCCCGGCAGGGAAAACTTCGTGGTTTTCCTGGGATGGGATGGTGGTGAGAGTGTTGCAAAAGGATTTGCTCAAATGTAAAAGGAAGGGTGAATTTCAAAGTGATAAATATATTCATGCGAAAATGCAGAAAGGATGTGCAGAAAAATATTTTATGAGACTGACTCGTGTATTGAATTCGAAATATTTCCAAATGCCAATCCTCAGCTGAGAGAGATTTGTTTGTACTCATTGATTCGGAGAGAAATATATTTTTTTCCTGCCACTACATACTTTTCCACAAGATCGTACAGTACGGTGAAGAAAATTTGGATCATTTAAATTAAGATTAAAAAGAAAAAAAATTAATTGGTTTTGTTAATCTTTGTCTAAAAAATTCAACAACAAAAAAACGATAAAAAATTATTTGAGCAGTAAAAATTGTTTTATTTAATGAAAAAAATTGATTAATAGAATAAATATCTAATTAATGGAATATTGGAAATATTAGATGAGATTAAATCTGTTCAAATGATCTTTGAGTATTTTTTATTGACTATTGGATCAATAATAAGTACATTACTTTGGCAACTTACCTTAAGCATCAGAAGTATCCAATCTTCTTGTATGGAGTGTTTGTAAGAAAACAAGCGATCCATGGAGAACCTCCCTTCTGTTTGTAGAATATTTTTCTCGAACAAATATCTCGATGTTAAATTCATTCTTCCACACATTCCCCACCAAGCAATACTTTGTGTGTGTGTGATAAATCCGTGAGGGGATTTAATCACTAAAGTAAATTTATATACTACCGATGTGAAGAAAAAAAACTTTTCTTACACATAACTTATGGCTTTGTTAGGGGCTATAAGATTTATTTTTAGAAATCTCCGCTCCCGCAAAAGAATACATTGCAGAAAAAGGAACAACAAAGAAAAACATATATTTTTCGCTCCTTTAGCATGGAGTATGGGGATGAGAAACACGAGGGTTTGGGAAGGAAAGTCGTGGAAAAGAGTTCATTTTTTCCATCACTTTTAGTGGCGCGAGATTCCACGGTGTGGCTGTAAAATTTTTAAAGGGCCCTCAAGTCACAGAAAGCAACCCCAACCCTTAGCTTTTCCCGGCGTGAGGATGCAGCGTCAGGAGATAGAGCCACTCTAATTCCACCAACTATACACCTTCTTTGTCATCCACCACGCGAAGCTGCCTTTCGCCAAATATGTCGTAATCAAAAACCCAAGTGGTTTTTGCTACCACAACCCTGGTGGATGGTGCAATAAGGCGCAACGCGGGTCATGGAGAACAAGAAAAAGAGGACGAAATACAACCAAAAAGTCCTCCGCGCTCTCACATCCCGAAATAATGAGAATGAGCTGGAAGGATAGGAAAAAAAATATGCTTTTGTCGCACATGCAAGACGAATCCCTTTGGTGGGTGCATTAATGAATGAGGTTCACGGTGGGTACCACGAGTAAAGCAGCATGGAAGAATATAAGCTTGTGTCAGCGCAATTTTGAATTATGCATCCTCTGTCATCCTCACGAGGCCTCAGTGGCACCCACCATCGCCCTTGCAATTTAATGAACTTTCCGTAGTAATTACTTTTTTACCCACCAGCTACACTATCTCTCCTCTCACACCCAAAGTAATGATTAAAATACTAATTTGTTGTTTTATTTCTCTCTCAGCTTCTTTTTTTCCAACATACCCTGGGCGGATTAGGGGTGTAGAATGGCGTGACAATCCTAGTGAGATTTATATCACAAAATTAAAAGATGTTTTCTGCTGTTGTGCAAAAATGTGATAAATGGCTTGTTCTGATGATTTAGTTTCAGGATTTGGTAAGAAAAGAGTTTCTTTGTGTTGGGAAAATTGAAGAAAATCGCATAAAGTTTAGTCTCTAGAAAATTCTCACCTTTATCGAAATTAGTTTGTTAACCTTTCTCCTCAAAATTGACGAAGAATTTTCACATTATATTATTTTTCTCATCTTTGAAAAAGGCAAAATTTTCCCGGAATGATCAACCCCTTTTGTGAGATTGGAGATGATACATACAAATGGAATTTATAATGTGCACGTGCACTACACCTTAACTTCTTATTCAAATCACTTCTACCCTCAGCAGAATTATACTTTTATATAACACCCAATCTTCAAATTTCGCCCTCCCACCTCAATCTCTCTATATGCTTCCTATTCACCTTTTGCAATGACCTGATTTTCAATTCAAAAAGTCCCACACATGTTAAAAGTTGATTCGTGTGTGACCTCCATATGTGATGTCTCATCCCGAAGCAAATAATGAGTCACTTGAGACGCATCAAGGGCCTTAAGATGGGACTCTCTCGGAATTTAATTACATACTCTCTGTGCCTATCTGTGGGTGCCGTTGAACCTCATTCGCCTGGAGCTATATATGTACATATGTGGTAATTTACGAAACATTCTGTCATCCCGATACTTTAGGTCCCTTTGGCAAATGAAAACCCCCGAGCACATCTCTTGTGTGGGGATTATTGCTTCTGCCAACTTTAAATCTCTTCGCATCTCGCTGTCTCCGAGTCAATTCCGCACCACATATGGACCGAATACTCAGCAAAAGACTATAATTTCCCATCCATTAGAAGTTTAATCTGCAGTACTGAAGAGCTTTTTAAATTGCATATAGCACAGAGAGCTTCATTTCGGGGATGAAGTATCAGGAGCCAAAAGAGAAAGATGATCAAAGTTAAAACCTTCCAACAAAGTTAAAATAATTCCGAGCTGTTCTTGATGGTTTTTGAGGGTTGAAATGGAATTTCTCATTACTGTTCCTTCCGGAAAATTCAATTAAACATTATTGCAAAAACGGTCAAAATTAATACTTCCCCCTTTTAGGTTTTTATTCTTCTTTTTAGTTTATCAAGAATCTCTCACTCAATGCGTTTCCATCTTGGCGGATTTGAAGCCCTTTTCCATCTCTTTACATGATAGACATAATTCCGCATATAACGGATTAATAAATGTTTAGTCAAGGAATGGAATTATATTTCTTTTAAGCAATGGCCCAACCTTTTTCATCGTCTTCCAAGCATTTCACCCAAGATGAAAGGCTTTTATGTTCCAACGGATTTTGCTGAGTGAACAAACAGCATTTTCATTCCTTCTTATTACAATTCATGTAGCATTTTGTGAGAATTATATCCAAATAAAGAATAGCCTCAGAAAGCACTAATTGCTCCCATCCTTCGGGAATTCATACAAAATATTCATGAATTGAAATCCTGCGCTTTCTCATCCTGGGCATCTCCGTGGTGAATGTACGGGCACTCCCTGAGTCCATTAAATGTTAATCCTACCAGGGGTTTTGGATCACAAGGATGTCTGTCCGGCGAAACGAGAAAAGCAAGGATGGTCTTTACCAAAATATTCTCGCTTATTTTATGAGTCTTCCGGAAATAATCCAAACTTCTTCACTACCCCCGTAACGTCTCCACGGTGTATAGTCTCAATCCCCATCCCTTTACTTTATGTCCTGTTGAGCTACAACACCCACCTCCCTTCTATTTCACAGGTTTGTATCTTTCTCGTTACATGTTTTCTGGGTGCAGACGTATGGTTTTAGAGGTAAACTTTAGTGTATATAATATGAAAAGGATGATTCCGAAAGGAAGTGATGGAGTGGAGGAAGTGATTCACTAATCCTCATCTTTTCGCCCCTTACGTATATACTGAATTACCTTCAGCTTGGGCGCTTTATGAAAATTACATTTTTTCTCAAGTTTTCCATTTACCTTTCATACGGGAAATGTCTGGTGAGCAAGAGAAAAAAATCCTCTTAATTTATATGTCACGAAAAATAAGCTGACCCTTTTCTCTTCCTCCTGAATAGTAATTTCTGGGCAACATTGCAAAACATTTTGCACAGTAAATTGTATAGAAAATGCTTTAACTATATCCATCTAAAATGCACTTTTATCGCTCTATTGAACTTTGGGGTATTTTGTCTTCCGATAAAGGGGTGATATGGGTGGATAAAATCGAATTAAAAAGTCACAAAGTACACTCGTTCAAAAATGTCTGGAAGCTTTCACAGCGGAAAATTCCCTGGGAAGGAGGATCCAGGACATAATTATTAGCATAAATAGTAGTGCAACGTTGGAGGAAGAATATGTGTATAGTATCAGGAAGAAAAAATTAGCCCCATTTATTGTGGCAGATGGGATGTGTCTCCGAATTTAGGGAAGAGCTTTTACATGGCAACTTTGTGCACTGTGTACTGTGTATTCATATACAAAACACTACATATAATATTGAAATTTTGTAGATTTATAAACCGTGACAAGAATTTAAAATATCCCAGTGAAAACCGGATATAAATTTACACCAAAGTGAAATGGGGAGTGAATAATGCCCAAAGTATTTTACTAAGACACTCCCCGACAAGGGACAGCGTCTATTTTCTCGCTGGCACTGTTTTATCCATCTCACCCCCTGCTCGTTGGGGGGAGGTGATGTGGGTGGATAAATAATTCAACAACTATTTATCACATTAATTAAATTCATTCCCGACCCTAAATTACCAACGTGGATGAGAATTTTCTCCTCTGGAGGAACTTTTATAAATTGATACTCACACGCTTCACCTTTTCCCCATTTTAGTATTAATCAATTTGAATTGGAAATTCTTCAACGTACACTCTTCACAATTCCTTGGGGAATTTTACTTTCTTTTATTTTTTTTTCTTGCACTCACAATCTCTATGTTTTCTCTGTGTTGAATCGTCTTGTTATTGCTCTTTAGACAAAGGAATGTATCAGGATTATTAAAGCTTCTTTTGTAGAAACATAAAAAAGCTCTTTAAGTTTTTTTTACGTTTTCCGCTGTTTTTTTTTATTGGAATTATGGCTTTTATTCTATAAATTCCTTAAAAATTCTTTCTAAGGTTTATGAAAGGAATAAAAAAAAGGGTCCTTAGAACTTTGATAAATCAAGCAACTAAGAAAACTTAATGTTTCTAACAGCAAGAAATACCAACACAATTTTGCAACCACTATTTTTGGGGTTGGCTTTAGCTCCTTTAGAAGTTGTTTCTGTTGCTGGCAGCAGCCTAAACAGAAGGAAACCCCATTTGTAATTGGAGTGCCATCGTTGTTTGTTTAGGACTCGTAAATGACCATCTTTGTTCCTGCAAACAAAACATTTTTTCTTTCCCCCTTATTGGGGAGCAAAAAAATACATTTCCCCTTCAAATAAGACAATTTCTTGAAGACAAAATAACCGCAAAATATAAAGGATGATTGAGGGGGAAATGAAGACAGAAAAAAACGCAATAAAGTGAAGAATTAAACGCAATTTTCTTCTCTGTAAATCGGAAAATAAGAAAAATTTGTGATTAATTTATGTGGCAAGGGAATTTTCTTGTCACGTTCAATGCTTCGTGCAACGTGGGGGTGTTGGTTTGAAGAAGCTCATGGAATGCATCGTATTTTGAGATGGAGAAAGTTTAGCAAAGAAGCTTACAGCAGTGAGAAACTCGGTAAATAAATAGATATTGCACACAGAAAGTTTGTCTGTGAAAGAAAAATATGTAGGATAAATTTTGCAAATATTTCATTTAAACAGACAGAGAAAAAAAATTAAAATAGTGTTTTCGCTGAAGAAAAACGCCACTAGCTTGTCCGAAGCTGCATCAACAATATCATGAATTTTATTTTTCATATCACTCGACCACATAAGTTTAATTTTATGTTTATGTATGATCCATGTCGTACTACTCAACATCTTTTCCCATCCCCGTTAAATCCTCACACGGGTGCTTTTGCATAACTTGCAAGAGTAAAAGTCCTCCTAATCGCTTTAGAGAGGTTCTATATGTATGTACATAAATCTGAGAGCAATTTCAATAAATCATCTTCATGTGTCAAAGAGACGGGAGCTTTTGAAACTCTTCTCTCTCGCATATAGCTTCTGCACCTGCAAAGTATTTTTATCTTGCCACATTGATCAGGCTGTGTACGGAATGGAAGAGAAGGTGCACGCTAAATCTGTGAGACACTGAAATATGTATGGCTATATAGAATGTCTTTCCATTTTATATTTTTTTTTTCCACGTAAAAGCTTTTTGGATATTTTTTGAATGGAGTTTGAAAGAGAACAAAAATCTCGCAATGAATGATCTCAAAAATTATTTAATAAAATTCTATTTATCATTCATTGATGAAAAAATGTTTTTATAGAAACTTAAGCTTTCAATATAATTAAATTAATTTTTTATGCTTTTTGCATTTTCCCAAGCTAAAAAAAAGTAGCTTCATTTTGGATTTGATTTCATTTTTATTTATTCGCGTTCTTTTTGTGTAGCAATTCAACAATTTTCTGTGAGAGAGAAATTGAAATTCAATAAAGCACAGAACTGCTACATATTGAAAGCTATAAATAAAATGGAAAAAAGCACCTTTTCGGGAAGAAGCAAGAGAAGCAAAAGCTTGCTGAAGAAAAAGCACCGCATAGGAAAATGTAAGGAAGACAATAAAAGAAATTTACAATTTCAGAAGTAAATTCCTTCCAAATACACTTGTCATTCAAAATATCGTCATGCTTGCCTCCCACACAGTGTGGAGCTGAATCGGCAGATGTGAATAATGCCTCCGGTCCGATATTTAAGTCTCATATAGAGCCGTGCAATTGTAGCCTTTTTCCCTCCAGATATAAGAGAGAGAAAGAGAGTATTATACGGCAAGGAAGCTGTGCGGGGTATTCCACTGATGAACAATATAGCATTTAGTAGACCCTCAGGAGACTTATTATATCTGGTGTGTAGTGCTCCATATGTAAGATCCTCCCCCTCTTCCTTTTTCAGAAGGGTGTGTGTGTGTGGTAAGTCCCAAAGGGGAGCAATGGGGGAGAAAACATTACCGAAAATAAACTGGGCACATATGTGAAAGTTCGCATCAATATCACGATTTGATGTTTTAGCTGTGTTTCTTTCAGACACAGCTTTTGTGTACCGAGCAAAATCGAAAGTCGTCAGATCGGGCTCAAACTTGGGATGAGCACGAATTAGGGTCCCCACATTCCAAAAAACGTATGCGCCAAAAAATTTTTTTCCGGCCGGCCGTCCGTCCGTCCGGCCGGCCGGATTATAAACTTAAATTGCAAGAGAACCGTAATAGATAGAGACTTGCGGTAAACGGCAAAGTTTAAATATCGACCTGAAGAAATCCGATTATGAGGTCAAATCCACCCCCCCACCCCCCCGTCCACCATTTTGAATAACCTCAAAATTTTGTTTTCGCTATATCTCAGCCCCTGTAATAGCTAAAAATCTGAAATTTTTATATGTTGTAGGGCCCATCAATACCTTTCCAATGATACCTCATTTTTGAAAATCGGTCAAGCCGTTTAGTCAATATGGCCGCCACAATTTTTTATCGAAAATCGACCATAACTCGAAAACGGCTTGACCGATTTCGATCAACCCAGGCTCAAATGAAAGCTCTCAATAAGCCCTACAACTCTCTAGAACATTTGAAGTTTCAAAAGTGACCGCTAGGGGACCAAAAATCAAAAACAAAATTTTCGATGAGTTTTCGATGAATATCTCGAAAACGCCATTATCGATTTGCTTCATTTTTTGATATGTTATAGCTGACTATATTATCTAGCTCCATGCCAAAAATGAGGAAAATCTATGTCTCCGTTCTCGAGATATAGCCTTCCAAAGTTGGCATGTCATATCTCGGGTTCTACAAGTCCGATTTTGATCAACTCAAGTGCAAATGAAAGGTTTCGTGAAACCCTACAAATGTCTAGAACATTGCAACTTCGAGAAATGACCGCAAGAGGCGCTAAAGTCAAAATCAAAATTTTCGAAAATTTCGAACTCGAATATTTCGAAAATGCCATTATCGATTTACTTCATATTTTAATATATTATAGTTGAGGTTAAGACCTTTCCAACGATAGCTCAAACTCGAAAATCTATGGAGCCGTTCCCGAGATATGGCGTTTTAAAGATTTCTTACGGTATGACTTTTCAACTTTTCCCGACTTTGAGCGTATTTAAACTAATTCGCGTTCTAGTTTGCTCTCACAAAATTGGTACACTGAAAGAAACACAGCTCTCGTAAGCTTGGTCAGCTTACCCGTACATTTATTACAACTTTTCCTCCTTTAATTCGCACGAAAATGAACCATGTGGTCTGTTTTCTACGAAAACTTTTCTACATAGCTAAAAATAGCTGCTCAGAATGGCTCTCAAGCGGCAACTTTGGCATTGAAATGTTATCTTTAATGTTCCAAAAAGAAATTACATATTCAGAGCTTTCAATCTATATGGAATAATAAAAGCATCCAACCCTGCATCCAACACACCGTTAAAAATATTATGCAAAATTGCTTTTAAAAATATATGAGTTTACATCGTGATTAGAATATTTTAATAAAGATGAGACGATATATAATTTTAAGTTTTGCCAAGAGAAAAAAAAACTCAAAGCCCTCGAAAGTTCTCTGGATTCGGTCAAACTTTATTATGTATTTTTCAGAAGTTTTTTTTTTATATTAAAAAATATCGTGATGAGTTTTTCCTGAATATATCTTGGACGTAAGATGAAGAAGCTTTGGAATTCCTGACTCGCTAAAATATTTTTCTTCAATCCTGATTATATTGCTCAAAAAGAGACTTTCAGCTAGTTGCAAAAGCTTCAAATATGCATTGCCAGAGTAAACAAGAGCAAATAATGTGAAATATGTTAAGAATAAATTCCTCTGAATAAGATATTAAGTTACATAGATACATAGAAAGTGGATTATATTGGATAAACTTCCATTTAAATTGAATTCTCCTCCAAATTGTTCACTCCTTACTGAGGAGTTATGGCAGTTCCCGGGTATTTACTGGAAAATTTTCAAGCAAAAAAAGGGTTCTTAATTGTTTTATAGTGCAAGATAAGAATGTCTCAAGCTACCAGAAAATCCTTGAAAGAAAGTCTTGGGTGTGTGTGAGAGAGAATTAAATTGTTGATCTGTAATCTATATGGAAATAGTAATGAATTTTCCATCAATTTGGCGTCAAAGTGAAAAGAGGAATTTTGTTCTTCGGCATCTTTCCTTCTCATACAGATCGAAATCTAAACGGAAGTATCCATCATCCCCGGGGCGAAAAACCATTTCGAATGTCAAGAATGGAATGTGTCAGTGGAATCGTATTAATAAAAATCATTCTAGCAGAAATTTAATTTTCTCCTCCTTCCCGTGGGGGCTGCTTTAATAATGATCTTTACTTGAGGATTTTATTCTCACTTCACCTTCACACAATCCCTCATCCCCATTATAGTAACGTCGTCCAGGCCTACAACACTGTTTGACGCGATAAAAATTCCTTCCTTCCGATGATCCCTTTTGCTTGATGGACTGTATTGTTCATCCTCTATTCTCTCATACCTTCTACATCCATTTTTTTGGGACACTCTGTCCCTCTTGCTGCTAGCCCCATCAATGAGTAAAAGGCGGGGATTCTGAAGACCGAGCAGGAGGAAAAAAAATGTAATACCTCCAAATGGTGGCATTCTCACGTTTTCACATCCCACATTGTATAAAAGGAATGTGTATGTTTTCTCAACTCCATAGCCCCCCTCAAATGGGGGGCTTCTTTTACGGTTTCATTTCTCATCGTCAGCACATTAAATTAACACGGGATGCACTCGACTGGATTTAATGAAGTTGGTCTGTAAATTGCACTTATATGCTTTTATTACTTTGAATCTAAATTAATTCGTAGCAAATTATTGTTTTTTTCTTTACCCCTATCTTTATTATTTAAAAAAAAACTCGAAAGTCAAAGCGTCGCTGGAACGTAATTTTTCTTTTAATTTTCAAATTTTCATTCATTTTGAGAAATTTTCAACCCTTTTTACAGAATTACTTCAAAATTCTCACAAGAACTAGAATTTATATTATTCTTCCAGTTGTTTACACTGTGAAAATGACGGCAATTTCCTAATAATGAAGGCTATATAACACAAAGCATGAGCTTTTGTTTTTTCACACGTGAAAATAAGCTGATTCAGTTCGAATTTTTCAGCGTAGGTGTGAAGAGTATAATGCTGAATTGTATTTATGGTTAATTACTTTGTGTTCTCCGTGAGAAAATGAGTTCCATTCGTTTCATTTCGTCTGTTTGGTGCAAAAGCTTTCAAATGAGATTTTTTTTAAATGTTTTTGTGAAAGCTCCAAAATACAAAGTAATATTGAAGCTTTTCTTTCTTGGAATAAAAATATGCATCTTTATGGGATTTAATTCAATCTCAAATTAATGCATCATACACTCACATCTCAGTATGAGGTCTTCTATACATTTTTCACTCCCTGCTTGTTTTCCATTTTAGAGAGAGAGAGAGAAGCTGAAGGAAATTCGCCATATGCTTGCAATTTGTCTGAGAAAATAAAAATTGTTTTAAATTTATGTATTCAACAAAAATAATATAATTAGAAAACTAATAATCTTTGAATAATTTTTTTAAAATTTTTTTTAAATGGATTGATTACAATACACATCCCCCCTAAAAATTCTCAATTGCGAGCTAAACAGAAGATAATACAGCCAGAGATGCGGGGGATAGATATAAGGGAAGAAAATCATATTTATGGAATGGTTTACAACAGTTGGTCTTCCATGGGAAAAAGAAAATTTAAATGAAAATTATTTATGACGACAGAATTTTCATTTCGTGGCTTAGTTTAATGATTTGTGGCTCTCTCAATTTTTACACACACACACACTGAACTCCACGAAGCTTTCTCATAGCATCTCCGGGCATTTTATGTGCCCAGGGAGATTGTGTGATGTACAATGAAAAATTCAGTATATTAAATTTTATATTATTGCTACAGTTTTATGATTTTAATTTGCACATGGAGGGATCTTCAAATATGGGGGCGCGGTTGTGCGCGAAAAAAGGTTTTCTTGGAAAAAATTACGGCGATAAAATTCAATTAACTCTTCAGGGTTTTTTCTCCTTCATCCCCCTTTTTTCAAATAAGAAGAAATAAAGCTGAGTCAAGGCAAATATATTTTGTTAAATAAAATTGAATGCAAAAAGATTTATCAATCACTGTGCGATTTATAGAAAACAATAACATTAATATAGTTCATTGACCGCATAAGGAAACATAACTCGTGTCGCAATACATAATAGAAAACTAAAAAAACGAAAAGTCTGCAAAATCGTATTCTGTAAGCACTTTGATATGACGAAGAATGAAATATTTGCATTGAATTACAGCTTGGACAAATGCCAAAAGGCATCTACAAATAAATCGCTTCCACATTTTGGGGTTATTGACAATTATTGGACCAAAATGTGGGAGCACTCACAGCGTATTTGTCTTGTCTGTTGGCACACGCGAAACCTCATATGCGAAGACATCTCCTTTTCCTTCTACTGCTGCTGCTGCTGCTACTCATGCCAGCAGCTGAATAATGCAATTTCACTGGAACAACAAAAATTTTCATATTCCACAGTGAAACACCATAATTCGGCGAATGAAAAGAATAACTTTGCTTTTGGGGGTGGTAGAAACATGGGGAAATTTATGGGAAAATCTCCCACACGAAAGAGAGAGAGAAGCAGCGTCAGGAGGATGCACGGGGGAGGTCGATGTGTGGGTGGGTGGCAGTTGCTTAGACAGAGGGCGCTCTTCAGACACGGAAATTGGAGAATTTAAATTCATGGCACGTGCTAAAAATTGAAAGTAACTAACTATATACGTCTCACAGGGCACAAAAGCATATCGAATATGTTACAGGGAGCAATAAAACATTCTCTACTCTCTCTCTTCCCTATAATAGACCGCCCCGTTAGATGTATTTTTTATAACCTGCACACCCACCTTATGCAAGAATTTTCTCAAACCCTCAGCAGTATCCTAACTCATCCTCATCCCACACTGATCCAACATAAATTTCGCAATCCCTGGCAATTTGATGCTTTTCTTTTTAGGTGAGATAACTCCGCACAAGAATTTCTTCATTTTTTTTACTACCATAGATTCCATCA
The DNA here is from genome assembly GCF_024334085.1 of Lutzomyia longipalpis. Lineage (NCBI taxonomy): Eukaryota > Metazoa > Arthropoda > Insecta > Diptera > Psychodidae > Lutzomyia > Lutzomyia longipalpis. The sequence goes on from NC_074707.1 coordinate 6,318,587, forward strand.
AATTCTCTAATTTTTTCAATGAGAAAAAAAAATCATTTTTCCTCCTCAATTTTCCAATGGAAAGTCCTTCATTATATAATAATTGTATTTTAGGATAAAATGAATATATAAACTTGGAGGAGAGAGAAATTATTCGATAGAATGTGGTGAAAATTGTGAACGGAATATTGAATATAAAATTGGAGAACAGATGAACATAATATGCATAAAATGCCCATCCCATTTGCCACCTTTGACCCATACGCCACCTCCCAAGCTGAAATTCATTGGGGGATTTCGTGAAAGAAAGAGTCTAACCTCCGATGCATAAATGGTACGTGACGTCACGTCCGCTGAAAAGTTCCAGCTTCGATGAAGAGTTTTAACCACTTGATTCATTTTATACAGAACAAGATCTCTCCGTGAGCACATAATGAAGTCAGTTGTGTGGATGTATCGGTATCCTTTTGGGATTCGAATTATACATTACATACATACATATAAAATGGAAAATTTCCACCGAGAGCGCTGATGGGAGAAGAAAGAAAATCAAGCAAACTTTTGATCTTCTCTAAATCAATTTTCCGGTAAAGTTTCTACAAGCAACTCTTAACTTTTAAATCAAAGAAATAATTATCAGACTCTTGACTTAAATCCCCCCCCACTCCTCCATCTCCTCAACCCTTATCTCCATTCTTTGTATACAACTTTTGCCAATGCATCGGTTCTCCGCAAAAGTCCAGAGCTTTTTTTTCTTATTCATATAGAAAAAGCCAAACACAGGAGTTTTCTTTTTGAATCAGTTGAGAAAAGAGTGTTTTGAAAACTAAAAGAGTTGCTTTGTTAAATTAATTTACCAATTACCCGCAAGCACAATAAGAAAGCTCGAGAAAGCTCACCCAGATATTATGGGAAAATAATGATGAAATTATGTTTGTCAACAAGTTTAATTAATCTTCTCATTGCTAATTATTTCGCTTTATTTTTTGTTGTTGTTTTCGTAGTATTCTTAACCCTTCATTTGCTGATTCTAAAATTTAGAACTTTTATTTATATTTGTTCTTTCGATATCTCATGTTCTGTGACAATTTTAAATTTTTAAATTTCATTAATAAAATTGCAAATAATAGAAAATGGAAGAGACTTTAACAGACAACTTGCATTTATTTCATTTTCATGGAAATTTGTGAATTTTTGATCTTTGTAATAGAATTCCATGGAATTTCTGTAAATAAAATAAAGCAACAGTATATAACTAATGTATTACCTAGAAAACATTGTAGGTAAAATGTATGTCAAGCATTGTTATGTATGTAAATTATGTATACAAAACACATAAGATCTGTAGCTGTGATTCAACAAGAATTTCCCATAAAAATAAGACCGAACCATGAAGGAAAACCGCAGAAAATTTTCATTTTGGTTTGAGTAACGATATACACATACATACATAGCGGAGGGGTGTAAGCCCAGGGATGAAAATAGCGTGTGAGACTTTCTTCGGAATGTGCGCTATTTAGGGAATCTAATATTTTATAGTTTACTCAACGAGATAAACGTATTTACATAGGATATACACCGAGAGGGAGATTAAATTCTTCACTCACAAAAAGAGCCCAGGAGTTTGCACAAATATTCCACCATTCGTATCCCTCCTGGCTTTTGGTACACTTCTACCACACACACCCCCTCTGGGACGATGGGGGTGGGCTGTCTGACTCAAATTCCATACTATAGCGGTGTCTCACCCAGTTTGATATTCGCGCCAAAGTGAAACAATGAATTTTAAAGTAATTGCTGTGCAATTTGCCAGCAGCAGAGCGAAAAGGGCATTTGTCTGGTGAATGACCTATTTTGAAGATGAAATTCTTCACTTAACATTAATGCTACCTACATACAAATACATACCATTCGGTAGTTCAAATTAAATGGCAATTTATTACCCAATATAGTCCTCCGTCCATGATCAAACAAATCAATAATTCAGTGGATGATTAAACAAACGGGTTGCTTTCAATTTTGAACCGAATTGAGCTGAACGATTGAAGTACCTTTTAATTATTTCATCCAACACTACAGGATTGAGCGATACTTAAAGGACACACACTGCTTGGGTGGTTAAATGGTGGCTTTTGGTTTTGGCTAAGCTTTCGATATACATAGCGCCAGCTCACAATGGGCGGTGGCTGCTCATTTTGGGTTTGAAGTTTAACTACCGGAAGGCGAAGACACTGTCACAATGATTTTCCACTATTTGGTTGATTGTCACGTCCTATCAACCCCAAACATAGTTTCTGGTGAGAACTGAACCAAGAACCCCTTCCTCACTGCCCACGAATTACAACAACGAGACACACCCTGTCTCTTCAGCATTCCCACGGGTTTGGTCGCACTGTCCCCGAGAGATTTGTGCATCTTCCACTGCAAATGTTTCATTACAATCCATTTCGTCTGGGATTCATGAATATATTGTGTGACTTGAGACATTTCGATATCCAATGTTCTCTTACTCTATTCTCCTTCAATAAAGCTGCACAGCTACATAGCAAAATGCAACAATATTGAAAATCTAAATTATTCTGGCTGGAAAAGCTCCAGAGACTTATCTATAAAATAAAATATTATTAAGTGCAAAAGCTTCAGAAGCTTTGTGAATTTTCAAAGAAGATACGATGATTGCTTTTCATTGAAAATAATTCAGTTTATTTCAAAAAAATTTTGAAATAGAGAAAATTTTCAAAATTGAACGAACGAATTGAAGATAAATCTTGAAAAAGTTTCACACAATAAAAAAAACATAATCTCTTTAGCCTGATTCCCATATATAGAAAATTGACTCAAAGCTCATACATCACGAAGATAATATAAAGTGCAAAATCTTGTGGGATGGAAGTTAAGAAAAACTTTAAAATTATCTCTTCTCCTTCCGCCTGAGAGTTCTTTTGACATTATTTGAACTTCCAACCAGAGAAATTATGTTACATATTGAAGAAACAAAGTTCGGGATGAGGGAATGAAGCGACCACACTTAAAAGTGGGAGACACTGAATGGGAGTCCAGCATGGTGTTGGGAATCCTCTGTGCCAGGAGGACGACAAAAAAGGGAGTCAGCAGAAAATGAACTTGAGATTGCAAGTGTACTATTGAACTTTTACGTGTAATAAAAGTTTCTCATTTGGTGAAATTCACTTTTTTGTGGGGGTGTGTGTTGTATGGCCAAAGGGTGACGATGGGGGTTTGGCCAGAGAGGCGATGGGTACATGGGGTAAAAGAAAATTCACCAACCGCGAACTCCAACATAAACACTCAACTATTTAACGAAAAACTTTCCAAGGAAGACGCGCTCTTGGGGTGTACTTTTTAGCTTCAACCAAAAGAGCTTTGTTATAGCATCCATCCGGCACCACATTCACATGACGTCCAAAGAAATAAACTTTTCTTTTAATCCCTCACTCTTTCGGTGACTTCATGTGCAAAAAGTTTTTCACTTTGCGGCAATAAGTGAGTTGCCGAATCATTTTGACTTGCTCTTGACTCTTTTTCCTCGCATTTCGGTATGGGGGATTGAAATGCGAGAAATGGGACGGACTTTTTTTTACAATGAAAGTGGCTCCAACTAAATGGCAAAAGAGGTGAAAAGATGAGAGTGACAAGTGAAATGACTTGGGACTTTTTGAACGTTTTGTATACATATACAATTTTGGGGGAGGTGTGTTTTAAAACAATTTAAATTCCAAGTCAAACACACAAAGGGGAGAGACCAGAAACTTTTAAAAGCTTTCCGTCACTCTCACAATCATCATCCTGTCCCCACAGAATATGGGCTTTTGTGAATAACACCCTCGCGTGTGCAAAAGAATCTTTCTCTCAATGAGCGAGGAAAAAGGTGAATTTTGGCATTCATTAAAAAGTCGCCCATCTAGAGATGAGATAAAGCTCCTCTCTCACCCTTCCATGGGGAGCTTTTGGGAATGATTAAGAGGCAAAAGAGTGGGTTGCAGCAGTCAGTGTGTAAATTAATTAAAGGGGAAAGGTTGAGCAGTTATCTGCCAAATAGAAATTCTGATTTAAAGTTGGAACACTTTTTTGTCGGCGTATTTAATTACACTGTGAAAGTAATGTTAATTAATGTAATTAAACTTTCTCGCTATTTCAAACAACAGAAGAGAAAAAAAAAGAAATTCCACGGGGAGAAAAAGAGAGAGAATTTTATATTATTCCCGCGCGTTGTGGAGGAAGAAGCTTTCGTGCCAAAGAGGAATTTAAATGCCAACGTCAAAAGGAATATAAAGTTAAATTGTTCAATAAAAGTATCGAGTGGTATATGATCCTATGCTGGCATTCAGGACACGTTTAAGACGATTTTTATGCTATTGTACATTGAAAATCAATAAAGTCTGCAAGTATATACCACGCGGAATGGTAGAGAAACTTTGCAAACTCTTCCTCTTTTGCAGCTTCTCGACTTCCTCCGAAAATTCTTCTTTATTTTTTTTCTGATAAAGCATTCTACCAAAAATAAGATGGTATCAAAATCAACCCTGTATGTGTAAATTTTTCTTCAAGTGATATTTGTAGACTCAACAAATCAACATTTGTGCATGTCCAGTATTTTCCTCGCCATACAAACTGTTGAGAAATAATTCAGAATCGAAAAGCTCGCCATATGAGTGATGCCCTAAAGTTGCTTCACAGGATATTTATTCAATGAGATTTGATTTATGATTGGTAAATATGAACCTTCTCTTCACTTCAACAAGTTTTCACTTATGAGTACATACATATATCTGACATATCACTTCAACTCATCACCAAAGCTCGTATCTTTTCACTCAAAAAGGGGAGAATCATAAGTTTGTGGTACTTTATCTGCACACCATACAAATTGACAGACACATCCAACTCGTATAAAATTAATTTGCCAACGGAATAAATTCTTTAAATTTTTAAAGAAGTTTTAAACGGCTGAAAGACAAATATACAAAGCAAATTGTTCCAATTAGTAATCCAGAGCTTTGGAGATAATAAAATTTGGAGTGATTCTAAGAAAGGAGCTGCGTGCTCTTCATCTAATTAAGGGGTTTCAGCTTTCTTCTACTCACACAAAAAACCCACCAGAGAGCCCCATCTAAATTTATTATCGCCATCATTTTACAAAATTATAAATATCCTCTCGTTTTCCACAATTCCCTCCCGTTCATAGAACTTGATACGCATTTTGGCACGATACCCAAACCACCAATTATGGTGTGTATACACACTTCAAAGGGAAAGCGTGGAAAATTATATCGCCAATAAAATTAATTTTCAGTAAATAATGGTGTGAATTTGCCAGTGAATAAAAATCCATAAATCCAACACCGTCAACGCGCAATTTCGGCAGGAGATTGTCCTGGAATTTCGGGGGCAGGGGTGGGTGTTATTCAGAGGATTCTAATGGGTGGGGGAGGATATAATAGAGAAGTAGTATGAGGGTGTTTCACTGCAGATATTGAAATTAAATGCCTTACGGAGATAATGCCATACAGAGGAATTTTCTTTAGTGAATATAATCATAATGCAGCACATACCTATATAATATCTTGAATCAATTTCGAGATAGAGATAGACTTTTCGACTATTAAAGTGTTTCGTTTCAGTGGCAAATAGAGTGTATGAAGCCGGAGATGAGGTACTTCATCGGGTACAAAGGAGAGGAGCACACATACCCACCCGGAGAATGAAATAAAATCATCAAAGGAATTCATTATTTTATGTACTTGATTGTTATGTATATTTCAGCACATACGCGCCATGTACATCCGAAACCACCCATCATCGATAGCAATTCAAATAAATGTTATTCACAGTTCATTTGCCAAGTGCTTGCCGGCGGAGGATTCCTTTTCGGCACAGACAACTCACAGGAAAAGACTTTTGCACAGCACAGCATCTCGATACTCCTCCTCGTCGCGCAAGCATTTCCCATTTTCCCCATATATGTAGCTCTTCCTCTTCTGTCTCTCTCTCCACCTCCCGGAAAATTGCACTTGAACAGCAACACAAGGAAGATTGATTGAGTGCATTGATGTGAAAATTCTAGAGAAAATGAAAGTATCAACCGCATTGGGGAGACAAAATAAGGGGAAATGCCATTGAAATCTCTGCGACATTCCATATGTATGTATCATTGAACGATACTTTCCTCTTCCTTAGTCATCCATACATTCTTGGGTAATTGCTTTATGAGATTTTTGAAGAATTTCAGTGTATTACGAGCATTAAATTGAAATAACATAAAGATCACCCAGCTATAAAAGTTATAGGAATTTTCCAATTTAATTTATTTGTTGCATTTATGCTGTTTAATGTTGCAGATATTTGTTAAAAAATATTTATTGATTTCAAAAGCTCCATAACTTTGACAATAAAAGACTTGATGATTTTTCTATTAATTAAATTTGAAAAATATATAAAAGAAAGCTCACATGTACATATTTTACATTGTTAGCTTTTTTTAATGAACTTGACTGTCTTGTTAAATGTTATTGACGGTGACACATAAACTATTGTCAGACGGAGTGACTATAAATTAATTTTATGCATTTCCTACCATATCGGACCTCGGGACATTTTGACAAGATTCAAATGAAAAAGCTCGGACGTCGTTGATATATACATATATTGGTGAGGAATGGGATAGGGAATAAACGAGAAAGAAAATTGGATTTCCATCGATAAACTCTGTCCCAATATTTCATCTAAATTGAAGAATATTGTGTCAGTATTTCAGTGTAGTGCAAAATGAAAATCTCAGGTGGGTACAAAATGGGTGGAGAAAGTTTGAAATTCCCATTCTTTATTGTGTCAATTCGGAGGCGATGCACATTCACAAACCAACCCCCCACCCCTTTCCACATATACCGAGAAGCTCGCGGGAGAAATACTCTCGAAAACTCAATGAAGGAGTATGCTGAAATGCATAAGTTAGTGGATGTTCAGCATAAGAAAAACTACCACTCGAATGCACACTCCTTTTGTCAATCTTTTTCTCCTTCTTGTATAGGTACATATTCTTACGTTTTATGTGTGTGGAAAAGTTACAAAGTGAGAGAGAATTTCGTTTTATAGAACTTTTCTAAATAAATTCGAATGCATTCTCTATCGTAGAGGTACCTACTCTTTTACATTTTATGTAAACCATATACTTCGCAGTATAATGTCTTGTTGGAGGATGTGCCTGTGGGAGTTTTTTTTGTGGGAAAAATGTCATTGATGCAAAATAAATTTCATTCATATCCCAGCACACCTTCAGCAGCCACCACGCGGTCCGTGGCGGTCATGGGTGGCCCCTGTGGCGCCACCAGACAGCCACCACACGGTCAGGTGACATACAAATGGGGAATAAATCGTGACCGGTCACTGTGACGTCCCCTCTGTGGATGGCTCGTGGCTACGGCGCAAGCATCCAGAAAAATTTCCCACAAAAATATCCCAAAAATATTCTTTCAAAATATATTTCTACAACATACATAGAGGGCATGGCGATGGTATATTCCCTCATGAAATATACAATAATATGTCAAAGAATTATCATAACTTTGTAATCAGATTTTCGGGGTATCAACCATTCAGAAATAAATGCGATATCCACTTTACGTCTTGAAATTTAATGAATAATCTCAAAATGCGGGTCCTAAATGTAATTTTATTAATTAAATGAATTAAAATTGATGATTTTTGGGGTAAAATAATAAAATTGCAAAAAATTGATCAAAACCTAAACTAAACCCTTTTTGAAGGGTCCTGACATTGTTTTATGCCAATAAATGTCCAGGATTATAAAGAAAATGAGATTATTTGTAATGATATTTTTCCACGTGCTTCATATGGGCTAAATAGGGAACCATTGCAAACATTATTCTCGTAGGCTTACGTAAAATAGATAGCTATTGCAAAGACTAAAAACTGAAAATACGCTGTTTTCGAGACTTTAAATAATATGAATTTCCTGCAAACAAAATGAATTCATATATTTTACTGTGCGTCTGGAAAGTTTAAGAGTTTTTTTGCAAAACATTTGGGTATTTCCAATATTAACATATGCATTGATGCCCAAGTGCTGCTCGAATTGCTACCTGGAGCATTATCTTTTAGTTTTCCTTACTAAGCCTTTCGGCAGTACAATACCATAAAAAACCCATTTATTACCTGCAATTGTCTCAACTAAAGGAAAATACTTACAGTAATATTTGTGTCAAAATTTTTACCTAAATTCATACCTAAGATTAAGATTGAAAATTCTGTTTAACGTGATATTTAGCAGGTGCGGTAAAACATTATTTTCTCTCTTGAACGTACTCAAATATCGATATAGTGGTTTATATTTTTTAAAAATAATTTATTTTCTGACAAAAAAATGAATAACTATGATTTTTGGTTTGAACGATCACAAAAAATATAATTAGTAATTAGTGAGAGCATTGATAAAATGGAATTAAAAACGCGAAAAATTTAATAAAGTATCTTCGGATAATTTTTAATTATTTAAATTAATGTAAAAGCATATTTTTATTCAAAAATATAAAAATATTTTATTTCTAATATTTTTATTTTAAACTCATTTGGCATTGATCTCCCGGAGAATCATTGATCTTGTGAGTGAGAAGCATCGCTGTGACGTCATGCACTTCTTAGGATCGCTGTGGCCGTGTGGTGACCGCGTAGTGGCCGTCCACGTGGGTCGCGCACCGCTTGCGGATATATATTTCTTTCACTTTTCTATCCTTGTCTCCCTAATGCGTTTTGGGTCTGTCACCAAGTAATCTTCTCTAATGTGTAAGAAGAGCATAGGAATATGACGTTTACGTGCTTCTCTTTCACACAGAATTATCTCAACATAACTAGCGCCGCGGTGGTGGCTCAAAAAATTATTTTGGGAAATTTCCCAAAGTAGGAGCCACAGGGCGGCCACGAACCAAAAAAAAGGGGACCCCCTGTGACTATACATTTGTGGCTGATTAAAAAAAAATTTTTTTCTTTATATTTTAGATAAAATGATATTTATCAGTTGTTATCAACATACTAAAGATGCCCAGATATTTTATTTTCAAGAAAAAGCTAAAAAACTGCTAATATTCCACATAAATTGTAAACGTATCGTCCCCGCTGTGGCTGCTCTGGGACCCTCTCGTGGCCGTTTTTACAAAAATGTTTAATTCTCTTAAAATTCTATACTTTTCCGATTGATATCGATTTTTAAGTAATCTCTATTTGAAATTATAAAGTTTCTGTTACATTAAATTGGTGTTAAATACGTGAAATACGATTTTCAAGATTCATTGAATTCTGCATGGTCACAATTTGCAACCATTCGTGGGTCCCCTGTGGCCGCCAATTTCGGTCACGGCAAAAACTGAAAGAGCCACGAATTGGGACTGTCTGGTGGCGCTACTGTGGATCCCCGTAGCAGCCACAGGAGCCACAGCCACAAGAGGCTAGCTGGGATGCATTTCACAGGAGAAAAGTGACAAAGCAGGAAATGCATAAGCGATTGAGAAGAAAAGTCCTTAACTTAGCTTCTTATTTTACGTATCAGGTGTATGAATTCATTTGACTGTTACACATTTAACTTGAATTTATTTTTTTTAGAATTCTTTCTTTTTTCTTCCTAAAACACAAAGAAAGAGATTCAATAAAATATTTATGCAAAACTAGAAAATGTTTGATACAGTTTTTCACGATATTTCCTTTATCCAAAGGAAAGCATCTTTGGGGTGTTTGAAAGCGTTTGAAGAAATGAAAAGTGATATGAGGTTTATAAAATTGCTTTTCGAAGCTCACTCAAAGCAGCAAAAGTTTCCATTGAGAAGCTTTGGGGGTGGAAGATTGGACTATGTATACCCTTCACAGAAAATCTTCGATGAACGGAAAAAGTTAAAATAGTTGCAAAAGTGTAACGTTAAAGTCTCTCTCGGGGGGAAAACATGGATAAGAGGAAACATTCAGACAGCTACAGGGGGTGTATTGAGATTAAACGAAAAAGTTGCCCCTTCATACATACATACATACTATATAAAATGGATTCCAAATGTTTAAGCACTCAAAATCACCACCAACAATCATACAAGAAAGCCACAAGTTCACGTTTCTTCACCCTCCTTTGGCAAAGGAACATTTTCTGTACAAATTCAGAAACAAGAGCGATCTTTCGTGCAACCATTGAAAGTTCAAGCTCCTCCATGAGCTGCCTTGAGGGATAAGCGGTGGTTAATGTAAAATTTTACTTTTTGGTTCTTTTGAAGGAGTTCCCAAATAACTTCCTCCGCCGCCGTGCTATTCAATGTTTCATTCTTCTCCGCAGCCACAAAACCCGAAGCTCTCGATGTTTGGGTATGACAAAAGGGGCATAATTGCCATATTTAAGTGTGGTGGCTTGAGACATGATGAGTATGCGGTGCGGGAGAACTTTCAAAGAGCTTTTCCACACGTCTTTTGTTGTGCGGTTGGATTTTGTCAAAAAGCTCGAAATTCGTCATCCACCCCCAGAGACTTCTCTCCTTTTCATACAGGGCGTATTTAAATAATTTTCACTGTGAGATTCCAGAGAAATCCCCACTTTTTCCTCCTTCAGAATAGCTCTCAACATCTCCGTGTGTGCGCCATCATTTGGGTGCAAAAAAGAGAAAATGAAGGATAGGAGAGAATTTTTCACCGGAAAGTCCTGTTGAGCGGTCTTTGCCCCCACATACTTCTACTCTCTTTTTTTCCCACAACATCCCTCAAGTATGTGAACATATACGCCGAGGTGAATGAACTAACGAAAAATCTCTATTCCACTATGTAGCTACATATACTCAAGGTGAACTATTGTATAGGAAACTTCATTAAAACATTCGCCGCGTCTTAACACCTTTCCCAGACATACCTATACCGTACATACCTCTATATAGGGGTTCTGTGAGGTGAGAAAAAGGGAAGTAAATTCATGATTTTCTGACATACAAACTTTTCCACTAAATTATCATTTCCCCACAGCTTTTCAGACGCTATAAAATGCACTCGGCGGAACCATTCAATTAGTAAAGAAATTTTATGACGTTGTGACAATTTAAAGAGCTCCATACAATAACGGTTCACTTGTACAATTATGTATTTAAATTTTATTCTGCAAAATTTAATTATCTACTTAAAAATTATATATTTTTAAACTATAAAATGAAGCAAGATCACGTGAAAGCTCGAATGATAATAAATTAATGTATAATTGTTCTTCAGTAAATTAAAAGGTCTTCTATAAATAATCTTAAAATTTGATAAATAAATTAATCTTATTTATACATATAAATATACATATATAAAACGTAATATGAGCATTTTTTATTATTCAAAAAATGTTCCAAAAAGATTTTTAATATTTTTTTGATGAGTTATATCTCAAGCATGACAGCTTCAAATTGAGCTTCCAAAGCTCCACTCATATTTTTTGGAGCATACTCCATGCTGCAAAAAAATCTCATATTTTCAACCGCCTGCAGAAAAATCGTGAGAGAAAACATTAATTTTCGTGCTATTATCTTTTGGTTTTGTGAGCTTTGGCAGTTTAACAAAATACTCCTGAATTTCTTTCACATTTGTTGCATTTCTCGTGGAAAATTCCTCCATGTCGGGATCATCGTGTGCATCAAAGGCCGCCTTCTCCATTTGCTCCCGACCCGAACCCGCGGTCATCACCATTACTGTGGGATTCATGGCATCCATGTGCTCCTTCAGGCAACTCTGCAGGAGGTTGAGAAAGAAGAGGAATGCCAGCAACGTCAGGGCCGACAGTGCTCCACTCCCTTTGCCGCTTTTCCTACCCGATGAGTGGTGTGGGCTGGATTCCCAGTAGATGGGACCACCGCTTGTCCTGGAATTTATGGCCAAAGAGGAAAAATGCTGAAAATTTAGCACACTTCCCTTCGAAGCGAGAGTGACAGTCAAATGCAATATCCTGACCCCTCTTACCCGTACGAATAGCTGTCGTCATAGCCACCATGACCCAGTTTGAGGCCATATCCGTGCCCATGCTGATGGGGACCATACCTGGACGGAATAAGCATTTGGAGTGGAAGGGTGGGGTGAGTCTCTAAGTGATTTTCAATACGAGCCAATTATAGAGTGATTGATGACATTCGAGTTATATAGACAAATATATTAGATTGTATATAGCGATGTACTGACACGAGGGGCTCCAGAGGTGTGTCAGGGGCCTCATTATGAATTTCCCAAGGGGGCCATATGTGTGGAAAGTTAATGAAATTTTCATTATATAGATAAATAGCAAAATTCTGACTGACATTGAACAGTTAAATTGGGAATTGATTTTTAAATTATATAATTTTGGGATGAAAAATCTATGAAGCTTTTTTAGGATTCTCATACCTACTGAATTTTTAAATTCATAAAATGATCATATTTAAGATAATAAGACTGAGTCACTTTTCCATTTCATTCAGTGCCTGATGAAGGGGGTAATCAAGTAACAAGGAAAATTGATGCACCTTTATTAAATTCAAACAGATTTTGTTGGTTGAATGGAAAACAGGCACAGAGTTTTTTTTTTTTTTAATCCTTCCTATAAAAAAATTACAATTTCCCAAAGTTTTTCCTCCATAGACGGTGTGAATTGTATGAAAATTTGCAAAGCATACATGCCATGGACGCCAGGATGATAGAGAGCTCCACCTGAGTAATCATGATTGGGGGCGTGGTGCGTGTGGACGGGGGCGAAGGATGAATGCCACGATGGTGGATGATGCGGAAAGAATTGATGAGGGGAATGATGGTGATAATGGGTCCGGAAGAAGCGATCAATTGGACCCAAATTGCCATTCACCGTTGTCAGCGCCGTGTCATTCCCATCCGCACTCCCGCTGAACAATTTTGAAAATGTCATCTCCGTATCTATACCACACACCACTTGAAAATTCACAATTTCACACACGTGAACATCACTTGTGACTCCAAAGACTTTCGGGACGGCAAGTGCAAGATGTGTCACATCTTCTTTGGCATTTTATACTCACTCCCCCACCCCCACAGCATTGAATGAATGTGGAGCGAGTCCCGCTCGGGTGTGTGGCATAAACTGTTGATGGAAATGATAGTGATGCTCCCCATTACTGGAGCATGAAATTGTCGGAGATTTAATCCAAAACTGTCGGGCACATTACTCATTAAGCCATGTGGAGTGTGCGGAAAAGAGTGAATCAAATTTTCATTGAAATTATCAAATTTGTGCGACTGCACTTCTAGGGCGGGCGCATAACTTTAATTGCAAACGATTGTGTGTACATTGCAGTGTCTCATTGTCATCCTATAGTTGTTGTCTGTTGATGATGCCGCGTGGTCCAGGAGCACCACTGCGCTGTGATAAATCAAACGGCTTTGCAGGATTGAATGCTTAATGATCCTCCCCCTCAAAAAAAAATCTCTATTTGAGCGAAAATTCAAATTGATAACATTTTATGCTATATATAGGTGGAGCTTTTACAGAGCTTTAGGAAAAGATCCTATTTAATTTTAGAGCTTTTTTGAATATTTTTCAAATACACTGAATATTCTTTATTAACGGATAAAAACGTTCTTAATAATGACAAAAATCAAGGAAAAAATTGGGCTTCTAATTAAGCATATATGAAAATTCTACATAGAATTTTATTATTTAATTCGCCGCTCAAAATTCTCTGGCACAACTGACTAATTCCATCGCTGAAGAGTTTACACATAGCAATGTTGGCAAAAAGAGGAGATAGTGGGAAAATGCAGTGTCGAAAAGGGCAGCAAAAAGCCATGGTAGAGTCACATAGAGGCAACCGCTTTTGCCATCATCATCAGCGAAATGGACCACTCCTGCCATTAAAATAATTTGTCTAGTGTGGCACAAATTACATAAATTTGTGTGTGTGGCATGTGGAATTTTTGAAAAGTGTCCAAACGTCATCCACAATAAAATTTCAATCAGTAATGCGGTTTCCATTTCCACCCCCAACACTCTATGCCCCCGTGTATACCCACTTGACCGTCATCCATCATCTGACCATATTCGTGCATCCGATCTAACAGCATATGCAGTTGAATTATTCTCACCACTTCTCTCACACCTTCGACAGGGTGAGGTGGGAGCCAGAAAGGGTTTTAGGGGCTCTGGAAGAGAAATACTTAAAGACCCTTAAAGTTCTTTATTTGTTTTCCTATAATTATTATTCTTTCTTTTTAGAATAAAGAGCTTTTTTTTTTGAAACCTTTTTAGAGAGACTTTAAAGAAATTAATTAGCCTAGCATTACAGCCAAAAATCAGATCAGAATTTTCATAATCGTTCTGTTCTTTAATTCTAAAATGGAAAGACGAAAAGCTTCAATATATAAGTAAAACAGAGAAAAAGAAAATAATTCTAATAGCCTTGAGGTCTTGATTAAGACAAAATGTCACACATCTTATTTTAAAGGTGAACTTCTTTCAATGTCAATGTCATTTTAATGCTATTTAAAGAATAATTCAACTTCTTCTCTAAATTGGTTTAATCTCTCACCACACCGCCACTAGCGCAACTCGCGAGAAAAAGAATAATTGAAACCGGATTTTTCAGACTAAATATTCTTTAAGATTAATTAAGCAAATTAAATTTAATTTCAAACGTTTTTCTACGTACACTGATAGAAATAGTATGATTAATTTAAAAAAAAAATATTCTTAAAAAAATTTTTTCAACAAAACTTAGACCTATAAAAAGCTTCTAGCTGGGAGCCGTAGGAAAAAGTGATTGCCTCACAGCTGCCCAACTATGTTAGCTTTTGAGTGCGTTTGAGATTTCACCTGGCGCCTCCACTTGCAGTGGCACCCAACTTTGCCAAACAATACTATTTATGTATACATACATATGTATTGTACAGGAACATAGAGCTTTCAGTGTGAGTGTGTGAATTACAAATTTCATAATCATTTCTCACCATATGAGTGATTAAAGTGGCTCGAAATTGACGTGAAGAGCTCCATATAATTTTACTAATTGGACTTGTCTCGCAATACATGGAGAGTTGGTGTTACACTCCATCCATGGGTGCCATATCCACAATTATTTTCCTCATACTTCAATTTAATTTCCATCACGTGGACACCATCCATTTGCAGTGTGTGTAGGTGTAGGACTTTTTGCACAATGAACTTATATGTGCTATATATGTATATAACTTGTGTGCGCCCATGCTCTGTCTCCCAAAAATATGGATGGTTGATTGGAAGGGCCGCATGGGAGACCGATTTTTCATTCATTTTGCCGAAAATTTTAATTAAATTATGAATTTTCCACCAATTAAAGGGAAGTTGAGCGGAAATTTTCTCAATTTTAATTAATTGCCAAATAGAATGATTTATTGTTGTTATTTCGCACCACCAACTCTCGCACAAAATACACAACTCACCGAGTTCGGTGCATGCGGCAAAATGTAAATTGAATTGATGGTGATTTTGTGAGAGAGAGAAAATTTGTGCCAGAATAAAAGTCTCGGTCTATGCTGTAAATATGATGTGCCGGGGAGGTAAAGGCGATCTCTCCGCCAGAAACTTTGCAATAATTTTGGTTGAAAAGTTTAGCATGGTGTAGTTGCATGATTTCAACGGCAAAACATTTCCATTTGGACAGCTTTTCTGCACAGGATTATATAATCAATTTTAATGGCATATTTAATCAACATTTTGGGTGCTTTCAATTTATTAAAATACTGCGATTTATTTTGATAAAAGGAACTATCCGATTATGCGATACATAAATTTCAATAAATAAATTCACACACATACACCCCACCACAAACATATTGCAAAGCGTGGGGCTAATTCAGGCAAATTACATGCATTAATTAGCACAAAAGGTGCGTACTTATTATGCATTACACCATTTAGTTGATGTTTATGGAGGAACAGCAATATTCCTCCAATTAGTTAACACGCTGTTCAAACGTTCAAAGCTATTAATATCAGGATATTTTATGCATGTTTTGTGACAACAAATATGGGTTTACAAAATTTATTTTAATTTCCCTAATTTTCACACAGACTGCAAAATGAAGAGAGAAAGATCTTTAAATTTATGTAAAACAGACGGTTTTTAGCAGTGTATTCTCTCGCAAATTCTCTCAAATACCGCCTTCGCGCTCTTTCATTTCAAATTCGCCGACTCACCTTGATCTCGGTGACCTTCTCCCGGGCCGCGATCTCTAGACAGAAATTATCAATAAGATCAATTTGGTGCCAGTTTGCTGGAGATCATCATGGTGAACGTACGTATTTTTCTCCTCTTCTGTGCTTTTGGCACCTCCCTGGCCATTAGATCCTTCTGGAGAGGAAGGAACTTTGATGAATTCCACGGTGATGTCCTCACCCTTCCACCGGGAAGAGTTAACGATCAGTGGTTCGATCAGCAAGTTGATCCATACGCTCCCACAGACAACAAGATTTTTCACCAAGTAAGGAAAATCCCCCAAAAGTCTTAAAAGCTCCTTTCTAATTTTTTTTGTTTCCTTTTCAGAGATACTACGTAAATTCGGATTATTTCAAATCAAAGGATGGCCCAATATTTCTTCTTATTGGCAGAGAAGGTATAATTTGTTAAATTTTGCAAATTAATTTCAATCCAATTGCACTAATTGACCTGCAATTGATCCGAATTAATTGCGTCTAATTGCACAGTGTTGTGATGAAAATATTGCGATGTGGTCATTAGTTTATCTATTATTGTGATTAGTTAATTGGATTAATTTAGAAATGATCTGGGAATTTAACCTAATAATTTATAATTATTTTCTATTTAAATTTGTTTTAATTCTTTAATTATGGAAGAAGGTTTTTACGAATTTATAAGACTTTTCGGGTAAATTTTCATACCTTTTTGCAGGTCCTGCCTCACCGAGATGGATGGTAGAGGGTGCCTGGATAAAATATGCTCAAGAATTCGGTGCTCTCTGCATTCAACTTGAACACCGATTCTACGGTCAGAGTCAACCAACACCGAGTACAACGACGGAGGATTTCCCATTTTTCTCTTCAGAAATAGCCCTCACAGATGTAGCCCTTTTCATCACGGCCATGAATGAGAAATTCAATTTAACAGACAAAAATGATTGGATTGTCTTCGGTGGTGGCTACTCTGGTGCCTTAGCAGCGTGGATGCGCGTAAAGTTCCCCCATCTTGTTCACGGTGCTGTGAGTTCCAGTGCCCCAATTTTGGGGAAATTGGATTTCCAGGAGTACTACACGACTGTTGCAGATGCAACCCTTGACTGTCGTATGAGCATTCAAGAAGCCTTCTTGGCGATTGTTGAGCAACTTGACAGTGAATCAGGGAAGAAATCTCTCGTTGAGCAATTGCAACTGTGTGATCCTCTGGATGATGTCACAGAATTGGACAAGTCGAATTTATTTGAAAATCTCGTGAGTATCTTTGGAAGTGTTGTGCAGAATAATGGTTTGCCTTTCGCCAAGCACGGCATCAAGGAAATATGCAGTATAATGAATGACGAAGCCAAGGGAGCACCTCTGAATAGACTAGCTGCTCTCAATAAAATCTTCCTGGAAGATGATGGACAATCCTGCTTGGACTACAAGTACGACAAAATGATCAAGGAGCTCAAAGAAACATCTTGGGAAGCTCAAACAGCTCGTGATGGAAGTAAGATTCCTGAAATAATTTTTTAAGCCAAGAATTTTGATCTGAATCTTTAATTTTTGCAGCTCGCCAATGGCTCTTCCAGCTCTGCAAGGAATTTGGCTTCTTTCAGACATCCGAAAATGCATCATTCGTCTTCAGCAATTATCTCAGTACTGAGAATTACTTGAAGCAGTGCTCTGATGTCTTCGGAGAGCAATTCAATCGTGCCAGTCTTGAGAAATCTATATACAACAACAATGTTATCTATGGAGGACTCAATATAAAGGCAACAAATGTAATTTACACCCACGGAAGCCTCGATCCTTGGCATAGTCTTGGACTGACAGAAACGAATGATGATGGTGTTCGTGCAATCTTTATTCGTGGTACAGCTCACTGTGCTGATATGTACGAACCACGTGAAGATGATCTGCCTGAACTTAAGACAGCCCGCTCAGAAATTCGCAAATTCATTGCGGATCTTCTCAAATAAAGAAACAAACAACTAATAAAATATTATATACACCTGCTGATATTTTTGCACCGAAACTAAAGGCAAAAATGTTGCCTTTTGCATTACACAAAGAAATTGCAAGAATTTTGAAATAAAACATTGCGCAAGAAATGAAGTTCTTGTTCGGAATTCATGATGAAACTTACAGAGAAACTTCCTTCCCGGTATTTAATTTATTTTTAACCACGATGTTAGACATTCCCAGTGATAACGAAACGCAATCCGCACAAACTTCCCTAAGGGCATTATTGTCTCACAAGAATAAGACATCCCGCACTTGGTACATAAGGAAAAGTTTCCACCAGCAGTGACCTTTTAAATGTTATATATCTCATACAGAGTGGAAGTTGCAAAGATGATAAAAGTTCCATGTGGTGGGGAAATTAAATAAATGATTTGATGCTCTTCCAAAATGACAAATTATACTTCAGATCACCAAATAGTCGTGATTTTGAGTGACAGAAAGTAAATTTGCTGTACGTTTCCATTGAGAATCCGAAATGCCTCTCGAAAGAACAACTCAATCACACAGAGATAATGATCGGATTCTTTAGAGGAGCGAAAAAAAGGAAGAAAAAGTCATTCTTCACTTTCAAGGAATTCTTCGTTTTGTCAGTTGATTTGGTATGGTAATTGAAGTTAAATTATTATCTTTTTTTTTTATTTTATACTTCTTACTTCATGGAAATTCTTTAAAAATTAAATTTCTATTAATGATCGAACAGATCCTCTTGCTGGAGACAAACAGAGTTGCTGAAATCTAAATTGTATCAACGGAACCCATTAGATGTGTCACGAAATACCCAAAATACGCATCGAGACGCAACATTCCGCCCATGTAACATATGACGTGTAGAAATTCATTTTTCTTATTCATTTCACACTGTCCAATAATAATTGGGTAGTTCCATTACAAAATCCACCCTCAGCTACCCAATGCCCACCCACCCCAAACCAGACAATTCTCATCTTGTCTCTCTTTCTCTCATTTACGCCACACATGATCGATGCTGGTGGAAGAGCCAACACATAAATCACACGCCCGAATATTATAAATAATGCATTTTATGTAACAACGCGATTTCCTGTATATATCGTTCAATGAACACACATGTAGATAAAAATGAACCGTGAACTTGATTGGGTTTCACCTGGATAAATCAATACGGGTGCCCATATTGCTAATGAGTTTCCAGAAAAGCAAATAATCATTTAAAATTAACTGAAATTTACATCTCAATGTTTAATTTATACTGTATGTTCACGAAAGCTCTATATATTTCTGGGTCGTTAACTGTGTCGATGTCGATAATAATATGAAGAGAAATTTTAAAAATTCTTATTGTCAAACTATTCATAAATCGGAGGAAATATCGCTGCCTGCCCTTTTCTCTCTCAGGGCAACTAAAATATATGTGACAATGGAGGCGCCTGGTTATTCTCTAAAAAAAAAAACAAAGTACATAAATGAAATTGACACGATTTTCTATTTTAGTCGTAATAAAATCATTTTAAAATAAATATTGAAATAATTAAATATATTTCAAATAAACAATCAATAATATTCAATAAATACATAAATAGATAATTGTAAAAATTTCAGCAAATGTGATGAAAAGAAACAATTGAAATTAATAGCATAACTTCAATGCAAAAATTAAGTTACTTTGCAAATTTATTTGTATACTCATTATGTATGTAAACAAAATATTGATTTTTTTAGGTGCATAAATAAATGCAAAATCGTGTTATGTAATAAAACACTCCCTCGTTTATTCGAAATTCGAGATTTTTTTGGTCGATTTTTGTTGTAAAAAAACCACAGAAACACCCTTGCTCGTGGCAAATGATTGAGTTGAAAAAAAGCCATCGATTCGGTGATAAAATCATGCATTGTGTGTGTTTTTATGGTGATGTGAAGCATTAAATTTTCATAATTATTTTTTGCAAAAGCGCGACAATATGCTGGGTAATATATATTGCAAAAGTTCCTCCCCTTATGTCTGCTGTACACGGTGCACTCAAAAATGCATTTAATTCTGAATATGGAATGAGTATATCCGGGGGTGTTTGGTTGAAAAGTGAGGTGAATTACATCGTAAATTGGAGGCAACTTTCTGTCCATCACAAAATGAACGTTGTACAACAAACTCCCTGTGAAGAACCCACAGTGGCCGCAAGCAGAAGCTCCTTACTTATTTATTGTGCATCATATATACATTACATTTCACAGGAAGACAACGGGAGCCACACGATGGGGTGTGGGATGGAGTGAGATGGGGGTGAGTTATACTCGTTGTGGAAACTTTGATGAAGCTCAAGCGAATGTGGGGGATGATGGTGGGTCTTCTTCTCTAATTTCCGGTCTCGACTGGGTAATTATGAAATCACAAGTCCATTCTCTCCAGGCATTTTGAATGATCCTCTCGACACTAGCTCACTGACTTGTGCCACGGGCTGGTGGTGGTGTGAGGAAATTAATTGGATTTTTTTCACCCAGCAAACTGACGAAAATTGAGCAAACATGAGGGCCAAATTGTGCACCATGCTTCGCCTCACCCATCCTGCCATTATCTTGGGCGCACAACTTCTTGAAGTGAAAGAGAGAAGGAGCGGAAGGTGTCTGCCTTCACAGAGACTGCCTGCAATTTCCACTCAAACTGCGCAAGCATACTTACTCTCCATGACTCGCTGGATCTGCTGTGGATTTGTGAGACTGCCAGCCCATATAAATATAACGTGATCACTTGATGAGGTTCAAACAACAGCAATTTATTTTGCATGTACACAATCCACTATCCAATGCAGAAATGTTTACCACTGGCACATACGGGGGCTGCATTAAATTTCAGCAGATGTCAGATTTTCCAGTTTAACGAACAATTAAAAATTGAAAAGGGGCTTCTCGGGCAGCCACTCCATTTCGGGCCTACCCCGCCCTGCCTCGTACTCCGACCAAATTGCAACACACACCCCATCCACACTTCATTTGTGTGCATTATTTGTAGCATCTGCATATGAAAATATGTGCACAGAGCCCCTCTGTTTATTGCCCGGGTCTCTGATTGCAAAACCATTCGCAGGATATCCCACAGAATATGTTTAATGCACTACATTTATGTATGTGCTATATAGGTACTGAACAAATACCAATTTCAACCCTAATATTTATACATTGCCACCAGCGAAAAAAATTAGGGGATATCGCTTTTGGGAATTCCTCCACTGAAATGAACAAATTACCCGCTCCTCTTTCTCTCTTTTTTTATCAAGCCAAATAACCTGCAATATTTTTCCAATGTGTGTATTTTTTTTAAATGGAAAAGTTTATTTAGACCCTCTTTTGGGGGAGGGATATGCTTGATTTTTGTTTGATGTTTAATTGGTGTTTTTAATTTATTCATTTGATTTTCGGTAACCTCCTAAATCGCACGTGATGTTGATGAAATTTGTTGTAAAACTCCCAATTTGAATGTTACCAATTTATCATACCAAAAGGGTTGTGTGTTGTGTTTAAATATACATAATTTAACTAAAGGGGTAAATCATTCGTGAAAACCTATTGCTTTCCTACGTAAGTGAGAATTTTTTTTTGAATTGATGAAAGAATAACAATAAAATGAATGTTTGAAATTCTTTAATAAAATTTTATAATTTGCTTTTTTAAGAAATTGTTTTTGAAAGACAAAATGTTTTCTTTTTATGTTAGTACGTTACGAAAATCTTTAGAATCATAAACCATTTTGCTATTTAAAAAAATTCTAATGATCATCTAAAACGGCTTTTTACAAATAATTTCAGAAATTTCTAGAAGCTAAAATTTTGTTACGCATATTTCTTAGGATTGTTTTGTGATTCCTAAACTCGGTTTCATAAATGGTTAGCATTAGAATCTGATTTTAGATCGTGTAAAAAACATTGAAAGCTTTCGATTGGAATTTTCACTTGAGAAAATCATGAAAATAGCGTAACACCCACACTATAGTTATCCCCATTTCACCCAACAAAATGCAATTTGACCGTGAAATATAAAAGGAACTCTCCGTGGAATTTACTGCGGTCGTAGTTAATGGAGGCGCCTGGTCAAATGGCATATCCCTGTAGAATTTTTTCTCCATGTTGTACACATTTTTCAATTACCACGTTCAACACGGTGTGGCATCATGTAAGCTTCCCACACACATATAGTAGGTAGTTCCGCACCACCCCCACAAAAACCCCTTTGGCGGCATGAAGAAGGTGTATCGCCGACAACTACCTCCGTTCAAAATGATTTATTTCGTACAGACACCCCTAACCCTCGCGCGATTTCAACCACCCCATCTGCAAAATATCCACCATTCTAGCTAACAGAAGCAGAGTCCCTGTACGGACTACATGTCCTGCAGTCCTTCGGTGGACGCGCTTATTGGGCCACAGGAAAAAGAAACACAATGCAATACGATCGTAACATGGGGAACATACATCCCACGGAGTCTTATCTGTAATTTTCACGCGAAGTGAAACGGAAAAATAATGCTCCGGGCTGGTTCTTTTGCCATTTGGAAAAATTCTTGGTGAAATGCTATTATTTTTTCGCACGACACGATGCAACACAACATTTTCCCGCACTCACTCCACATGTTACGATTGTTTATGACTTTTATCTTACTTTTTTCTCCACCGCAAGGTTTATGGTAAGAAATTTATTATATCTCTTATTCATACAAAATTCTTTTTATTACATTTATGCTCCTTTCTCTTGGTGCAGTGTCCCGTAAAACATTTGTTGTTTTTTCCTGTAAATATATACATTTGATCATGTCAGCCAGCTATATATAATTTCAGCAAAAATATTAAGGGACGTGGGATTTATCACGGGTGGGTACAAAACGGTGATTTCAATTGCTGCGCGGATTAAAATGTTATTTCCGTTTTCATGAATTTCTAATCATAAAAAAAAAATAAATCAAAAATTATTTATAAACCACAGCTGAATGATAAATAACTTTAAAAAAAATACATTTTGCCATTCAGTCATTAAGCTCGTTAAAGTTCACTCCATTTCCGTTACCGCATTTGAAAAAAAAAGCCGAACTCCATATGACTTCATCAGCTTTGTAGTTACATTTTCCGCCAGGTAAAATGAAAAAAAAAGGTTAGTGGAGCTTTTGAAAGTTGCAAAAATAGACACAATTAAAAGTTTCCTTCGCACTAGCTTTCAATAAGGTGGTGCTGACTACATTTGTTTTTTTTTCGTAGTCTGCACGGGGCAGTTAAAATAAATTGCAGAACCAGACAGAATTTGCAATGAAGCAAATTGTGCGACATTATGTGGCTTTGTCGCAGGAGTATTCTCCTCTCCTACATCTTTTTATTTCGCTCTGCAATTTGAGAAAAAAAAGAGGCGGGATGGTGAAAGTTGCACGGGACAATAAGAGCTAGATAGGGTGGGTGAGAGCTTTGGTGGAGTGAGAAACTTGAGACACGTCCATGAGAGAAGGGAGGAAAAAAAGCCTCTGGCAAAGAGACTGATTTTCTATTGTTGTCAAGGGTGAACTTTTCCATCATTACGTGTCAGTAAAAGTGACGATGGCGGGGCGAAGGTCACCACCCTGGAGGGTCAATGTCGTCAATTGCAAGGAACTTTCCCCCCACTCATTCACTCTTTTTTTCCCATGGGATCTCCCAGCGTATAGTACAATCACATTCAATAAAAATCTGTATGGTGCGAAAAAATGCTGACACCCACAAGTGAGTTTGAGATTATTGATTGAGCACACAATTTATTATTTTTCTCTTCGCAAAGATACCTCCGAAGAGATTTTTCCTCCAACTCATGGCACTAATGGTGATGAAAAGAGCACAATATGGTCAGCGATATGGGTGTATGATGTGTTTCACCATCCAATTCGTGATTTATTTTTTTATGAAATGCCGAAAGGATGGAATTACGTGAAAGAGAGAAAATCTCCAACAACGTAAATCCTCGGAGGACTTGCACCCAATCGTACTATCTTCACGGGTAAAAGATATATCTGATCAAAGCTATACAACTTAAGTACACAGGAGGGTATCTAAAATCCTTCAAAAGTTCACTGTATAAGAAGTAAATCACGGTGCTGAAAAGAGCTTTGTTTTGTGCAATGAATTTTCTCGCTGAAAGAAACTATTTATTCAGCGATAAAATATTCAGGAGTTATGTTGCTCCTTTTCATGTATAGATATATGTACCTTTTTAAGAAATTCTTAAAGGTAACAAAGTTACTTATAGATTTTTTGTAAATAATTTCTCAAAATTGATAGAGAAAATTTTATTCTTAAATAATTTCCTAGAGCTTTTTTTCTAGATTAATTTCTGCAGAAAAAAATCTTTTCTAAAATAATTTTTTAGAATTTTTAGAAAATATTTTTTAGAATAACTCTTTGGAGTTCTTTGAGAAGAAAACTTACTTCAAGAATCTGTTAAAATTCTTAGGGATGTTTTTTTTTCTTGAATAATCTTCCAGAATCTTTAGTTTTTTTTCCTAGAATAATCATCTAGAGTTTTCAGAAATGATTTTGTTCTAGAATAATTTACTAGATATTTTAGAGAATTGTTTTTTCTAAATTTCTGAAATTTTAATAGAAAATTTTTTGTACAATCATTTTTTTTTAATTTTGAGGGAAGATTTTTTTCTAGATTAATTTTCTAGCGTTTTTACAGAAGACTGAATAATTTCCTAGAATTTTTAGAGAAGAATTGTTCTAAAATGTATTTTTTTAGAATGTCTAAATGTAATTTTTTAAGAATAATTCATTTGAAAATCCTAGGAATCCAATCTTTTCTTAAAAAAATTAAAAATCTTTAATTATATCTTGAATCCTGAAAATTCAGAAAATTTAACTCAAAAGAATTGAATAACAAAAAATTCTTCCCAATTTATCCTAATCAGCCTAAACGTAAACTTTGGTAGAAAATTGCAATTGGAATAGATGAGAATGTAATGCAAGAATGGGATAATGGCTCAATGCCTAAAAGAGGGAAAGTACAGTGAGATTCATTGCAAATCAATGCGTTCGATAATTACGTCCATTAGTGGAACTTGGTTGGTATCGCCACTAATAGACTCTCTTGGGGAAAAACTCTCAATTATATTGAATACAAGAGTGGCAAGGAAGAGAATGGCAATTGCGACTATGAAAAATGAGGGTTCTGCCGATGATTCTTTTTTTATTTTCTTCTACTCTCACACCCTGACACGTCAAGTCATACACCCCCTCAAAGACAATGGTGGAGTTTGGATGTACATGCATACATATAGTTTAGTGAACCAAAGGGGGGACGTAAGGGGAGGGAGGGAATAATTTGAATTTACATACACCCAGCATCCAATTAAAGTTGTTGAGTAATTAAATGAAGCTTACTATGTGCTTGTATACACTGAAATTTACTATTTACCCCCATAAATTGAGGCCGAAGCGCATTAATGAGTTTACTCGTAAACTTCTCTTGTGCTTGTTCAACTCAGCGCCCTCCGCCTCCTTTCTCATGTTATAGTGCTCTTGCCCTATCTCCTAATCACTCAACATTTGATAAATTGGCGAACCAACTTTTGAGAAATATCCTTTGAGATGTGTGTATATTCTCGGTCTCTTTAGAAATGCCATGCGGAGCTTATGTGTGTGCGCCTTTTCTGCCATATGTACGATACATAAGATACACAACATGGTAGTACTGAATTTCGGCAACATTATATCACTCAGCGCGCATAGTGGCGGGAGCTTTAGCCTTATCCTTTTGTGTTGGAAGCGATGCAGGCGATATTTTAGAATCAATGCGGTGTGAAATGATTTTCAGAAAACAGACATTTCAGAGGAAACTGCCACCCATTTGTACCAAATGGTTAAAGTGCAGTAATTTATTGTATTGCTATATTTTGACTTTATTCACACACGCCCCCATCAAACCCACCCTCCCACACAGAATCATTTTTTGTACATTCATTTCACATCCTCGCTTAAAATACTCTCCGGGGCATCAATCAGTGAATGCAATTTATGTGCGGGGGACTCTGAAAAGAACTGAAATACTCTAAAAATTGCATCCGAAATCAATTTTCTCCACTCTGGATTAATGCCATATATCGTTTGATAGAGTAGCATAAAACCAAAAGTAGGAGGGAAAAAATCGTGCTCAAGTCCCTGACTGAATTTTCATCATCAAAATGGGGCAAAAATCATCTAATAACTATTTTTTGATACATGAAAATAAAAAAGCTAAAAATATATTTTTCATTTGAAAAAAAAAAGCCAAAAAGCTTTTATTAAATTAATTCACATATGAAACATATTAGCGTTGGGAATTTAGCTTTAATCTAATTCTGATATAATTTTATTTTCACATGCCTATCAAATTCGAAAGAAATAAACCAAATTGGGCAGCACATCGTTGGGAATTAGCAGCTGCTTCTTTTATAATTGGATTGACTTTAGTTACCGACTTTATTATATGTTCTCTTTTATACATTTTGCATAAAGCATTTAAATGTATAAAGAAAGGCTTAAAAGCCATATAAAATAATGTATGCAAATAAAAAGACAGAAAGATAAAAAAAAAAAACTGTTGAATCGCTTCTGTGGCATCCTGTTCCCGTGTTTATATCACATAACATTTGAAACTTTTGTCACTCTGTGTGTGCACGCGAAATCACATTAAAACTTCCAGGTGCACATCACTCAACAACCACCTCGATTGCATTGAGGTTGGCTTAAGCAAACATTGTTAGCATCAAGCACTTGTGCAGGTGCTAATAAAATGCTTCTTTGCATTATATTTCATTGCAATGAAATACAATTCTGATCCCAAATGCAGCGTCTCAATTCATCATTGTATTATGCTAAAAGCAATAAAAATTCAAAAATCGGACCTACAAGACCAAAAAACACTTGAAGTTTGAAGTGAAGGCGTAAAACAGTTTCATTTTTGGTTCAATTTATTATTATCAAAGCACTCAATCTATGCTTTCTCAATGTGATTCCCTTTGTTCTTTGAAATATTCTCCTAATGAAGATTTATGAATGAGAATGAATATCAATTTTCCCTCGCTCTCTCTGTGGGACTGCAATCGATGCTCTTTTCATGTACTTCAATTTTAATTAGTCCCCACATTGGCATTCTCCAGCCACTCCCAAATTCTCGCGCTTCAGCATAATATAGAGAGCCGTGTATCACACATATTGCTATACAAGAGCACACAATATGCTTAGTACAAATGATATTACATACATATATGGTGCTATGCACGCGGGAGAAATACTTAGCTTGCGAGATTTTAGCATAAGAGCTTTCAAATGTGCTAAAATTTCACAATTTCCCATGCATATGGGAACTTTATTTATCTAGACACGGTGTGTATCGTATACACAAATGCTGGCTCATAGCAATTTCATTCTGCACAAAATATATTATCATCCACACTTGTGAAGTGCTAGAGAGAATTTTCTACGGAATATTGGTCAATATCCTTCGAAAGTTGTTTCCAAACAGGAGCTGAAGGAGAAAATATTCATCGTTTTCGTTCATTAGAAATTCAATTTTCTTCATTTTCTTCCGGTACATCTGTTCATCCGAATTTTGCCCAATTTTGCATTTCAGCACGAACTTTATACCATTTTCGCAATTTTCTTATAATGCAAAATTAATTTGACAAAAACACTTTGCTTCAGTGAACAATTTTCCAGCAAACACCTTGTACATCTTATGAATCAGGTGCACCGGAAAAGGAATTTATTCACTTTGGAGTATTTATGGCGCTATTGTAAGATTCATGGTGAATATAAGAAATTTTTAGAATATTACGAAACCTTGAAGAAGGTCAAATCTGCAGTGAGAACTTGGTTTATGAATTTAAAAAATCAACCTAATTTTCTTAACTAAATATCTTAACTAAAAAACAAAGAAAGTAATAAAATCCATAGAAGTTTTCTTAAAATATTTTTTCCAAAATATTTTTCAAAAAAAAATGAATTTACTTTTCAGAATAAAAATGAATAAACTCCTTTTCTATTATACCCCCTTGTTTGCTTAGAGCTTCAATTTAATTTATATTTTTAAGAAAATTTTAATGAAAACCCCAATAAAAGGAAAATTTTCCTGAATAAGTTTATTTGGAATATTTTATGCAAACTAAAATTAATTTGTTCTTCCTTGTTATAAATTCTCCTCTTTGGTAAAATGGAACAAGTGCGGGGGATGATGGGAAAAGGGTTTAATGACTCCTCCAAGTTTGTAATGTGACAGTTTGAGGAGCAATATTTCTTGGAATTGCTTCAAGGAAGAAATGAAACATTTGGCTTGTGAGAGTTGAGGATGGAATTAATGAGGACACTGAAGGGACACACCACCCCCGTTTCGCTGTGCAAAATGAAAGAGGCAAGAGATGGGGGATGATTTTGGCATCTCTAACCTTTCATCAAATTAAACCACAGGTTTGACGAATGGTGGCTGTGATTGAAGACTTTCTCTGCATCCCAAGAGAGCTAAAAAGCGGAAATTGAAGTGGTACGTGACCCCACAATGGTGTCCTTTGCTCTGGCTTGGAGTAATCCACCACCGGAGAAAAGTTGCCTTTTATCGCACACCACCCGCTTTACGTGAGAGTTTTTGGGTAGTTCCGTATAAATGGGTCCATTGTTGAACATTTGTAACACACATAAATTTGTTTCCTCCTCCTAACTATATGTAGCTGGTGGACAGAAGAGTTGATGTGTATTTTTCGCTCACCAGGAAGTCAACCAATTGATGCATGCATTCGGAGAATTTCCCAATAAATTCTCTCACGATTTACTAGTTTTGTTTTGTATGGTGAAAAGATCCAATAAATTGCCACTAAAACACGAACGTTTTCACACTGAAATCCATTGATCTCTCCCCAAAGACTATTTTACTGCTGAAATATTACTGGAAAAAAATTCCCGAATGTTATATTAAAAAAAAATCAAAAAAAAAAGTTTCATTGAGTATCGTTAAAGAATACAAAAATTGCTAAATTATTTTAAAGGATTTTCACATAAAATTCCTTTGCAACACCCCCGCATTCCATCTGATTTTACAGTTTTAGAAATTTATTTTATTCCCCATTTTAAATGAAACCTTTTCGATTGAAAAAAAAACTCATATTAACATGATGTTTCAATCCTTTAAAAATTCATCATAATTGCCGAACTTTAACCTCGCATAAAAATTGCTCAAGGGGTCATATTCCTCGGGGTTTGGCTCGTAGCAAAGGGGCGGAATTACACAATTTACCCAATGATGGTGGAACAAAGTTGGGATTCTAGTGTCTTCTTCCTTAAAATATTACTCCATTTTGTACGTGATCTGCACTCCAACACCTGACTAAGGTGATTTATCAATGGCTCTGAGGGAATTCCTCCGTGTAAGAAAGTGGTCAAAGTTGATGCGCTATTGATGAAAACTTTCCCAACATCGCACGGAGAGTTGCTGAATTACATAAAACCATTTTGAATAACTTTTAATTGCGGGAAGTTTGATGTACGATTATTTTGCACCTATAGCTTAATCATTCACTATGCTACATATAATGTTGCATTGCGGGGCAAAGTGCAAAAGGAAAATATATATCAATGGTTTGGCTTTTGCGAGAGAAGTGTCTGATTGATCATTAAAAAGTTTTGCATTTTCCAATGTATTTCTTCAAAGCTCATGCTTGTGCAATTTCCAAGAATTTTTGTGGATACGAAAACTTTGCATTTTGTGTTTTTTTTCTTCGACGTCATTTGGAAAGATTTAAGAGATAATTTTTGCAACTAATTGAAAGTTTTTTCAAAGGAGAGATTTAATATAAATTATATTTTTCAATTGATCACATCTTTAGGTATTCTTGAAAATGAAATTCTGGGTTTAACAAATTATTTAAAAAAATATATAATTTTGTGATAAGAAATTTTTGTCATTGTCTTTTGGCTCACTCAGGAATAACACAAAGAGTCTTATTCATGTTATTCGTAGTCAGTCCCTAATATTTAACCGAAATCTTTATTTAAATTATTGTAGAGCATCGTCAAAGACTCAAAGAAAGTGTGATCATTTCACAAAAAAGCTCTGAAAAATATACAAATTTTCCCATTTTAGGAAGAAATAATTCAAATTTTGATTACACGTAAAGACTGATTCTGACCAACATGAATAAGACTCTTAATTTCTAAAACCTCAAAAAAAAAAACAAAAACATTAACATACCAAAAACTTTGCTAAGATGTTCTGCATGTGATTACAGAAAGACTTTTGGTTGAATAATTTAAATTATTTTGTACAACATCTTGAATTTGCAGTGTCTTTGGTCTTTTTGTGAGAAAGACATTCTTCTAATACCCTTTTTTGAGACAAATTAATCCTCAACCAGATTATTTTCGACCTGGAAATGTGGATGAAGTTCCTTAATCCTGGTGAATGTCTCCTGCTTCGGAATTTGCAATGTATTATGCTGCTCTTCCAGCATTGTTGCCACATTGCATGTTTTAACCATTTTTTGACGATGCTTGGTGTACTTCCATTGAGTACTTCCCCTGCTGAACTTCCATACTCCAGTTGGAAGTTGTGCCTGGAAATGTTCCCTCTCTCTCCCAAAGTCTCTCACTTTAGCGTCTGCGCTCGATGTTGGCGAGAACGGCCGATGAGCATACTGGAATTGCTATATGTGTACGTGCTCAATGTATATAGCATAGGCATCCCCTCGCAGTCCGCACCCTAACTTTCTAGGTCTGTATATGTATGAAAAATCCCTCGAATGCAATATATGTATTAGGAGAAGAGAAAGAGAGGAAGAGAAGAGAGTAGAGCCGAAAAGAGAACCGGTTTGGCTCTAAACTCCGAAGAGTACGCGAGCTCTTCTATAACATCGCGACGTTGCTCTTCAATGAACATCTCCGCCGTTGTGGATTCAGTCTCGGACAGGGTTGGGCAATTTCATGTAAAATTATTTGTTTACATGATTTTTACATTTTACATGTAAAAAACATGTAAACTATATGTAAAGTATACAAAAATGTAAAAAAGATGTAAAGAATTTGTAAAAACAACATTTGAGAGAGAAATGTGTAGAAAAAAACCTAAAGTTTGATTTTTTTCTGTGTTAAAATTACTTTAATTAATTAACTCAAAGTATTTAAATCAAAAAGTTATTTTACATTAACGGAAAAATTAATTTATAAAAAGTTTGTCAATTTTTTTTTTAAATGTTTTAAATTTCTTTCTTAATATGTATGCAAAATTACTGATTGGTCAGAAACTTAGGTGGGAAATCATCTTTTATATGAAACCCGTTAAAATATTTATAAAAAAATAAAAAAATTAAAGAAACTTAGGTCAATATATTAATATGTAAAAATTTCCTTTTTGTAAAGAAACTGATGATATATCCTGGATTTCATTCTATTGATGTTCTTAAAGCCCACTAAATGATTTTAAAACAGATATTTTTCTTATTTACATTATTTATGTAAAATGTAAAGAAAAGTATGTAAAGAAAAAAGCATGTAAAGAAAGGAATTGTTTACATGTAAAAAAGCATGTAAAATGTAAAAATGTAAACAAACCGCCCAACCCTGGTCTCGGAACGAACGTGGCTTTACACTGCGGCGGACTGTTTCAGTGGTTGCCCTCGGTGTCACACGCTCAGTAACATCGCTCCTCTTTTTGGCTCCTATTGTCCCTCCTTGTGCACAGCGCGCAATCAACATTGCCGAAAGTTGCTTTGCCAAGGAGTGATTTTGTGCAAAAGACATTGTGTTGTCAATAATGTGTCCGTGGCAGGAGTGAGAGTTGCGATAGCTCATCTGCTTCAATAGTGACATACATAGTAGCATACAACCAGAGTGTGGTAGGAAATCCATTGACATTGTGTTGTGATTTTGAATGGTGAAATGATGCAAAAGAGAGGATATCAGTGGTCATTGAAGAATGTGCATAAAAATACTTTACCACTCTTCTTTACCTTCTTTCCCTTTTTTTTGCCCCGTTCTCACAAAGCACTTCCTCAGGCCACACCACTTACCTGCATCACAAGAATTTCTTTGTGTCTCACATTCCGTACTGCTGCTGCTGCTGATGCTACAGCAAGTAAACTTACTTTGGCATCCACGATATACAAAAAAACACAGATATAGAGAGAGAGGGAGAAGAAGAGATATGTTGGGCAGCAGCAGCATAAAGAAAAATATATATGTTTCAATCGTTTCAATGCTATGTTGCCCAGCAATATAGTGTTAGTTACCTCTCTATACACCAAAGCAATGGTAACATCAAACAAAAGCACAAACACATGGCTCGGGGATCTTGAGTGAAATCTTGGGGCTTCAATCTGCAATTTCCTCATCACATTTCGTGATGTTGCAGTATGACACGATGCTGAAAGGGATTTAGGATCACATACGGGGGTTTTCTGCTTTTCTCTCTAAATTCATTTCCTCTCTTTAAGGGAGAACCACTATGTATGTACTTTTCCTCCCCTGTCCGCATCATGCCTCATAGCGCTGATTCAAACGCATTTCGCACGTGAGTGAAATTCACAATGCCAAAGTCCCATGCATGCCTTTCAATTTTCCGGACAAAAACACATCCTACAAAATATTCTTTCAGACTATACCCAGGAATAGAGAAATATATTGTAACGTGTTGTTCTAACTGGGAGTTCTTGGAGCACATCCAAAATAAAATCTAGACTACCGGGAGGATAAGGGAGCCTTCGATGAGAGCAGGTGATACGGTGTGGGGGAGTTGATGGGAAAAAAAATTCATGAATAGGGAATGTGAGGCACAAAGTTCATAATACAGAAAAAATTTATTGTTTACTTTTATTGCACAACGAACAAGGGGATGAATCCTCCATAAATAAACGCAATCAAGATGCTCCTGTTTCTGCATGGGCGGAGTGGTGTGTTAGATTCTTTGTCACTGTCGACAATTTATCCGTTGCTTGATTGAGTTTCTTTTTATTACATTTGTACGTACAACGAGACACAGAGAGAATATTTCCCCTGAGGCAATGAAAATTGGTGGATTTTTCTCTTTGTTGCCCTCGTCTCTCCACGATGTTATGTGGAAGTTAGGGTTCCTTGCTTTACCCTCTATATACTACAGGCAGCACACGACTCCCTCATTCCGCAAAGTTCTCTCCCGAAAACCCATCAAACCCCTAAGACGTCGACATACTACATACTTCGCAGTGTTGAATGGTGCAAGTGGCAACATTATGAACATTACACCTGCTCATCGTAGTGCAGGAATAATTAAAATCCGGAAATTGATTAATTGACCGGGAGGAAAATGTGATCTCGAGTGTTTTGTAGGGCTCTTTTTTTATTCATCACCGAGGGGTTCGTTCTTTTTTTCATAAAAGCCGACACCGCATTCTGGCAAATGCATTCAATGGGAGCATTGGGAAAGTACCTATTTAAAGAGCACGAGAGAGATAGATGATATTTTATATGTATTTAGCGTCAGGTGGTGCAGCATAAAAGAGCGTAAAGTAGCAAAAAGTTATTTAAAATGTAACTTTATTTTATAATGCAGTAAAAATCATTAATTTGTATTTAAACTATAATGTTTTAAAATTTAAAATCAATTTCACCGAATTTTTATTGATTTTACAAAAATTATAATACAAAGAATAAGAAGTTAAATTATTTTAGATTAAAGCTTTTTATCATATTTTATAGTTTGTGGGGAGTGGGGATGGAACTTGGAATTTCGTTCAGAATTTTTCAGTTTAATGAATTTTCTTTAAAATTAAAAAAAAACCGAACGATTATTAGGAATTTCTAGTTAGAAGTTAAAGAAGAAAACTTAAATAATTTTATTTAATATTGTTAGAGTTTGCGACCATCTAAGAAATTCTAAGTCTGGTTTTCAGTTTAAAGAATTTTATTTAAAACCAACTTTTCGGATTAATTGATTCCTTCTTCAGCGTCTATAATAATTTTAAAAAAAAATTGGAGTTTAAAATGGACTCAAATAGCAAGAACAGAAAGGTTTCTAATAGATTAGACCACAAATCCGATTTAAAAAATTCCTAAATTTATTTTGGTTTCAAATCAAAATTAGAACAAAAAATTCTCACCTAAAATTTGAGTTTCATTACCACAATCAAGGAAGTTTAAAGCTTTAATCTCAACTTTGATTTATAAATTTAAAAAATCTGTAAGATTTAATTTTAAATTCTTAATTAAAAAAATATTCTGCTCATTAAAAAGATTCAGCTGCAAATATCATCCAATTTTCACGAAAAAAAGATTTATATTATATTAAAGTTGAGGCATTGTTGTATAATGTTGTAAGGACTTCCTGGAATTCTTGAATCTTGCTTCTAAACCTTTGTATCAAATATCCTGAATAGAAAAGCGTTTGAAAAATTTTCTCCAACGTAACAAGTACCTATACGTAATGTTCTAGGAATCATCTTTATAAGCAATTCAATGGGGTATTCCCTGACATGAAAACGTCCTACTAAAGTAGTTAGTTGATGCAATATATTGCATAACATGATCATTCCAATTAAAACCCTCTTGTATATCTTTCTACAGCAATCTCCTTCCATTGATTCTAAAAGTATATAAAGTATGAAATGAACCCTCTCTCTTATTTGCCATAGCATGTGTTCCCAGATGAAAATTATTTTTTTTCCTTGCCTAAAAGACTAAATGAACACACCCTCGGCCATTTCATTCTCAATTGAGGCGCAAGTTGGTGTAGAAAACAAAAAAGACAGTACACTAAAATACGCTTTGGTAAATTGAGACAGTGCTGTGTTTGGGTGCAACAGCCGATCGCCGCGTGAGTGTCTAACTACCCAGAGAAGTGCTTTCTTTTTTTGGAGTGTTGTTATTGCTGTTGTGAAACAATGGCTGCCAACAATATTGTGTGTGAATGGCTAAAGGCACTCGGTCTTGCCCAGTACGCCGAGGGTTTCCTCGACAATGGCTACGACGACCTGGAGATCTGCAAGCAAATCGGCGACCCAGACTTGGATGCAATTGGGGTCCATACAACGGATCACCGTCACAAGCTACTCAAATCAATACGACAGCTGCGGGAGAAGGGTGCAACGAATCTGTATTTTGTGCTCAGTGAGCCAAATGGACTGTCTGGCAGTAGGGAGATCCTCGAGGGCAGGGACACCCCACCACCCAATGACATTGCATCCCTCGTTCGCGAGCAGCTGAATGCTGACTCAATCCGATTGACTTCACATCCATATTCCACACCGGTGAGTCTCTGACAAAAATTCAATAGATACGCCAATAGCTGTGAGGGAAAACACCATTCAGCACAATATGGGACATCATTGTAATTTCCATAGCACATGAAGGAACATTCCATTCTACCCAACTTTCCGCCACTTGGTGTGTCTTCCGCCTTCACAAATGGGGATTATCTGAAAATTTAATTCCATCATTTATTTTTATTAGTCCTCGTGGCTCCGATCCAAAAAAAAACTGTCTGTTTTCGTGCCAATTGAGGGGTGTCGATTAATCCTCGCACACGATGCCTTCGCGCGCAAAAAACCTCCAGTGCGTGATGATGATGAAAATTGGCAATTCATTTGAATAGCATACACAGAAGTGGCGGAAAGTTTATTCCCTTGGTGCCTCTGGTGGTCTGAGGAAATTCAATTCATTTTTTTGGGAAAATTCCAATTAGGGGAAGGTTTATCTTAAAATTCTCTTATGTCGGTTATTTAGTGAATCATCATTTAGATGAGAAATTTCTTTTAAATCTCTTTTAAAAAATTATTATTTCAATGGCTTTAAAAAATTGAAATCTAAGAAAGGGAAATTAGAAATAAAAACATTTTTCTAAATGTTCTATTTTATTTTACAGTCATACCCCGCATAATCAAATCTTGGTTAAACTCTTCTTACCCATTAAAACTAATGCGTAAGAAGAGTTTAACCAAGACTTGATTAAGCGGGGTATGACTGTATATTTTTTTTATAATGCGATATTAAAATTTTCATCTTAGAACATAATGGGAAAAAGAAGTTTTAAAGAACTTCTTCATCAATTAAAGGGTTAATTTTTCACGTCTTTAATTGAATTTCAAACCCAAACAGGGTATTTCTTTCTCTCGAATGACATACCCCCAACAAAATTATAACTTTCAGAAGCATTTCCATATTGTTCCAATTTTCTAAACATCTCTTTCATTATGTGCATGTGATATGGTTTTAGAGGCAAACTATACGTGATTTCTCTTCTCTTGATAATCAAAAAGCACCGAGAATGTCTCAATCGTGCACATTTGAAGAGAGGAAACCACAAAAATCTCCGCCCCAAAAACCAACTAACGAGGACTCTCCTGAATATACTTTCTCTCTGTTTGACAAATGTCTGGAAAGTGTTGTATAAATTTCTCCGGGTTGACGCTGGACCAAAAGAGGCGGGAAGCATAGAATTATTTCGGTGTGTGGATCACTGAATGATGGTTCACACTAATTTCAAAGCTTCTCCACATGAACAAACTTGGTCTGGTGGCTGCTCTGTCTGTTACTAACTGTGAAGCCAAACCCGGATAATCATTTGTCTGCATTTACCATTATATGTGGAAGACTATTATGCTATATATGTATGTATGTGCGTCCCCCTCAGCCCTCACAGTCCCGGAGATGCCCACAAAGAGATGCCTTATCGTCGATCCCGGTGACCATTTGTGAATGATGACGGTGGCCTTTTTTTTCTTCAGCATTCCTCCTTCACTGCCCTAAACATTGGTTTTTGTCATCGAGCTCTCTCATAGCACCACAGCAGTACCCTTATCGTTCTCAATTTCCTCAGCAGCCGACCGCATGAATGTTCACGGGATAATTGTGGATGTTGAGCGGGCCACCTTTCTCATGGGGTCGTAAAGAAGTCAATTTGGAGCGACATACCCAGCAATTATCGACTGATACAAATTTAAAAGGCGCACAATGAAGGAGAAAAAAAAAAGTCAGTTCCGCTGTTATTTGTATCTCCCGGCAAACATTCGAAACAATTTAATTTTATTCTCTTCACTTTGTTTATTCTTCGTGCTTCGCTGCCCCATCCTCCTCCATGCGGCACACACCATCATACTCCACACTCAAAAGCCCATGATACTGCGGATTGATGAGGTCGACCTTAATGGCTCTTCTGCCAACCACACAAATCCAAATGCGCAGCGGTGGAAAATTAAAATGCATTCCCCGAGTTATTTTTATGTGATTATGTTAATAGTGATGAGAGATTAATTCCCTGGGCCAAAAACTCCAACAACAACTTGAAAGATTCGGATGGTGTTGTGGTGCACCAAGGTGGCTCTGAGTGGTGCATTTGCGTGTGAAACTTCTTCTTCTCTCCTGAATTTCTTTTTTTTTGGTAATTTTATTCTAGAGCATTCTTATCCTAACTTTTTTTCTCATAAAGAAATTTTTTTCAAAGAAATTCCTTCGAGGCCCTCCGTCATGTTTGCATTTTAGCTAAATTAGCCCCGAAGGCACAGCAATATACATTTAGTTTTAGTATTGACTTGTTTCTTGTAGCATTCTCACCTTAAGTTGTTGCGTGGAGTGTTTTGCAAAGAAACCAAATTGCTCTTCATGTTAGGATTTTGAGGGCACGTCATAAAATAAATGTTGTCAGTCAGAGTCAAAAATGAAATTATCAGAATTCATGATCAGAAGTGTTATGTTCGTTTGGAGAAAGAAAAAGAAAACATTTGAATAAAATTCCTATAGATGGCTATTATGCTTGAAGACCCCTCTGGCTCAAAGGACCATTTTTTTTTGCTTTTTAATAATTTTCTTATGCAAGAAATCTTTAAGATTCAATCGAAAATATTTTTTTCTGCTCGATAGATTTATGTATGTAAAAAAATAGAAAAATAAGGGACAAAAAGACATAAAACTTTGCAATGATAACCCTTCCTTGAATTGGATACAAAGGAAAACTCTTCATCGCATCTCCTCTTCGGAGCACAACATAAGGCGAGAAAAGGGCAATTGCTGCAATGATTCTGTATCATCTGCCATTATTCCCCGGTGTACCATGAACTACACACCTTCCCGTGTGATGGTGGTTCTGCGGGTACGACCTTCGGCAAAGTCTTGCGGGTGCAGAAGGAGAAACACGGTGGCAACGACCGTTGAGCAATTCATTCCAATCGTGACGCCCCTGAATGTGGCCAAGAGTCTCTCTTTCTCCATACTCCGCCACCATCTCCAGCTGCGGCATGTTTTCATTTGTTTTTGTGGATTTTTTTTTTCTATTTTGCTAAATTGATTACCTGGCCCGAGCTGAGAGAAATCCATGGGAGTCATCATTTGCCAACTTCCTGGTTCTCAAAGGCGCACACACCACAAACCAATCTTCCATACCGATGTGTTGTTGAGTGGAAAAGTTTCTCTTGCACCTCTTCAATTTTCGAAGTTGTATTAAGTCATAAAATGACTTCTAATGGATGCTCAAAGCATTTTCAATCAATTTCTACTTTAATCGGTCTTTCTCTTCTCATGCAAATCACCTTTATATATGTATTGGAATAGGAGTCTATATATCTCTGAGTATCTTCAGTGGGAGATTCTTCGGAAGAAACTTGAATAGTTTATTGAAACTTTGTTGATTTATTTGTCTTGTTGTTTATATTTCTTTCCAAGAAGCAATTAAATCATAGTTTTTGGCATTTAACCAGCAAATTACTTTAAGAAAACTTTTTCTCTTTAAGAAGGGAAAAGGGAGGATTTTTATATAGATGCTGTTGAGCAGGAAAGTTTTATGAGTCCTTGCCTATAAGTGAAAACAGAACTTTCAGTGTATAACATTCGTTGTAAACAACTGGTCCAATTCAAAATTGTTGATGTTGCGTCTCAGGAGCTGTTGAGACACCCTGGAAACAGCATCGGCCATTATCGATACACATCCGCCCTCTTCCGTCAGTATACTTCATGGCAACCACGAGTCCCAAACTCTTTTTTGGGAAATTAATTTTTATCAAGCCTCGTTAGGCCCATCGGGCTTAGATTTTATAGTAAAGTTAAAAAGTGAACCAAAGGCGTCTCGCGCCACAATTTATATTTGAAAACTTTAATTGAATTATATTAAATTGGTGTTGGGAAGAATCCGTGCATTTTTCTTCTCCATCTCATCCGGCCCTTCAGAACACCCAGACATCCGGCATCTACGGGAACTACGAG
The DNA here is from genome assembly GCF_024334085.1 of Lutzomyia longipalpis. Classification (NCBI taxonomy): domain Eukaryota; kingdom Metazoa; phylum Arthropoda; class Insecta; order Diptera; family Psychodidae; genus Lutzomyia; species Lutzomyia longipalpis. The sequence goes on from NC_074707.1 coordinate 6,357,932, forward strand.
AAACGAAAATTGTTCCTTCTCACCAGAAAGGCTACTAATGTATTTCTCACCTGTATCTCCAAAGGTAAATGACTTCTCCTGCCCGGCTCTACTGGGATATCTATTGTCTTCCTTATTGCTAATCTCTGCCCTGTACAATCCAAAGGTATGTTCTATACATAAAATTGTTCCTTCTCACCAGAAAGGCTACTAATGTATTTCTCACCTGTATCTCCAAAGGTAAATGACTTCTCCTGCCCGGCTCTACTGGGATATCTATTGTCTTCCTTATTGCTAATCTCTGCCCTGTACAATCCAAAGGTATGTTCTATACATAAAATTGGCCATTCGAGCCTCCAACCAGCTACCGCAGTTCACGCTACCTTCTGAGATTACTTCTGTGTGCCACAAGTGCTTACCCTCCTACAAGCCTTATCGTTGATTGCATCTTCAAAGTCGATGAGCTTCCGTGTACTACAGAGAATCCTCACAGCAGTTTCCTGTGTTGAGCGTTACGTGGAGGAACTCATAGCGGAGGATAAAAAGCTTGTAGGACAATTGATCACGCTAGAATTCCAGTGCAACAATCTCCCGTCAATGAGGTTGAGGTATTTGAAAGTTCAGAACCAAATTCTCGCTGATCATAGCACCTTAGTGGACAAACAAAGAGAGGAAACATATCGTGATATCTTTGTGAACGTTGTGACAATCTTATACAAAGGATTTATGATTTGTTTTTGGGTTAATGATGTCAAATCTACCTACCTTGATGCTTTTTATGACGTCATTTCTGTCGCAACCCAGCCAGAAGCATTGCCAAATGATTATCCTACTATTGGCAATCGTGTGTAGCACCATCATTCTCATAAATCACATTCCGGACAAGGTTGCTCTTTCAACTGTCTACCCACTATCGCATATATCACGACCTCTCATCCAATCCCATACTTGTAATGTTATGTCCACTGATAACCTCACTCGTCGGTATTGCCATGAAGAATGCCGTCCGCTCATCCGATACCAAACTCTTCGAAACATAAATTCGGATAAGCACTTCCAATCAAGGAAACAGCTGAGTCTTTGCCTAAACTGTTTCTCCACCTACTCGATGTACAGTTGCACGTCCCAAGACTGGCAAACGTGTCAAGGAAAACACCACTTGTTGCTTCATGATCATTTCTTTGCCAATTCTGAAGCTCACACCGACTGCAGCTCCTCTGCTTTGGATCCTGTGAAGCTTCCCATCCAATTTGGCGCAAGGAGTGCGCCTGGTCCTTCGACATCCAATGTGCTAGCGATGATACCACAAACGGAAAACCCAATATTTGAAGCTACACTCAAAATCCTCCTTGTCACGGCTATTGTCAACATTCTATCAGCAACTGGCGACACTACTTCTGGCCATGTGGCACGAGATAGAGGCACTCAAACGAACATCATGTCTACCAGCCTTCTGTTATGCCTCAATCTGCCACAAAATTCAACAAAGCTATCCATCTGCGGAGTGAATGGGAAGCGCAGTCGTTCCAATTTCTGCGTTAATACCACAATTTCTTCGCGACTGCCAAACTCCACATTCACATCCAAGACGTTCAACCTCCCGAGCGCCTCCGGAAAGCTTACAAATTGGACAGTTGATCGATCGCTCATTACTATTCCACTCGACGCTCCAATAGCTGCTCCAACATGGAAACTTCAGCAAACCGTTGATCTCATTCTCGGTGGTAAACCTTATTGTGCTAGCCCGCTCAATGATGCCATCTTCTTGTGTCACGGACTCCCATGGCTGATGAAGACTGTGTTCGGCTATATTGTCACAAGGGAAGTGGATCCATATCTCTCCATGGATCCGGATGAGCGAACGACAGCTGAAACATGCTACAATTTCTTCAATATTTCGCTACCCAGTGAAATTCCAAAACTCAAATCTTACCATTGGATAGAATCTGCTCCTGAGATCTCACGGCTTACTCATGCTTCTCTCGTGTCTTATCACAGAGGTCTCACGGATTCAACATCCGCAAATCCTCACTGGTCCCTCCTGGACTCATTGAACTTCAAACGCTTCGAAGTTCTGGAAGGAGCTCTCCACATCCGAGCTTCATTTATGCACCTTCTCAGCAATGGAAGATTCTCACTCGGCTTGTGGGAAAAGAGTTACAATGCGTGCCTAGAAGAAGATCCCACAATCACTGACGTATTCTTTGACGATGCCACCCCCAGCGCATTGATCCTCAAAGACCCCAAAATGTCAGATTTCTATGCACTCGTATCTCTTGTATCTTTCACAGAAAACTGCTCAATCAAGCGTCAGCTCTCCTTGTCTGTCGCCCACTCATTCAATCTGATGGCTCTGTTCAGTACCGTCACACCGGCAGAAGTTCTCATGCAATTATTCCATCATTCTTGCAAGAATTGGGTTGCCTCCCTATCCGGGGAGTTTGTGACGAAATGGCGAGAATTTCCACAAGGCATCCAGTTGGATTACCAACTTTCTCATCCCGTCGGGAGTTCTTCAATCTTCAAACCCAGCACAAAGGTTCTCATCCTCCCACTATTAGAACTTCGCGGTGCTCTCCTAGCATCTGAATCGACGGATACAGTTCAGCCAGTCTACCATCCAAATGCTACGCACTTTTGGTGCGACACTACCAGTCTACTCCATTGGATGCACAATCCCCCTGGAAAGTACAGGATCTTTATCTCATCTCGTGTGAAGAACTTTCCGGCTGTGCCCACTACAGCCCAATGGAGAGACGTATTTACTTACCATAACCTCACTTATTTGGTATCACGTGGAACTCTTCAATCTCATTTCAAAGATTGCTTTCTTTGGTGGAATGGACCTCCGGGACTCCTTCAAAGGCCATCTCACTGGCCTCCTGCGCCCACCAAGCAATCTGGATTCAACGAAATGGAAGTTTTGTCGACCACGGTCAGGGCTGATACACAAACTACAACATTTCTTGCCCGACTATTTGAGCGCTACTCTGCATTACCGACCTTCCAATGCATGGTTGCCAAACTTCATTGTTTTGCTTTTCCACGGACAATGACAACTTTCGATTTCGCAATGGAGAAAATAGAAGCAGCTTTGCAAAGACTCATCTTTATGGATCAATCGCAGCCACTTCACCGTCTCGGAGAGCATCTCAAGAATTACTGTAGCATCAAAGATCGGAAGTGGAAATGGCTCACATCTGTTTGTCTATTTGTGAACAAAATTGACTCCATACGTTCCGGAAAGTTCCCCTTACATTCCGGTAAACCCTCTGCAGTTAAACATCCCATTTGGCTGCCCATATCGCTCCTTCCAAACTTGATTCTCACGGAAAAGAATCTCAAAGTACTCCACTCTGCGCACACATTGCTGATAGCCAATTTGCGCCAACGATTCTGGCCCATTGGAGAGCACACAGCTGCAAGGAAGATTTATCTCCAATGCCATCGTTACTTCTGTGCAAAGTCGCAATCTCTTCAGCAACTTATGGAGGACTTACTTTCCGGCAGAGTTCATTTCAAGGGAACATCTCATTCTGTACAGGAAACCGGTGTGGGTCTTGCAATGTATCAACGATCCCCACCCCGGGGAGCCTCTCAGAAACAACTCTGCCTACCAAACACGATACATTTGGAAGTCGCTACAAATCTGTCTACTGGGACCCGGTTTGCGAACTTCTGCTTCTTTACTGCAAGACGAACAACTTCACGGCATGTTTACTCAGACTGCGGGAAGAATTTTGTTGGTGCCGCAAGAGAACTTGCTGTACTTCTGCAGCAAGAAGATTTCCAACAAGAGATTTCCACTGAGACCAGCCGTCATGGATTTATTTGGCATCTTAACCTTCCAAGTGCTCACTACCATGTTGGTCTCTGGGAGGCCTGTTTAAGTTTTCATCTCTCTCGAGTCACCCAGCGCATGCCATTGCCTCTCGAGAAGATGTGTGCTATGTTGTGCCAAATCGAAGCGACACTCAACCGTCATCCAATCGGAATTATGTTCTATGATGCAACCGAACCGTCAGGCCTAATCCCTGGACATTTCATTGGAAAGATGCCTGGACACGGCTTTCCTGATCCTGACTTACGACATATCCAGAAGAATCCCCTCTCTCTGTGGCGATTGTGTCGGCAAGATTCCCAGGAGTTTGGTAAGAAATTCAGACTCTTCTATCTCGATATCTTACAGCCGAGGAGCCAAGAAGAAGGGTGCACTCGTCCTATCAGGAAGTTAGCGTGTCTGGCCACTGAAGATTTCTACGATTGTGCTCTGAGAAGTCGGATGACCCCCCAGAGCACCCCGGGGAGCATGTATAACATTCGTTGTAAACAACTGGTCCAATTCAAAATTGTTGATGTTGCGTCTCAGGAGCTGTTGAGACACCCTGGAAACAGCATCGGCCATTATCGATACACATCCGCCCTCTTCCGTCAGTATACTTCATGGCAACCACGAGTCCCAAACTCTTTTTTGGGAAATTAATTTTTATCAAGCCTCGTTAGGCCCATCGGGCTTAGATTTTATAGTAAAGTTAAAAAGTGAACCAAAGGCGTCTCGCGCCACAATTTATATTTGAAAACTTTAATTGAATTATATTAAATTGGTGTTGGGAAGAATCCGTGCATTTTTCTTCTCCATCTCATCCGGCCCTTCAGAACACCCAGACATCCGGCATCTACGGGAACTACGAGAAACGAAAATTGTTCCTTCTCACCAGAAAGGCTACTAATGTATTTCTCACCTGTATCTCCAAAGGTAAATGACTTCTCCTGCCCGGCTCTACTGGGATATCTATTGTCTTCCTTATTGCTAATCTCTGCCCTGTACAATCCAAAGGTATGTTCTATACATTCAGAAAGATTTTATTTTCTTTTCCAAATAAACATATTTTTCATGTAAAAAGGGGGATTAACATGATAACAGAGAAAATATTTAAGAGGGAAAATAAGCTCCTAAATATTTTATGCAAGAGACTATTAAAATATAGGATAAGGGAGGGGAAGTTTAGTACTTTAAGAAGTTTTTCGTGCGATTGTAGGATCAAATAATTGATTAAATAATTAATCTTTTAGTAACAGAAAAAAAATGATTTATTTGTCATTAAATTCTAAGTCGTTTTCTTGAGAGTTTTCCAACTCATCTTTGGCGTGCAATTTAGTCAGAATATGAATTAAGCTTCCCATAAGTCGAATTCCACTAAATCTCATCTAAATCCCCTAAATCAAGAATTTATCCTCAAGGATAATAACTTTGCACAATCACCCGAAATTGTACATTCAAATAGAAATCCAATATCCCGGAAAATACATCCACTAAAGTTTCATTTTCACAGCCCCAAGGAGGCAATCTCAAATTTCAATGAGACGAATCCGTAAACTCCAATTCTGGGTGACTCTGAATTACGAGGATCAATACACACCTCCTGAGATGAATTCCTTTCAATTATCGACCGTGATATTCAACTTCTTTCACAATTCACAGACCCCCATTTACATAAGCTAACCTGAGGAGACCTTTTTTGCCACCTCAGAGCCCATAAATACACACAGAGGAGCTTTTCTCGCCTTTTTTCCACCTCAATCTCGGGGTTTTTTTCTCAATGTACTTTTGGGCGCTGTGTGAGAGGATATTTGCGTACGAGGATGACAAAGTGGGTGGGTAAGTCAGTGATAAAAATTGGTGTATGAATGACGGATTTAAGTGCAAACACTCTGGGAGCTTTTAAAAATAAATTGAATATATTGTGAAGCTTCCACGACGCGTCTCGTACGTCCTGCTATGCCATTGACACGGTATCCTCCGTCTGACGGCGTCTACCAAATGATGGGATGGTATACAGGAAGGAAAAAAAATGAAGCGGGGGGATGGTAGAATAGAGTACTGAGAGAGAATGTTTAATACTTGAGACATGAACGTGTATTTAATTCCGTCAACCCATCAACACAAAATTGGATTTTTTTTCAGCGTTTTGTGCGTTTATTGAAATCACACAGGAGATGGGGGTAACAATTTAATGATATATACTATGGGGGTATGTTGTGTGTGTGTGTATGTGTCTGGTGCTAATCCTCAAACCCCACAAGCTCATCACAAACCACCCCTACTCACCCCCCGCAGAGTTTTGCTGAAGAAAAGAAAATGGAAGATTGTGCGAAACAATGACGATGAGGTTGTTTCATCTCTTAACTTTGCAGTGTAGGTATATTCAACTTCCTCTTTGCTTTGGTGATTAAATAATAGGATTGCAGCACTTGTTTGCATCCCTAAGACCTCATCCAGGCGGGGGCTTGGGCGGGGGTGTAACGAAGGGAACAAGAGAGGAAAAGAGAGAGAAAGCAGGAAAAGCATTCGGATGTGCCATGAGAGAAAATTTATGGTTCACCATTTCATTCATGCAAATTCTAGGGATTCCATCTCACTCCACGTGTCTCTGATAACGTATTACCGACACGTGTGTATCTAAGTAAATTGTCATACACCAGTGAGGAGGAATTTGCAGAAGCTATACTATGCGAAATACCATCGTTCATGTGGCCCCAAAATACTCAAAATCCTCATCTTTGGGAATTGGAAACATTTTCAGATCAATTAACTGAACAAATCGTTTAGGGTGAGCCCTTTTGTGTGTTTGCATCCCCATTGTGAGAAAGTCCCTCGTTTTTTTTTATGCTGGATTATATTTGGGAAGAATGTTACTTCTCTTTCATCATTTTACACAACATATTCACAAATTTAGCTTCATCCCTATTTCATGCATTTTTTCACACGTCCACAGTCAGTGTGGGATACATTCAGCAAAAAAATCACCAGGGCCGTACTTACAAGTTTTTTTTCATTAGAAATACTCCTTAATGTTGTTCTTATGCTGCATTTTTAAGCATTATTTAATTAAAAATTTTCATTCCTATCGAATTTTTCTTAAAATAAATTTATTTCAAAAGAGGATTCATTTATTTTTTGTGATATCTATAATTTATTATATAGAATTTATGTATGTAAATAATTAGAAGAAAATTCATTTAATTTTCTCACAAAAACTTGTTGCATCTAAAGGCATAAAATGAAAGAAGAGAAAATCAAATCTATACAGCTTCCCAACTCTCTTTGCAATTCCCTAAAAGACTTAAAAGGGAGAAACGCGCGCCAGCACACAAATAGGCTTTCTTTCAAGTCAGTTCATGGCGTGTCAGACTCCATTTATACTAATTGAGAGAATTATTGATTATTTAATTCCATGGTATGTCTGTGTTTCGGGGCATGACGGGTGTGCTTTGATACGAGCACACACTTTATCTTCCATTTTGACGAATACTTCCCTCGAGTGGGTACCATTTGAAAAATCATTTTTAAGATGAGCATAACTGTGATTGTGCAAAGCGGGACGATCCTTCGTTTTCATGGAGTTCCTTCCTATCTCCTTTTTGTACCTCCTCCTCCACATACAAAGTGACAGACTAATGACTTCAAGTGAAGCAGATGCTACTAATATTTTCTGTCGACGAGGGCGCAAATTTACTCCTCAACACAAAACTCGAAATTCGATTCCATTTATCAAGAACAAAAATGTCTCAGACACATTTAAAAGCAATTAATATTCTTTATTCAACGCGAAGATGTTGGAAGAGCCCCAGACAATTAGTGATAAATGTTGATTCGGGGATTTTCTTTCACATTTTTCTCCTTATGGAGCTTACATTACTCACGGAGAGACTTTTATGATCATTCGGCGTGGAAAAGGGAGGAAATTGATTTTCTTCACTTCGTCACAGAGAATTATGCTAAATTTTGAATAAATCTCCCGTGAATTTATCCTCTCACCAGCACCCCCCAAAAGGGGCAGCGTGAATTGTGCAAAAAACCACATATACAGCGGAGTGGAGAGTGTGATGGCTACTCTTGGGTGAGAAAGTAGGCACAATTTATGTGGATTAGAGTGCTATCTTACCATAAATTTGGAGATGATCATCCTTCGTTTTATATTTGTTATTCATACATCCATTTCGAGGGGGGTGGAATGGCGATAAATGTACGATGGGGAGCAACATTGCGCCATGCAATCAAGCTCTGGATATGTGGTTTCCTGTTACGAGCATCGCCATATACATATTTTTCAGACGAAATTTACGACTTTAGACGCCGAATGGATGTGCTGTCGGTGGCTATCTCTCTGGTCGTCGTTGGTGGTTTGCTGTTAATCGTGTGCCGTCTATTGACTGTGTCCCACTGGGTTTTAGCGCCATACTCTTTCATACACTTCATGCGCGTATAAAAATGTTGAATGATGTTGCACCTTCTTTTAACGTTCCCAAAAGGAAGGTCATACGTATCATAAAGGTGAATAAAATCCACCACACCGGGGCAAAGGACAACTGCACTTGATAAATTCTTCTTGAATTTTCTTTCATTGCTTTAGGAACTTTCCTAAAACTTGCTCATGAATTATGAATGAAATTGCTTCATATTAAAAATTTAATTGATTAATCAAACTATAAAACAAAAATAATGAGCAATAAAAGATTGATTATTTATCTACCTATCATACAGTGTTGGGTTTAATTTATCTCCCGGCAAAATGGTTCACAAAGAGGAATTATTTATGAATTTTGCTTGGAATTGAGCATTACAAAATGATCAAAGGGGATTTTTTTTACTACCTATACCATTTAACCCCAAAGCGTGGAATTTCATTTTGTAATTTCCATGCAAAGGTATGCAGAGTACTTGTCTGAAGGGATTAAACACGCGAAAAAGTCGAGTGAATTCACGCATTGTATCCACGTAGCAATTTAATGTGATTGTAAAATTAAATGTTCCATTTGGTATTGCTTCAAAATTAGCCTGGTGATGCGAAAGGATCGGAGTTTACGTTTTGCTGTAAATAATTTTATTGCTGCAAAATTATTTTCCTCTATATGGGTGGGTTTTTCTTCGCGCATCCCCGTTTACCATTCCCATGGGGTGTGGGGTGGAGGTATACTTCTGCCCCAAAACGTGCTAACTTGGAAGCGTGTCGATTGGATTTTTCATGTAAAATTCTCAGTCAATATTGCTCAATGATTCTCCTGTGTATACACATTGCTCGTAAAAACGAAATTAATTAATTTAGCTACATGCTGAAGGAATTTCCACTCATCAATTCCATTCGATTTGGAAACAACGAAGAATATAAAGTGCAATTTAGTGAGGATTCCTTTCAAGTTTCGTGCGTAATGAAACTCGATTTTTTTTTCCTTTAATTACTTCATCGAAACATGGATTCGCTCGGGCAATTTTATGTATAGGTACATAGGTACGAAAGAAAATGCGGAAAATAACATTTTGTGTGCGCTAAATCTCACGTAGGACACGCAACAAAGAGATAACTCACCAAGGAGTTTCCTTCGCACTGAATGACATCGCACAACATATTCGTTCTTTTTGCACCCAACCGGGGGGAACGAAGGAAGAAGAGACCTCAATAGAGAGGCGTTCTAACTAACTTACTGCATTCATTTGTGGTTTGTATTTCCTTTCTGTACGAGGGTGCCCTTCTGCACGCAATTTTGTCGCAGACCACCCTCGAATTCCCGCACTCATATGTGGTCTGTCTCTCCACATTTATTCCATTAGTCGACGCTGCGTCTCAAAGGCTCACGGCAAAAAATTGCACTTCTACATAACGCAAATTTCCCCCCACATATTTATATATTATGCTTATCGGGGAATAATCTTACACTGAGAAAAAAATTTGATTTAAATCTAAATTGTGGGGAAAATTAATTGTAGAAGAATTTTCTTTTTATTGCTTCATTAATTTTTATGATTACGTTATGATTTGTAAAGTTTTCTTTAATAAAGAGAAAAACTAAAATAAAATAGAATTTTGAAGATCTAGCAAAATTATGTTTTCAGTTTATTTTACGTAATGAAGTCTGCGACAGACGCAGAATGATACTAAGAGTAGAAAATAAAAGAAAAATACAAATTAAAGTTTTTTTTCCACTCAATTCTAAACTAAAGAACTGTAAAAACTTTATAAAAAAAAATAAATGGTATTTAAGAAATTTTTCCAAATTTTCTGTCCAATTTTTTTCTGAGTGTCCCTTAGAATGTGAAATGATTACAATGCCAAAGAATTTTCTCTTCTCCCTGTAGTCGTCATGCTTTTCTCCTCATTTTCCTTTTTCGTTGCCATTCGTGCTAAGGGGATTATGTAGGGCTGCGATTCATCTCTATTTTCCTTTGATTTGCACAGAACGAGCTGCCCAAGAGTGGGTCGTTATTGAATGAAAGTTGGACGGAGGTTGGTTTTTTCTTCTTATATTTGTCTTGGATTTTATCCGTTTTGAGGGAGGTTGGGTATTTTCCATCCCAATGTGCTGGCTGTGTGTGTAACAGATTGCACTTCCTCTTACCAATCCACACTGTCGCATTTAATATGAAATCAAATAGAAAGAAGAAAATATTGTGCTCACAATTTGGCATTTATCTTGATTTAGCACTCACCTCCGCCACGGAACAATGCACGACTTTTAATCGTGAAGCACCTGCACGGATTTTTAGCACATTTTCACGCAATTAGTATCAACGTGATTACCTTTTTCTCACACAACCGGGTGAAAAACATTTGTGTTTCGGGATGAAGAAGTGTATAGCGTGTGCAGGAGATAGTAGAATGAATTTATATTTCATACAGAGCGGCGAGAGAAAGAGGTGTGGGTGGAAATAGTGATAACCTCTCCTTCTTTTTTTGTGGTGCAAAGTAATATGAGCTTTTACCACCCAAAAACTTCTCCATTTCTTCATCTCATTATTTACACAAAATAAATGTTGATGAACGACAATCTCAACATCGCTGTGTAGAGTGGTGTGGTTAATTTAATGAAAGCTCCGGGAACTTTTCGTGCCAAATGACTTTCTTAACTAGTTTGAAAGTTTTTCACCCAGAAAACTCAAAACCACATCAATCACTTCAACAATTCCACATTTTCATAAATATTTAAGAATAATATTTGCACATTTATACGTTTTGATATATCCCTCCCTCCCTCCTCCGTATAGCACCAAAAAGTTGGTCGTCTCCTCCAATATGTGAGAGAGAGAGTAAGATGAAAACTTACCAATTGCGGAACCATGTGTGGGAGTTCGAACAACAATGGGAGGAAATGTTCCATACCGGCAAAGAAGCAATTCATTCTGAGTGGCACTAATTGCGTTACATCTCCTCTTTTTCCTTCCTTCCCAGACCTCATTCATTCTCCCGAGGAAATTCTTCTTCTCATGGTTTTCCCAGGGAAAGCCTCCCCATTGCTGGTTCCTCATACGGCGAGAATCTTTGCTACTTTTGCGGAGAAACATGGGAGGATGCTATTCTCTGGGCGGAGGAGTTTTCATGGCTAAATAATAGATAGTGTGTAGACAGATCCTCGCACGTTTAATTTGAATAATGAAAGGAAGTTGTCACTCCAAACGAGCCCTCTTCTACACCACCCCTATGCCCACACAATACTGTGGTAAAATTCAAATGCCAAGGATTCACTTTTGAGACGAATTTCGTATATTTTGGCACATAAACGGAAACTTAGGAATGTGAAGGTGGAAAATCTCTTTACCGAGATTTTCTCACATTCTAGCGGTTCCTATTGATTAAATGTGCCTCTCAAAAGCAACAGGGATATGATAATTTGTTTCAGGGATACACCAAGAAAACCCCACAAGGACGTCCTCCCACAGAAATGTGTTCTCCTTTGTACTTTGCCCCAAACAATTGGAATATGCGGACAATATGTCGAAAGCTGGAATGTTGTTTTACAAAATAACATAATGCTCCCTCCGTATTGTATCTCGTTTGGTTTCTCCCATGCTGAATGAATAAAAGGACATTGTGCCAAACCAAGTCAACGATAAAATTGTTGTGGTTCCCCAAATGCTAGCGTGAAATACTTAGCTGAGTTGTATTGTTTGTGAGGAGAAGTTTAAAGTCTCTCTAGATACCACTAAAGTGAATTTCATTATTATTTACGATAAGAATGGTCTTAAAATAATTTGCTTTTCCTTGAATTTTGTGTTGTGTACATGTTTAGATTTTAATTCAAATAGAAAGTTAGTTTGACTTACAATTTTAACTTCTTGAGATGCGCTAAAGATTTAAAATTTTTAATTTATTTGTTGATTTTAGAAATTTAATTTTTTATTGAAATCTTTTGTAACTGATTGAGCTTTTTGTCTCTAAATTATAAGTTTTTTTCCTTTACCAGGCGCCTCCTCTGTTTTCTATATATTTTAAATAATTTTGTTTAGAATCCACCTTACTACCAGGCGTCTCCATCGGAATTTATTGATAATACTGAAGGAAAATTGTTAAAACCCGGCGTCTCCACTGTTAATTTCTCTTTTGAAAGTTCAATAAGAACCTTATCTAACTACCAGACACCTCCCTCTTCTTTAATGGCTAATCTTTGATTATTATCTTAGTATAAAACTACGCGCCTCTACTTATTAATGTCTAAAATTTAATATTTATCTCCAGAAAATTGTGATTTCCATTAATTTCACGAAAGGCAAAGGCTAAGAAATTTTCTTATATTTTCGTAATTTAATCCTAATTGTGTAACCTATGTACATATATAGGAAATTAGGTATATGCAAATCCTAATTAGGAATTATTAATTGGGCTTTATTAATTCTGTGGTACATGCGGATACAAAGACTCTGCCTGAAAGTCTCAAATATCATCTCGCTTGTAGCATCATTTATCATTTTCAACCCATATTAAATCATATGATAAATTTATTGCAATATCGAACTTAAGTTTGTGCTGAATGTGGCAGAGAATTCCTCACATCTAATGTCGACATTTTGATGTAATAGATGAACAATTTCGCCTAATACTTGACGGGTCATACATTAAACAAGCCCAAATTACTTCATCAGGCAATTTACCCCTCGCACTATATATGTACATATATGGTGTATGGGAAATGTGTAGATTTGACAAAATTACTGTCAGTTTGCCACCCTGGAGCTACATCAGCTCCATCGATTTGTGAATATGTGTATACAGGGGGAGGGAAAGCACATTGTGTGCGGGAACTTGGGAAAGTTTGTCCAAAACAGAGAGTTCCCACAGAGAGAGTCTGGTGGATATGGAATGCGATGCGAAGGGGCAATTGATTCTGACATACACTATATATATGGGGATGTAATGAAGTTCTTTTTTTTGTTCTTTACCCCCGGCAGGATGGTGGTCGAGGTCATTTGGAGGGATTGGCATCTGTGTACTGTGAACTCCTTGTGGCACCCTTCGAGGAAGTCCTGAATGCCTTGGAGAATGAGAGGGTGGCCGCATGGGCGAACATCAGTCCTCGGCGGAATAGCATGAAGCGTGGCCACCAGGGTAGTCCTGGCCAGAGTGGTTTACCCAATAGCCACAGTCAGCCCATCTATGTGCCTGGGAAATACTCTGTAAGAAATCCATCGAGCGAATCCCCCAAGTTGCCCACTAATTACAGCTTCTTGTATTTTTTTTCTGGTGCTACTTCCTCCAGCCCTCGAGTTGTCTCTCGGATAAGGAAGAGGATGAAATTTATGGGTTCGGATATGGTGTCTATGCTCAAAAAATGGCACGGCGACCACTCAATTCTCACAACAATTCACCCCAACACCAACTCCAAGCACCACAGCCCATTTACGGTACCAGCACACCCACACCCCTCAATTCTGCAGCCCAACTCTATTGTGATATACCTCCATCAGGTTTGTGCTTTCAACATTTTTTTTTCTTCTTCTTCACACATGAATCTGTAAAGCATATCATGCATTTGTACGGGTGTTATGATGAAATATGTAGGATTCGAAGAAAAACCAGGAAAACTAGAAAAGCACCTGCTAAAAGATTTTTTTTAAAGAACAAATCTTTAAGTTTAGGTTTACTCTTTTTATTCATCTTAGCTTCTCAGAGAAAATTGTTTTATATTTTCCTGTAACTAATTGTAAAAGCTCTGATATTTTCATCTTAAAGCATTTTCTTAAAAGCTTCTTCGAAGAGGTGTTACAAAATTTAGTAAAAAAAAAAAAGCTTTATAAGCATGCACGTAAAAAATTGTTTTAAATCATTGAAAGATTTCAGATTTTAAGAAACTTTTAGGAAATTAAGAGAGAAAGATTCAAAAGAAACTTTTGAGCTCTTAGAATAAGGAAAATATCCCTCTAAATTCCCGAGAGGATTTTTGAGAGAATCCTCAAAGCAAATTAGCCTCAAATAACATAATAAGTTTATCTTCTTTTTCTCGTCTCTTTTTGGGGGGATTTCTTTGCAGAAAATTCTGATAAAAAGAAAAAAATGACCCTTGGTCGACTCCTCAAAGGACTGAAAACGGTAAAAAGGCGGGAAAAGGCCACACTGCAGAATGGTACCATTCATCAACTTCGGGTAAGTTTATATGGGAGCGCTATGTATTGCATCAAGTGCAAAAGGGCATGACAAAAGGAGAATTTAATTTAATTCTTCTTCATTCTCATCTCCACAACAGAATCCCAGTACGGATCGAATGCGACAATTTCAATTGAACGGACGGACACATTTGGGCTTTGAGCAAACAATACAGCGGCTCAAAGTGGAGGATGCCCTGAGGAAGAGGGAAAAGTACCAGCGAGAGCATGAAGAGGTATGTGAGGGGGGAGGGAAATACTATTAAACTTTCCCGCGCCAGTAAATACAGCTGCATTGCATAACTTTGTCACAATTCCATAAATGTTTGTGCATTTTTCTGGCTCACTCGAGAGGCTTTGTTCGTGTTCTGGGTGGAAAATACATATCTATGTAGGTATATAGCGAGACTTGGCGACCAAATATTTGGCACCCAACCAAATTCCTTTCGAATTCGAGCAATTAATTTTGCGGGTGGAGTACTTTTTCAGCAGGATGGCTGCTGCAGTAAATGGATTGAGTGCATTGATGGAGGTGAATTGTGTGGAAACTCAAGTACCCTCTCGCCTGGTTCATTGTATATACTGGCCTCCCTCCCGCCTCCACCTCCTCAAATGGTTTGCCTTTTCTCCGCGCTCCCATGCAATCATGGACAGCGAGAGAGAGATCAAAAGTCTGATTGCCAAGTCTACCAGTAAATTATTTATCTCCCTTTTTCCATGAGACATCGCGTCTTGAAGTGGCACAGCCATTAAGGGGCTACGCAGTGAATTGCATTACATACCTTATAATTAGTAGGGGGATTTTTATTTGAGAGAAATGTTCAATTTTGATGATGCTGAAAAATCAAAAATTCTTAAAGATTCTTCAATAAAATGCCTCATTATTGCTTTAATAAATTAATTTTAGGTTCTTTTACGTCTAAAGGGCCTGGGGGACAATTTAAAAGTAAAAGAATCGATTTTGTGTCTAAACCATTTCAATTGTCTGACCCACAATAAGCTTGCTTTAGCTGCAGTGGATTGGAAACGACCTTAGTCGCGGCCACCCCAAACAAATCTGAATTTCAATTGTCTACCTTCCCCACAAAATTCAGCAACCCTCCCCGTATTGCAATCAAGAAATTAGAGACCACCAGCATTGTGATAAACCCTCAAATGTGGCCCTTTTCATAATTTTGTGCGACATCTGCCTCGACAAGTTGGCAATCTCATCTGGAAATCTCATCCCATGTTGCGGGGGGTTATTAACATTCCCCAAAGTGAATATGAATATTTTATGCGTCGCAAGTCTTCTTTGGCAAAATGATAGTCCCCATGATTATTGGTTGCGAGTCCCATTTGAAAATTATGCTGATCGATGCGATTGCAATATTACGTGCTTCGTGGTACAAACTGCAACCCAATGCTACAGATCCATAGTCAAAGACTGTCGCGGGAGAGAAGACGAATGGCCATCAAATGGGAAAGATAATTCCGTGATAATTTAGTCATTTGCATTCATTTCAGATTCTGCGCGACATCCAACGAGGGCTTCAGCAAATGAGCAGAAACGGCCATCCAGGTAATTTATTTCATTTTCTCCCCCACGCTTTGCCCCGCCATTATTATTCAATCAGTGCGGAAGAACAATATTGAACCGTATTTGCGTGAATTTTATTCCATTGAGAGTGGAGGAAAAAGAAATCTTAATTGCTATGCAAATTCTTCTTTGGCTTTTCTTGCTTTCCCCCAAGAATAGCAAAAATAAATTTATTTTGACTGAAAGCACAACAATAATCTCGATGAAATCTTCCTTCTGCATGACATTGTGACTTTTCTTCATCAATTCTCGGGAATGTATTTTTTAGAAAAAGATTTGGTGTTGTTTTTACAAGTCAAATTCAAATGACGTGCGCCACAAGTCGAAGGAGATTTGAAACAGATTTTTTTACTGAATAATCTTTCTGGATTTGTTGATTTTTTGAATTCTTAATAAATTTTCTTTTCTCCTCATTTTTTAAATCATTTTATTGTTGAAAAAAATAAAGATTGTGGATGAATTCGACGGGATTTGATCTCAGGATAAACAGCATGTAACAACCACAGTCTTACCAAATAACCAAAATTTATATCAATGAATTCAATGACTGGAAGATTAACAAAAAGAACATTTTAATATAAAGAAAACGATTTAAATTTTAAAATCGATTTAAAGGTAAATGGCCACTTCGTAGCAAAAGAGAATTTTTCTCTGTAAAACTTGTCCAAAGAGAGAGACATTTTATTATGCAGAAGATGGGGTCACCCTCTGGGACAATTTGCAGTTCAATGCCGCACAAAAGGAGGGATGTTAAGCAAAAAGAATTCCAAAAGTTTCACCCCATGCAGAGACAAGCAAGTGAAAAGTATTCTCGGTGAATTGTGCAATTGGGATTGAGAGGGGATCCATTTCCCGCGGCTGCATGTGTTCATTTGTCTGCTAATTTCCCTTGGTTGCAATTCAGACATCGTATCAAGTTTCACGTAAATGCAACGTGATGGACCTAATTCCTATTCCTTCGGTGCTGCCTTTTGTTCCTCCACCAAGTGCGCGCTTATATCATCCCTGAGAGACATTTTGCACTCCAAACGTTGCATGCCGTTTTATTTCAATTCAAAATTCCACACTATCACATTACCGGCTGCAATGTCTTCCCTCCCCTCACCTCACCTCAGCGACATGCTTAATGCCTCCTTTTCCATGTGGCTCACACTCTCTCTCTCTTCCCTCATTCCTCACAGACTCCACGTATATGTACGACGACGCTGCAAGAGGCGCCTTCGTTGGAGCACATCCATCACTTGCGACGCGACTCCCACGGCAATGGTACGAGGAACCCCTCTATGCCAATGATACGGATGATTTTCTCATGGCGCGCCGTGCAGAAGCAGGAACGTTGGAGCACATGCAGGTAAAGATTGCATTTGATGGAGGCAAAAAAAAAGTTCTCACACCCCCACATTATAGGAAAAGGATATCCAATTTAGAGCTTTTCCTATATTGGCATTGCCTATATTCTTCTCATTTGATTGAGCTTTTCTGGGTTTTATTCCCTTCCAATTGGTGTGGATTTGAACGATTGGAAATATATCGATAAAGGGGTTTTCTCTTTAATTCCCTCTCTTTGGATCTAATTATATGTACTTCATACCGTCAAATGGGGTTAATTTGTTTGCTTTTAATTTGTCTCTACAATTGTTCTGCCCTATTAGGAATTTACATTTAATTTCAATGTTTAATTTCTTTTTTTTATCATTTTCTTTTTTTCGAAATGTGAAAGAGCTTTATAGGATTTAATTTTTTCTTTTTTACTGTAGAGAAAAAATAATAAAGCTCTGAAAGCTCTAGAAATTTTATGTTTTCTTTAAATTAGCACAAACCCCCGAAGAGAGTTAAAAGGAAGCTCATAAGGAAGCTTTTTATAAAAAAAAAAATCTGAAAGAATCAGTGTGATCAATATTACTTCAATATGCTTTTAGCCACATAAAGGAGTTTTCCCAATTTTGTATGAGAAGAGTTATTCGATGAAACAGTCAAACTTTGCATAAGCTTAAAGAAAATTAAAAAAATAATAATAATAAAAAGATATCACAAATTCCAATTTAATTTCATTTAACTCCAAATGCATTGACAAACATTAGCAAAGATTTTCCCAAAAATTTAAACAATTACGTTACCATTTTGTAGTTTATTTGTCTTCTTGAATTCATGAAGATGTATCGTAATGTTTCGTTAATGATTTTGAAAGGTTTTTAAAAGAGACAAGAAGAACGGTTCTGACGTCATTATTCATATTTTTGAATGAATTATTTTCGGATTTTCTCAGTTGACCACAGCATAATATAAAATCCTTTTGGCGATTTCTTAATCTCAATTGATTCTTTACAAGATTAAGCGTATTCCGATTATTTCCTAATATAAAGGAATATCTTGTAGAAAACCAAGTAAACTCCTTTTAATTTAATTTAAAAAAAATACGTAACAAAAAATTAAAAAAGAAACAAAAACAAGAACCTTCCCATTAACACAATAAAAAATCCGAGACGAATAATGACTTTTTAATCTTGGCAATGTCTTCATTTTGTTGGCAATTTCAAAGGAACATTAGGCAAGTGCATTTAATGGATGAAAGAAAATTGTAACAAAAATCTCCTAAAAGAACTTGAAGAGAATGCAGTGCAATGAGCAATAGGAAATGCAAATTTAAAATCCTTCTCAAACTCCTTCAGTTTTTCATCTCGTCCGCTTTTCTCTCTTTCATTCTCTCTGGAAAAAAGCTTCTTTCTCTAACAAGTGGACTTTTTGAGTTTTAGCAGGAAAAAAAGGAGGAAGGAGTTGAAAGGATTGTGAAGCTCACTTGTATGTCTCGGCACTCTCTCTCTCAATATTTACCTTTTGGCACAAGTTCAAGACGAACATGCAATTGCTGGTGCGAAAATAAAACTCACCTGCCGTTGGGACAAGGTGCTGCTCTCGAAGGAGCTCACGCAATTGCTTTAGCAAACAAATCCCGCCACCTCTGAGAGTCCATTTTATGTGGTTCATTCAATGTTATGTACATATACATATATGTGGGGAGTTGTTTGGGCCTCCGATTATGGCCACTACGTGATGCCATTTCGTTTACTCTTCCGCAGGATGATCAGTTCTTCAGCCCACAGTCAGCGGATGAGGCTGGTGTCATATCCCTGAGGTCAGCCGGTGATATTTCTCTACCACACCGGAATGGCCATTCTCGCCGATACAACCGCCAGCCCGGAGCCGTGACGAGATTGCGTGAACGTGAGAACGGTGACTATTCCAGTTCCGTGTCCGACATTCAAAGTGTCACGTCCAGGCTGAGTTCTGTTTCGGTAAGGGTTTTTTTTTCTTTTCCTCTCAATAAGTTATTTATTAGGGGATGGAAATTGTGTCGTTTTTTCTTGTGCGGGGGTGGCTTTCTCTTACACAACCATGGATATCCTCCCATTTGCATTCTTGCAGATTGGCACGGGAAGCAATTATATAAATCGATTTGAGGAATCCCTATCCCTCACCCCGAGCCCCTCGTCGGACTATGAGGATGAAATGGTGGATCCACGGATGTGCGGGGCTGTGGGACGCTTGAAGAAAATGTCAATGCCACAGAAATCGGGGACGGTGAGTCAGCGAGCGGTGATTCATCAAATCCAGCCGCAGAAGCCCCAAATGGGCAATGATATCTTTATGTTTAACACAAAGAGAGGCTCAGTTAACACTAGTACCGCCAAAGACAATGCCAAATTCGTCAGTCATGTTGCACAGCGACACAATGCCACCCTCATGGATTCCCAGGGCTTCTCTCGTGATTCTGCCTTTGCGTGCTCCGCAAGTTCAGCCGAGAGCCTGCCCAGTGCATCGGGTAGTAGCACAAAAGCCCTTGTTCATCCAACGAGTCCCCTGCGCTTTGGGCAATCCACCGCTGCATCCGTGGAGCAACCACATTGCTCCTTTGCCGAGGCATCGTGCAATGGGAAGACGCTCAAAGAGTGCATTTCGGACTCCCTGGAGAATGATGCAGCAAAATTCAGGGCTGTGGAACTCATCAACGAGTCAATCCCCTTCAGGTAGCAATTTGCAATGACCCTCCGCTGACGTCTAGTGATTTAATTGATGTTGATTTACAAAACATCCCTCCGGCTACCTTGGTTCTCGCCTCATCCTTCTTTGTGACAACCACACACACCACACCCCGGCTGTGTGGCTCTATATATAAATTTAATCTGTTAGCAAATCGCTCTGCCAAAGTAAATGTAATTTTTAATAAATTTGTTAAAGTATTTCGTTAAATAAATTTGTTAAAACGTTTAATAAAATAACACACACAGGTGGTTTTACTTCAAATTTAATTTTCCAAAGCAATTTCGGAGCTTTTCCTTCTTCCCCCGTAGGAGATGTTGTGTGTCTGATGGAGTGGCGGACTGATTGCTTTTGATGACTAATTTTGGGGTCTACAACCACAATCTCTCTCTCTCTCTCTCTCAAACCAATAAAGTATGTAGTCTCTACCTACAACCACGGTAAGTCTTCTGCATACCTTAATTGACAAATAAGGTAGAAGTGAAAAGTTTTCAATTTAGAGGGAAAATTATTGAGCTTTTTTATATAGAGGAGCTTTTGGATTTGTTGCTATTTATTTCATAAGAAATATTAAATATGTCGTTAGAGCTTTTAAAAATTGCTTTGAAAATTCTTTTTTCATCAAATTGAAGGAGATTTACTAAAATCAGTTTAGAATTTCTAAAGAAAAATTCCCAAAGATCTCTTTATGCAAATTGTTCTAATTCTTAACAATTATATCCTATTTTAAAACAGACATTTATTTTCCATTTTCCCCTGAATAATAAAAAGATTCCTAAAAATTATCCTTGCTTAAAAAATTAATCACAAATGATTGCAAATTCCGGCAAAATCCATTTGCATTCTAATGCATTTCACACATTCTACTCTCCATCTCAATTTGGTGGAAATGCTGAAAATTCATCCAGTTGCGGTACCTCTAACTACGTAAAGTATGAAAAAACTGACCTATATGATTTTTCAATCCACCCCTGAATAATTAAACGTCTCTACAGAGAGAGAGACAGAGTCTCAACTTCTGCTTTGATGAGCAATCCACGGGGCCAGAGAGCTTTACCATTTGGTCCCGTGCATTCTACAGGGGGTGCTGTATGCTGGAAAACCCCATATGCATTATTAATTGGGCTTAGAAACAATGGTTTAGGTATGAATTATGAATTCGCGGTCAATTAAAGGGGGATTTTGCTTGCCATGGCTGAAAATCCACTGGGAATTGCTTCCGATTTTGTTACAATGGCGAAAAGATATTAAATATTTGTGCTAATTTTCATTTGGACCGGAAATTGCTATAAAGTACAGGAAATTGCGTATCCCATTGAAATATGTGCGAAGCTCACATGAAGGGTGTGTTGTGAAGGGTTTCAGTGTGATTTTGCATTGTGAATTGATGGGGGTGGAAATGGTGGAAATACAATATATATATAAAATAAAGCTCAACTGTGTAGCGTGTGTATGCCCGCGTTATAGAATGGTAATTATTTATGAGGAGAGAAATGTCAGAATTTGTGTGGTATATGTATATACATATTTTTTATATGCGAGGAGATGTGAATGGCGAGCCCCATGAGAGACGGAAGTCCTGATAGGGAAATGAATGTTTCATTTGCGCGCTTGTCAGAAATGAAAGAAGTAAAAATGTAATTATCATACACAACATATCGCACATGGAAATTGTATACAAGTATCATGTGCACAAAAGTACTTCACACGGGAGGGTGGTGGGAAAAGGTACAAAAACCACCACCAATGTGAGAATTTTTCAAAACGTGAGGTTCTCCAATAAAAAAAAAACTTATGAAATAGCGTGGGCGTGAGAAAAAGGATTGGTGAAATTGGGCTTCTGCAATAAATTGCATGCCACTTGCACATATTTTACCAGTGAAAAATGTTTTGGTAAATCAGTTAAAACACGCTGCCCTGGCTATATTATGTCTTGTTCTATAAAATTGTACATATGTATGCGCACATTAAGTATGTTGTGTATGGGGTTCAATTACGCTAAGTTGAAGTACTCCTATCCACAATGCGGTTGCTGCTGAGAGTTGGTTATAATGGTGGGGATGGAAAGAAAGCTCGCACATCAACTTTCAATTCAATTAATCATGGCATGGATAAAGAGCCTTCTTGCGGAAGAACTCTCCAGCTAACGTAATCCAGATTGATTATTGAGACAGAAATGTGGACAGCTGAGATTCAATTGATGGACCCTAAATTATGCGGAGGCGACAGATATTCTTCCAATCTTGATGAATTGCTTCAATTTCATTTGAATATTATATCTATATGTAAGTAGGTATGTGGTAAATTCACAAAAGTGGCGCCACATCGCGTTCTCAAGCTTCGATTTTCATTGCAATGATGCATCAATTTTATTGAAGTGTTATCTTCAAAACCTTCCTATCTTTGTCCCATGACTAATTCATCTTTTAACAAAAAAGTGTGAAGACATGTGATTGATTCAGAGAAATAATTAGACTCTTTTTATTAAATTACTGAATAATTTATTTTATTTCTCATAAAATTGAGCTAAAAGCTGCAATGAATAATTCAGAACAAATGGAGTTTTATTAACCCTTTCGTGTCCAACGTGAAACATAAAAACATTCAAACATGGCCTCTTTTTATCACGATCCTAATCAAAACTTAAGATTTATTAAGTCAGGCTCAATCATGCAAAATTATCTGTAAGATTTTTCCTAATCACTTTCGGGATCAAAATACGTGACAATTGACGAAAACTTAGACTTTTCATATGAAAACTTTAGATATTTTTAATGTCAATCAAAAGACAAGAAGCTTCAAATGCTAAAATAAAATAAAATGTTAGAAAAGATAGAAGATACGAAAAAAATTAGGATTCGTACAATCCTGTTTTAAAACGTTAAAAAAGAAATCTTAAACGTTAGAAAAGACTTTTCAAAAGGTTGGAATTGCACGAATGAATTTGCTAAAAGCTGCTAATTTGAATGCAATAGCCATGAATAAGTTATGAGGAACTTGATTCCTTATAAACTTTAATTCCTAAAAATCCATTTTCAGCACTCTTTAAATAAAGAAAACAACTAAAAACTCTCCCTTAATGTTTGTCTGACATTTTCAACCCCGGTCATCCCTAAGCCAAAACTTTTTTTTTCATATCAATTTTTTATATAAAATAATAATAATAATAATTAATCGCTACCTACGATTTTAAACATTTTCCACTTAAAAAATTGTTTAAATTTTTATCACTTAATCAATAATATTAATAAATATAATACTCATACAATTGTAATGTAAAATGTATGAATTGTATATAAATTTGGGAAAAGCGTTGATATATAATCAAGCAATTGAAATGTAAATTTCAATATTTCCGCATCAAATAAATTAATTCTATGCAATTTAAATATATTTAAACGGGCAGAGGTATTTTCCAATCAAAAATCAATATTGGAAAATACTTTCGGGGAAAATGATATTCAATGTTAATTAATAAATAAATATCAAAAAAAAAATTGCAAGGAAGAGATTTTTCTGGATCAATTTGATGGAGGGTGTGAGGAGAAGAATGGCAATGAAATTTAGAATTTGAGATGCGGGAAGTTGAACTTTATGGTAAAAGTGTCAGACGCAGTTGTGGGATTGTGGTTTATTAAATTGAAGTTCCTCCCTCATCTACATACCTATACCCACTTCTATATGTAGTTAGTTCTCCCCTCGGGCGGACGAGACGTCTCCTTTTGGCAAAAATATTTATATAATAATTATGCTTTCAAAAAGCAAAATAGAATCAGCTGTCTGAATTGAAATAACCACCCCTTTTTGCACAACACTCACCCCTCCCCTCTACAAAGAGAATCAGAAGGAATGGAAATCTACGTTGCAGAAGGCCCCGCAACCACGTCACGGTGGACTGGCTTTCTGCGTGGGTGAAATTGAAAATGATACCGGGGAATAGATAGCTGAATTAAGTTCTCTGGTTCTCCTGAATAAGATGCTCCCCCCTTAATGAAACAAATTGATTTTTGAGTCTTTAGGAGGAAAAATGAATAAATATCCTCACAGAATAGATGCCAATTCTAACTTCTCGGCATAGAATAGGGAAATATAGCAACAAAAGAGTTGTAAGGGAAAAGTAAATAATTTCATTTTGGACTACCCAACACACACTTTTGTCCATTTGCAAAAAGGGGAAAACTTTCTACTGGTAAAACACGAAATTTCAACGAGAAAAGTGTGATGCAGTTATTGTTCTAAAAGCATCTGTATACAACACCAACTCTTTTCAATCGAAACTTTTGCCATTCATCCAGCAGCCCCCAAAAATACTTCACCACCCATTGGCACCAAGTTTTCCCATATAAGAGGGAATTCCCCGCACATGGAAAATACCTACATTTTGGGGTTTTTGCCGGAGAAGGACGGAAAATTCCAAAAATGAATCAACAATGTTAAATTTCCACTCTATCAAGTTCTGCACAAAAATAACTCCATATTACTTGTTCATCTCTCGCTCCATGGTGTTTTCTATTCTTGTGTAACTTGCCCAAAATTTGCGCTCCCTTTTATTCCAAAATACACTTCAGGATGTTGAAATTTTGCTCAAAGGTACTTTTTGCTGATTGCTCTCCCTTTGATATGCATTCCACTTTCCCTCCACTTTTTTGAGCCATTTTCAAAGAGGATCTCTCTGTTTGGTTTTACATACTACCAAGAGAGATATCAGTAGAGTATATAGCTACATAGTATATAAATAGCATTTGAAAGTATATAAAATGATTTGAATGATTGAAGAAGATATAGAATTTCATGCAAAGTCCCTTTTGCATGTACTGAACCTTTTTTTTTTTAAACTAAAGTAATAAATTGATCGCGATCCTTAAAGAGTTAAATTTAAAGACTTTTATTTCAGTCTTACGTATTTAACTCTCAAGGAAACAATTCGCAGAAAAAAAATAAACTAAATTATCCAAAATATAAATAAATTTACCAAAAATTTGGCAGAAAAACAAAATATTTAATTTAATATAAAGAAAGTTTTTTTAATCGCAAATTAATTCAGTTTGAACAAGGTTTATTCGATTTTGTAATTCATATTTAGCGTCTTGAAGGTTAAAAACTCAAAAAAAGAAATTATTTTTCAATGAAAGCGATTAAATAATTCAAATGAATGAAAATGAATAAATATTTCAAAGGAAAATGAAAATGAATTGAATCAAAGAGAAAAATTAAAGTTCAATAAGACGAGCCTTCTCTCGGAGCACGAGTGGAACGTTCCCGGACATGATGTCAAGGCAGTATTTGAGCTCTTCTTCGGCAATACAGATTTGAGAGGTTGGATAGCGATGACCGTACTTACGAAGGTACTTCCGGACTGCGTAGAAACCCTCCGTGGCATTCTTAACGTCGAAGCGGCAGGAACAGCAGTGTGCCCGTGTTGCGTGCAGCGGCACCTTGGGGATGGTCTTTGGCTCCCGCAGGAATGGCAACATTGGGAAATTCTTCGTACACGCCACACATTCACAGTGGAAATCATGTTGCTTGTGCAGCACAAGTTGACGCATTGATTTCTCCATGTACTTGAAGTTGCAGCTGTAGTTGGCAAAGAGTTGCTCCCCTGCTACGATCTTCTTCACAGTCATCACCACAGATCGCGTTCCCATTGTGTTGATGCAAATATTGGGGTTACACGAATGATTGATGAGAGTGCGAAAGCCATGCATGCCACCGCCATAGTAAAAATCATCCAAATGCTCATTTTCCATGATTGTATCAAAGCTGTAGGCATTCATAGGACAGAGCACAACGTAGCGAAAAATAATCTTCTTGAGGAACTTCTCTGCTTTGTCACTTGTCAGGAAACGCTGGCTGAACTGTGAAGAGTTATTCTTGAGGAGATTGAAAATCAGAGCTGTATTGACGTGATTCTTAAAGTCCGAATTCTCCTTGAGCTTCTTTTCTTTCGTGAGCATATTGTGAATTGGTGCGTAGCGCTGTTCCGCTGAGACTGCCCCACTCCAATCGAAGTTGAAGACATTCTTCCTCTCCCGTTCAATCTTCATAACAGCCCCAGCCATTGTGTTCGGGTCTGCGAACAGCAAGAAGGCACTAATAACCGTCCGGAAGACAATTCGAAGGCCCATGTCGAAGATTTTAAACAAAGCTCCATTAATTGGGCATTCGATGACGTGGAAATCCTTCATAGCTTCCTCCTGGCACGCCTGGGAGCAGAACATGGTCTGAGTACATTGGTTGCAGGCAAACAAGAGATGAGGAACCTCAACCAAGCATGTGGCGCATCTCATGTATTGAGTTGATCCCAAAAGTACCTTCGAGAAGGGTTCATCAATGGCAATAATCGTCCCAGCATGGATCTCCTTAGTTGTAACAATCTTCCTCCCATACTTCCTATCATGTCGCAATGCAAGACATTTGGCCACAAAGGGAATCTTCTCATTTACCGGCAAGTCGATCTTTGGCTTAAATTTTCCCACCCTTGGTGGCTCTCTCTCCTCCAAACTTTCCTTACAATTTGCCTCCCTTCGATCCAGCTTCTCCTTCAAGCGCTCAGGATAGCCGAACTCCCGTGCCATTCGGATACTCTCGAGGCACTCCCGGAACATTCTCATCTCAAAGAAGACCGCAGATCGATTAGCAATGGCAAGACTGATCTTCTCCTTGGACACAGCATAGCAGGCGCTCTTGTTGTACTCCTCAATAGCCTTCACGTTCTTCTTATACTTGAAGAAGGCATTTCCCTTCAGACGAAACTCCTCCGCCTTGGCGTCACTCTTCTCCTCCGCCAATTTCTGGACGTCCGGAAATAGATCATTATCACTCAACATTTCCAAGGCCATGTCAACTGTATCAACAATTGGGTCGCCACATTCACGGAGAACGAACAAATTGAAATGAAAAGCGAACATTGAATGAAAATCGTCACCCACACTACGAATAAGATTAGCATAAATGCCCTCGCTTGTCTCGGATTTGAAACACTGACGCCACTCTGCTGAAGCCATTTTGCCTTTCGAGGCTTTTGTCGCCTTTGAAGTGAAAAATGTCCTGCAGAAGAGAGAACAAAGGCTTAGAAACAATTTCTCAAACATTAATCATAAAACTAAGAAGAAGATTTAAGGAAGTAACTTACTTTTTGTGTGTTAATTATTAAGTTCTTGGCGAAAAAATCTTCGTCGTCCTGATGAAACTGCTGCACGGACAAGATCCTTTTTGCATTTGAGGTTATGTAGTCAATGTGAAAAATTTTTTATAGCAACATGAGAAAACTTTTATGGCAACCATAAAATTAACCCAATCAAGCCCACGATTAAAACGTTTGTTCAAAACTTTTCAATTAAAATAAAATGCTAATTTTCACAGTCATTTTGCTGTAAAAAAAAATTCTTTTATTGATTATTTATTAATAAGATTAAAGAAAAGTTACCAATTTTGATTTCACCTCAAACGATTTTTTTTTAACCCTCTCGTGTCCAACAAATAGTGAAAATATCATTTTGTCGCAAATTTTACTCTTTGTGTACATTTAAACGAGTTTTCTTAACGTCTTCTTTTAATTCTTTATTATTTTAATGCTTTAGTTGCTTTTCTACAATTTAAACTTATTTTTTTCTACATTTTGTCATTTAATTACTTCAGGAAAAAAATAACTTTCCATGCAATCCTCACGATCTTGATCTTCAAAGAAGCCTCAGCCTGCAGCAATTAAGTCTGTGGTGTCTTG
Organism: Lutzomyia longipalpis; assembly: GCF_024334085.1. Taxonomy (NCBI): domain Eukaryota; kingdom Metazoa; phylum Arthropoda; class Insecta; order Diptera; family Psychodidae; genus Lutzomyia; species Lutzomyia longipalpis. Next base: position 6,385,661 of record NC_074707.1, read on the forward strand.
CTGGCAACAAATTGCTATTTCTGTCTTGTCGTCAAAGCAGCAGTAGCTAAAATATGGAAGAGAGATGTTATAATAATGAATTATAAATATTCCAAAAAATGATTAAGCACTGCATAAGTGTCATGAGGCATTAGTTTGAGAAAAAAGGGGTTACACTGCTGCGGCATGAGGACTCACCGCAAGGCAGATAATGCATTTGGCCAAAAATAATCTTTGGGGAGACACCGAAGAAGCCCTGTGAGTGAATCTTGTCGACAAATTTACAACTTGTCACTTTGACTGTTTAGAAGAGATTACCGTCCCCCCGGAATTATGAGATCAGTGTCCTGTGACAGAAAGTGGGGTCTCTAATTGGGAACATTTGTTACTTCTGCAGCACTTCTTCATCGCTCCGTATCTTTCCAGCTGAAATCTTCCCGTCATCCACAAGAGGCATACAAAACTGAGGTTCCTCACACACTTAACATTTCATGAATTATGAGAATAAATCCTCTTCTCAGCCACAAAAGTTTAAGGTGTCCCCTAGCTCTTGCTAGGCTATACTAAAAGAAAATGATACATTGCACACAATTCGTTTATGAGAACAAATTGCTTTTCTTGTATTTGCATGCGCTTTGATATTTTAAAAAGAAAAAAAGTGATACTTTTTATTTTTGCTATAATTCTTATTCGCTGCACGCTTGAAACTTTAATCTGGGTTTTATTACAATAAATAAGTCAATGAATGATTTATAATTTGCCTTTATTGCAAACTAATGTAATGCTAAAATTCATTGTGAAAACACAATGCATATTTAATCGATTTCATAAACATTTTATAATTAATTTTCAATTTAACCAGAAAAGGATAGAATGGATAGATGTATGAACGCTATCTACCTTTGATAGCTTCCATAGTTTTGGTATTAATAATAATAGCCCCCTCTGTGATTTATAACTATTTGCTGTACACACAAACTCTCCGCTTGTTGTACCCACATGCAGAACTAATAATTTTGTAAATTTCAATTAGAAGATAATTTAGTTAATGGACTTTTTATTTACATTCAGTTGCTGCACGCTCAAATATGGCTCCCGCGTCATTATTTATTTTATTTTTTTTAATATTCACAAATTGGATTACATCATTCTACTTCATTTACATAAATATATTTAAAAATCTATACTGCTTTTTGTAACTAAAAGAATTAATTAATCAACGAATTCAAAGTTAAAATGGATAAGAAAAAAATGTCCGCCAGCAATGCATATTATAAAAATCGTGCTATAAAAATTAAGAACGCCACTGCTATAATTTTTGGCGCAATACCACACATAACCTCAAATATTTTTCAAAGGCTTCAGGCAAATCGTATAAGAACTTTCCACAACGTTTTATTACACAAAAAAGTAGATAAAAAGGGCAAATTCTGCACAAAAAGTAAGTAGACACTCTTTAAAGTTCTAGAAGATGAATTAAGAATCTTTTCCTAAAGAATCTTTACTCATTTTCGCAGATTTCCTGACATCAGAAGTCCCGGTAAATGCTGTAAAATGGCAGAGGATCGGTTCAACAAGAACGTGGTTTATCAAAAGTTTATCGAATATACAAATGCCCCATTCACTAAGGCTTTGTTCACCAATAAAATTCAGGAGTTTATGAAGAAAGGACGCAAAGAAGGTCCTCTTATTGAATTTTTTCTTGGATTCGCAAATGAGCACAATATCATTCCGGAACCTGCAAGTTTTGCGGAAGAGAAGAGTGACGCCAAGGCGGAGGAATTTCGTCTGAAGGGAAATACCTTCTTCAAGTATAAGAAGAACGTGGAGGCTATTGAGGAGTACAACAAGAGCGCCTGCTATGCTGTGTCCAAGGAGAAGATCAGCCTTGCCATTGCTAATCGATCTGCGGTCTTCTTTGAGATGAAAATGTTCCGGGAATGCCTTGAGAGTATCCGGATGGCACGGGAGTACGGCTATCCTGAGCAATTGAAGGAGAAGCTGGATCGAAGGGAGGCAAAATGTAAGGAAGAGGTGGAGAAGCAGCCGCCGAAAGGAGAATATTTTGAACCAAAGATCGACTTGCCGGTCAATGAAAAGATTCCCTTTGTAGCCAAATGTCTCACATTGCGAGAGGATAAGACTTTTGGAAGGCACATTGTGACAAAGGAGAAGATCCCCGCTGGGACGATTATTGCCATTGAGAAACCCTACTGCAAAATTCTTGCAGATAAGGAGATTTACCTCAGATGTTCCAACTGCACTGATGACGTTTCCTATCTGCTGTTTCCCTGTGACTCCTGCACTCACACCATGTTCTGCTCCAAGGCGTGCCAGGAGGAAGCTATGAGGGATTTTCACGCCATCGAATGCCCAATCACAGGAGCTTTGTTTAAACTGTTGGACATGAGCCTTCGAATTAGCTTCCGACTAATTATTCGGGGTTTCTTGACGTTCCCAGACACAGAGACAATGGCTGTGGCCGTTATGAAGATTGAGCGGGAGAAGAAGAACGTTTTTAGCTTTGACTGGCGTCAGGAACTCACACCGGAGGAACTCTTTACGCCTATTAATAACATGCGGACGAGCGACGTGTTCTTCAATGATTACTCTTCCGTCACGGTTCTTTGCTTCACTTTGTGCATCATGGAGAAATTGCTGAAGAAGGGTTCTCCGGTGTTCAAGCAGCAGTATCTGCCGACTAGAGAGGCAGAAGAGTTCCTCAAGTTTTACCTCTTCCATAAACTTCCAGTGAATGTTGCTAATAACAATTACCTCAATGGTGTGATGGACTCCTATGGCAATCAATACAATACAATGCGAGGAATGGCTTGCTCTCCCTTCTTCAGCCTCATTAACCACTCATGCTCCCCCAACGTTGCGTGTATCCCATCCAAGGGAGCTGCAGGAGTGATGTCGTGCATTATCACCCTGAAGACTATTCCTGCTGGGAAACAACTCTTCACCAGCTACGAATTCACTCATTTTCTCTTCGAGAAGTCAGTGCGTCGGGAGAATCTGGAGAACCGCTATAACTTCATCTGCAAATGCGTGGCCTGCATCAAGAATTACCCCAGATACAACATCCTTCCGTCACCAAATTATGCTTTTCTTCAGTGCTTGTTCACCGTGGAAGACGCAAGGAAGTGTTTTGTCGAAGTGAAGGATTTCCTCTGCAAGAACGGCCATAAGTATCCAACTGTCCAACTCTGCATTGCTGAAGAGGAGCTCAAGTTCTACCTCAGCGTCATGTGCGGGAATATTTCACTCACGATCCGTGAGAAATCTCGTTTGATGGCTCAAGAATACTTGCCCGCAGAGAATTAGTGAGTAATTTCTTTTTTTATCTTCTTCAATTTATCACCAACCCTCTGGAATTAATCAAAACATCATGAATTAAGAAAATGTTCTTCCAACTGAATTGAATTCAATTTGAAAAGGGAAAAGAACCCTTAAAATATTTTTTGAAATAATTAAGAAATGAAATAAAAAAAAACCTTAATGGTCAACTTAGAAAGAAGATTTTTGAATTTATTCTTAAGAGTAAGATATCAAAGATAAAATCCATGAAATAGATGTGGGATGAGATGCTGGAATGCCGCACTTCTTTGCGTGATGGTTCAGTGATTTTTGGAGTGTCACTAATTCCCCAAAACTAAACCATCTCATCGTCGCATAGTATTTTAA